>NC_090412.1:986883-1286883 GCF_036365525.1 Heterodontus francisci | reverse complement strand
GGGGCAATTTATAATGGCCAATTTACCTATCAACCCGCAAGTCTTTTGGCTGTGGGAGGAAACCGGAGCACCCGGAGGAAACCCACGCAGACACAGGGAGAACTTGCAAACTCCACACAGGCAGTACCCAGAACTGAACCCGGGTCGCTGGAGCTGTGAGGTTGCGGTGCTAACCACTGCGCCACTGTGCCACCCCTGCGCCACTGTGCCGCCCCTTGCGATGGATAGAAAATTCGTTGGCAGACAGAAAACAAAGAGTAGGGATAAATGGGTCTTTTTCCGAATGGCAGGCGGTGACTAGTGGGGTACTGCAGGGATCGGTGCTAGGACCCCAGCTACTCACAATATATATTAATGATTTAGATGAGGGAACTAAATATAATATCTCCAAATTTGCAGATGACACAAAACTGGGTGGGAGGGTGAGTTGTGAAGAGGATGCAGAGAGGCTTCAGGGTGATTTGGACAAGTTGAGTGAGTGGGCTAATGCATGGTAGATGCAGTATAATGTGGATAAATGTGAGGTTATCCACTTTGGTAGCAAAAACAGGAAGGCAGATTATTATCTGAACGGCTATAAACTGAGAGAGGGGAATATGCAGCGAGACCTGGGTGTTCTCGTACATCAGTTGCTGAAGGTAAGCATGCAGGTACAACAGGCGGTAAAAAAGGCAAATGGTATGTTGGCCTTAATATCGAGAGGATTCGAGTACAGGAGCAGGGATGTCTTGCTGCAATTATTCAGGGCCTTGGTGAGACCACACCTGGAATATTGTGTGCAGTTTTGGTCTCCTTATCTGAGGAAGGATGTTCTTGCGATAGAGGGAGTGCAGCAAAGGTTTACCAGACTGATTCCTGGGATGGCGGAACTGACCTATGAGGAATGATTGAGTCGGTTAGGATTATATTCGCTGGAGTTCACAAGAGTGAGGGGGGAATCTCATAGAAACCTATAAAATTCTAACAGGACTTGACAGGGTAGATGCAGGA
Source organism: Heterodontus francisci (assembly GCF_036365525.1). NCBI lineage: Eukaryota > Metazoa > Chordata > Chondrichthyes > Heterodontiformes > Heterodontidae > Heterodontus > Heterodontus francisci. The sequence continues at coordinate 1,285,893 of NC_090412.1, read as the reverse complement.
AGGATGTTCCCGATGGTGAGGAGTCCAGAACCAGGGGTCATAGTCTAAGGAAACAGGGTAAACCTTTCAGGATTGAGATGAGGAGAAATTTCTTCACCCAGAGGGTGGTGAGCCTGTGGAATTCGCTACCAAAGAAAGCAGTTGAGGCCAAAACATTGTATGTTTTCAAGGATTTAGCTATAGCTCTTGGGACTAAATGAATCAAAGGGTATGGGGCGAAAGCGGGAACAGGTTATTGAGTTGGATGATCAGCCATGATCATAATGAATGGCGGAGCAGGCTCGAAGGGCCAAATGGTCGATTCCTGCTCCTATTTTCTATGTTTCTGGAAGGAAGCCATTTAGCCCATCGTGCCTCTGCCGGCTCTTTGAAAGAGCTATCCAATTAGTTCTACCCCCCCCCCCCCACCCCCCACTCCCCACTCCCTCCCCATAGCTCTGCAAAATTTTCCCCTTCAATTCCTTTTTGAAACTTATTGCATCTTCCACCACCCTTTCAGGCAGTGTATTCCAGATCGCAAAAACTAAGATCAGACCAGTTAAGGTTGAGTAGAGCCAGTTTCTTGTGCAACCACCTGAGATTCTAAACCTACAACTTGGGCTGCAGTGTTTTCTGGAACATTATGTTTGTTAAGGGGTTTATCTACTTTTGTCTACCCATTTGTTTTTAAATGATTATATTAGAATGAGTCTAGAGCCCTGGATCACCACTGAGCCAAGTCAACAGCTTTGTTTCTTTTCCCATTAACCATAGGAGTGTGAGTGTGAATGTGAATAATTGCTTTGGATCCTGTTGTTTGTTTCTTGACCTTCCCTGTTACTCAGTGGGAGTGTTTGGTGTGTGTTGGGAGCAGGGGGAGAAGGGAGTTACACAGCTAGGTATTGAATCCTAAACAAGCTGGTTAGCACGGTGCCCTGAATATTTCTTTCACACAGTTTAATTTTGAACTGGCTTACTGAGCCTCATACAGCTTTTTCAAATGATGTTGTAGTAGCTGTTATGGTCGGAGTTGCCAGAACCCAAATGATGCTCCAGAGTTTTGCAAAGCTGTGGATTAGGAGTGGATTTATAGAGAGTATTTTGAGATCCAGGACTGTGATATGATGAAGTATGTATGCAAATTTCTTGATCCGGCAACATATAGAGGTCCCTATTAAAAGAGACAACCCTCCTTCAAAGTGTCCATGAATCAAACATCACTGCAAGGAGCTTCACTTGGTTTCCCATCAATGGCAACCCCACTCCCAAATAGCCAGCAATAGGCGAAAAAGATAAAAACTAAAACCATGAATTGTGGAAATCCGGAATGGAAAATAAAGTGCTGGAAATACACAGTAAGATCAGCCAACACCTGACAGGGATAAAAGCAGCTCAACAGTTTAGGTGTAATCTTTCTGTTACAATTCAGGGCTTCTCCCACATCTTTTCACAGTGACTGCCACTTTCCGTAAGTAGATCTGTTTCCTATAACTTGCTACGCAGCTGTATATTTTCTGGTAAATGAGATTGGCTTCACAGATCCTCTGACGGTGCAAACACAGTTCTTTATTTTCAACTGTTACAGCTACAGAGCCAGTCAGAAATATCAAGCAACGGGTAAGAAAACTTATGGGAAATTTACTTGGTGAAACAGTCACATACCATTTTACCAGAAACTGTAATAAAAAGTGTTAAATGATGCAACTGAGAACACCATAATATTATCACTTTAACCATGTCAGCTGTTAAATTGAAAAAAATTGAACAATCCAAGTAACTGCAAGATTGTGCTGAAATGTAAAGTATAATTTGAACAGATGGTTCTGGAGAACAATATCTTGAAATCAAGTTTTATAAATATTAACTGATAAACATGTAACGAGTCTGTATACAATTGCTGTGTCCACTATTTTAAAGAAGTTATAAGATGGCTAAATGGATTAGTCCCTCCATTTAAATGCAGTTTCAGATAGTGTTTGGACAGTCATTTCAAAACCAATACTCTCTGAAAGGTCAAACATATGACAGTACCTTGTAAACCTTGCCCACTATAAACATTTTTCATCCTTACAAGAAAGCTCAGTTACAGACAACAAACTATGTTGCTGTCCCTTAACTTCACCTACAATTTACAACTTGTCCTGATTAGAAACAAAGGTTGTTTTTTTTAAACAATTGCTCCAGCACATTACAAGTTGTCATGTTTTGGGGGGCATTCTTAAATTGGATTCCTGCCCTTACCCTTCTCCTTAAAGAACTGATTTATGTGTGTGGGGAGGGGGTGGGTGCAGGCAGACATCTCAGTGAGCAGGCTCTGTGCAAATGGTCATTCTTCAGGTGAGCTAAGCAAATGAAAATCTGTGCCCTAGTCCATCATGGTGTATCCACAACTTATTGCCAACTGGTACAGTTTTAGGCAGGGCTGATTTCAGCCTTGACAATAATTAGGGGTAATGTTTCTTGTCCTAATTGCTCATTGATGAGTACACCGTAGACATTCCAGCTGGCAGTACGAGCAGCCTCAGCTTTGATGCTTCCTGCCATGCTCCAATGTGCTGGTGACTCAGCAGCAAAATGCATCAGATAGTTGACCTCACAGTCCCCACATGGTGCTAAGGGGCAGCACTCCCACCTTGAACTCAGCAGTTTGTGGTTTCACAGGATCCAATAAATCTAACCCTAACCGCTGACGACAGATATGATTTAGCTCAGGGGCTGAAGACTAAGGTCACCTGAAAGCTGAATTCCTATTTCTCCATATGTAGAGTGGCACATCTGTTTCTTTTTGTTGGCATTAACAAGTTATAATGGAAAGGGCAGAAGTCTGTATTTTTCCTGAAGTATGTGATTTCAAAGAATGTGATTCTACCTTCATGCCAATCACAATGCATCCCTGACCCAATGTGCTGAGGCTGTGACCTGCATGTTAGCCTTGAATGAAGATTGGCCAACACCTGCTGCTCCATAGCATTTGTGTTAAATCCTCAGTAGACTGGCTATGTCCTTTGTTCTCTAACTGATTCCCTAGGCCTGCTGCACTCCCAATCAAGATAATGTATTTGACGTTGCATGGGTCCTCAACACAGTCAGCTGTTGCTGCACTCTGTCACAGGGTAATCATTCCCTCTAAAACCAGGGGCAGGATACCATGGAATAGTTGACTGTGAAAACACCAAGCTTTCCAGTGACAGCCATGGCTCAGTTGGTAGTACTCGCAGCACTGCATCAGAAGTTTGTGATTTTAAGTCCCATTTCAGGACTTGAACTCAAAAATCAAGGCTTACACTCCAGTGTAGTACTGTGGGAGTGCTGGACTGTCTGAAACACTGTCTTTTGGATGAGACATTAAACTGAGGCCTCCTCTCAGGTGGAGGGAAAAGATCTCACGGCACTATTTTGAAGAAGAGCAGAGGAGTTCGCCCCAGTGTCCTGGCCAATATTTATACATTAATTCACATCACAAAAACAGATTATCTGGTCATTGTAACATTGCTGTTTGTGGGAGCATTCTGTGTGCAAATTGACTGCCATGTTTCCTACATTATAACAACGACTACACTTCAAAAGTACTTCATTGGCTGTAAAGCGCTTTGGGACACCCTGTGATCATGAAAGGCGCTATATAAATGCAATATTTTCCTTTTCCAAACAGGTTGTTTCTTACGCAGGTCCCATCACCCTCCTGCATTGTGTATTCTTAAATTGTAAACCCCTCATTCCTATCTGACCAAGGATAATCCAGTGCCACTGTATCTTAAATAGTTTGGGCACTTGATTACAGAGACATATTTTGGGGTACATGATTGCTTTAAATGCAGGAAGCTCCATCATCTTCTTGTGCAATTCCTGTATTTTCTTCTCCTTTAACACTTCCCTCTGTTTTGGGATACATGGTTGGAACCATTGGACACAGTAATTAAGGCATTAGGTGACCTTGAAAGCCATTGTACAACATGGTGATCTTCAATAGTCCCGAGATATTTTTCTTTCAGATACAAAAGTTCTGTTGGCTCTTATTCTGCATAATGGTTCAGAATGTTAACCAAACCTTTGTAATTCTTCAGGTGAGGTTACTTATCCTGTTACTAATAGCCCGTTCCAGGAGCAGAGGTGTCCAATTTATTCTTTGCCTCACATAGGAAACACGAATTAAAACTGCTGGTATTAACAGAATCTGTCCGATGTGATGAGGAATTTGAATGAGCTTTTTATGGATCACAAATCCAACCAGAATAACAATTAGTATTGTACAGTCAGCTGACACTGTCCAGCTGATAGCAGGAGCAGCACGAGTGCCTATTGGGGCTTCGAATGGACTGGGGTTGTGACGGGTCACGAATGTAATGTCCTTCAACTCTTACAATCTGACCCTTAATCTCTTGCTATGATTGCATTTACAGCCCTTTGGAATATTTGAACGGAATGAATAAAGAACACTCAGTCCTGGAAACCGAACTTTCCACTGGACCAGGTGCCAATTGAGCTACTGTTAGTTTGCTTTCCTTCAATTCGGATCCCTCTATTTCTTCTATACAGCAGGCGGTGAAGCACACAGCCCGCAAACTTCCCCTTTCTCCGGAGCGGCTCTGCAACCGCCAACCTCTCAGCCCAGTGGCTCCCTGAAGTCGGAGTGCTCTCGCCCCTCTCCCGGTCCCACGTGCTCCTCGATCTACCAATCACAGCTGCGCGCTTTCCCGCTCTCCGCTCGCTCGCGCTTTTGCTGTTGGGCTTCCAGTCAGCCCCATTCCCCGCGCATGCTCACTGCTCCTCCAATCACAGCTTCGCTTCCCTAGCGCGTGCTCACTGCTCCTCCAATCACAGCCTCACCTCCCTAGCGCGTGCTCACTGCTCCTCCAATCACAGCTTCTCTTTTTCCCGCTCTCCGGCTGCTCGCGCTTTGAGGTTGAGCTTCGCTCACGCGCGAGCTCAGTATTGGCGCCTCAGCTGCTCTCATCAGCAGAGAAGCGCCGCTTTAAATCAGTTAAATCGAAGATATTTGATCATAAAAGGTGGGGCAATGAAATGGAACAGCAGAGAGGTTTCTACAGGAGAGGTTCAGCTTCGCGGAATTAAAAGGAAGGCTGAAAAACAGAATGAAAAGCTGATGAGGAAGGGGCCCGGAATGGGAAGGTGGCGACAGGGATCACTTACACTCTGTGACTAAATCCAGAGTAAACTATACCGAGAGAACAAATCCAGGGTAAACTGTACCGAGAGAACAAATCCAGGGTAAACTGTACCGAGAGAACAAATCCAGGGTAAACTGTACCGAGAGAACAAATCCAGGGTAAACTGTACCGAGAGAACAAATCCAGAGTAAACTATACCGAGAGAACAAATCCAGGGTAAACTGTACCGAGAGAACAAATCCAGGGTAAACTGTACCGAGAGAACAAATCCAGAGTAAACTATACCGAGAGAACAAATCCAGGGTAAACTGTACCGAGTGAACAAATCCAGGGTAAACTGTACCGAGAGAACAAATCCAGAGTAAACTATACCGAGAGAACAAATCCAGGGTAAACTGTACCGAGAGAACAAATCCAGAGTAAACTGTACCGAGAGAACAAATCCAGAGTAAACTATACCGAGAGAACAAATCCAGGGTAAACTGTACCGAGAGAACAAATCCAGGGTAAACTGTACCGAGAGAACAAATCCAGGGTAAACTGTACCGAGAGAACAAATCCAGAGTAAACTGTACCGAGAGAACAAATCCAGGGTAAACTGTACCGAGAGAACAAATCCAGGGTAAACTGTACCGAGAGAACAAATCCAGGGTAAACTGTACCGAGAGAACAAATCCAGGGTAAACTGTACCGAGAGAACAAATCCAGAGTAAACTGTACCGAGAGAACAAATCCAGAGTAAACTATACCGAGAGAACAAATCCAGGGTAAACTGTACCGAGTGAACAAATCCAGGGTAAACTGTACCGAGAGAACAAATCCAGAGTAAACTATACCGAGAGAACAAATCCAGAGTAAACTATACCGAGAACAAATCCAGGGTAAACTGTACCGAGAGAACAAATCCAGGGTAAACTGTACCGAGAGAACAAATCCAGAGTAAACTTACACACTGAGACAATAAAATGGGAATTCGAGTGACTCGGTCTGGGCAATGGTCATAGTGGAGAAACAAGTGGTGAAGTTAATGGATGAAGATATGACAGTGGAATCTGATGGCAACTGGTGGGACGTGTTGACATGTTACTGTCGGAATCCCTTTATAGGCAGTCCGTTGATCGAATGTTACCAGCACAATTCCTGGATCCGCTTGGTCTAGTGCCAGTGTCCCAATGTCCCTGCTGTTGTTTTCTGTGAGAAATGTAGAGATGTGCAAGAAAGGAGGAAATCAGACCAGAAGAAGGTTCCTTGAACGAACAATTCATGAGGCTGTTTTGTGACTTGTCTGCACGAGGTAAAAATATGAAATGACAATGTCTTTGGTGACTGTAACATGGTTAATAGTGATTTCTAACTGTAACCCCTAATCCCAACTGCTAATCCTAATGCCCTAACCCCAGCCCCCAACTACTAACTCCAAGAAACAGAGAGTAGTGGTGAATGTTTTTTCGGACTGGAGGAAAGTATACAGTGGGGTTCCCCAGAGGTCATGATGAGGATCACTGCTTTTCTTGATATATATTAATGACCTGGACTCAATTGTACAGGGCGCAAGACTCAGTTACAGGCTAGTTAAATATAAAACACCTCACCACAGTTGATGAATGATGACATAATTACACCAATTCTTTTTCCAGAGAAAAAGTCATGTCCTTTTAGAATAAACTTTGTGTAGAATATTGAAGGATAAGGAAGAGTTTCATTCAAGCCCATGATTCCTGTGATGGAAGTGTAGGTTTGCTTCTCTGGGTGGATTCCCATCCAAGATGGGCCGGATGGCGAACCTCATCTGTTTTTTAATTCATTGATGGGATGTGGGCATTGCTGGCAAGGCCAGCAGTTATTGCCAATCCCTAATTGCCCTTGAGACGGTGGTGGTGATCTGCCTTCTTGAACCACTATATCCATGCGATGAAGGTTCTTCTAGAGTGCTGTTAGGAAGGGAGTTCCAGGATTTTGACTCAGCGACTATGAAGGAAGGGCAGTATATTTCCAAATCAGTATGGCGTGTGGTGTTCTCATGCATCTGCTGTCCTTGTCCGTCTAGGTGGTAGGAATCATGGGTTTGGGAGATACAGTTGAAAAAGCCTTGGTGAGTCACTGCAGTGCATCTTGTAGATGATGCACACTGCAGTAAGGTGCCCCAGTGGCGAAGGGAATGAATGTTTAAGATTGTGAATGGGGTGCCAAACAAGCGGACTGTTTTGTCCTGGATGGTGCCAGACTTCTTGAGTGTTGTTGGAGTGGCACTCCAGGAAAGGGTATTCCATCACGCTCCGGACTTGTGTGTGGTAAATGCGGAGGTGGTTGAGAGAGTCTGCAAGTGAGTTACTCACTGCAAAATACCCAACCTCTGACCGCTTTTAGCCACAGCTTTAATGTGGCTCATCCAGATAAGTTTCTATTCAATGGTGATGCCACAGGATGGTGGAGAATTCAGCAATGGTAATCCTGTTGCATGACAAGGGGAGGTAGTTAGACTCTTGTTGGAGGTGGCCATTGCTAGGCACCTGTGTTGCATGACTGACTTGGTGGGATCATAGGCAGAAGACGAGAAATAGTTCATTCATGTACTTTGTTTTTGATTCATGGGATGTGGGCATCACTGGCTATGCCAGCATTTATTGCCCATCCCTAATTGCCCTTGAGAAGGTGGTGGTGAGCTGCCTTCTTGAACCGCTGCAGTCCATTTGGGGTAGGTAGACCCACAGTGCTGTTAGGAAGGGAGTTCCAGGATTTTGACCCAGTGACTGAAGGAACCGCGATATAGTTCCAAGTCAGGATGGTGTGTGACTTGGAGGGGAACTTGCAGGTAGTGGTGTTCCCATGTATTTACTGCCCTTGTCCTTCTAGTTGGTAGAGGTCGCTGGTTTGGAAGGTGCTGTCTAAGGAGCCGTGGTGCATTGCTGCAGTGCATCTTGTAGATGGTACACACTGCTGCTACTGTGCGTCGGTGGAGGGAGTGAATGCTTGTAGATGGGGTGCCAATCAAGTGGGCTGCTTTGTCCTGGATGGTGTCGAGCTTCTTGAGTGTTGTTGGAGCTGCACCCATCCAGGCAAGTGGAGAGTATTCCATCACACTTCTGACTTGTGCCTTGTAGATGGTGGACAGGCTTTGGGGAGTCAGGAGGTGAGTTACTCGCCTCATGATTCCTAGCCTCTGACCTGCTCTTGTAGCCATGGTATTTATATGGCTACTCCAGTTCAGTTTCTGGTCCATAGTAACCCCCAGGATGTTGATAGTGGGGGATTCAGCGATGGTAATGCCGTTGAATGTCAAGGGGAGATGGTTAGATTCTCTCTTGTTCGAGATGGTCATTGCCTGGCACTTGTGTGGCGCGAATGTTACTTGCCACTTATCAGCCCAAGCCTGGGTATTGTCCAAGTCTTGTTGCATTTCTACATGGACTGCTTCAGTATCTGAGGAGTTGCAAATGGTGCTGAACATTGTGCAATCATCAGCGAACATCCGCACTTCTGACCTTATGATTGAAGGAAGGTCATTGATGAAGCAGCTGAAGATGGTTGGGCCTAGGAGACTACCCTGAGGAACTCCAGCAGTGATGTCCTGGAGCTCAGATGTTTGACCTCCAACAACCACAACCATCTTCCTTTGCGCTAGGTATGACTCCAGCCAGCGGAGGGTTTTCCCCCTGATACCCATTGACCTCAGTTTTACTAGGACTCCTTGATGCCACACTCGGTCAAATGCTGCCTTGATGTCAAGGGGAGTCACTCTCACCTCTCCTCTTGAGTTCAGCTCTTTTGTCCATGTTTGAACCAAGGCTGTGATGAGGTCAGGAGCTGAGTGGCCCTGGCGGAACCCAAACTGAGCGTCACTGAGCAGGTTATTGCTAAGCAAGTGCCGCTTGATGGCACTGTTGATGACACCTTCCATCACTTTACTGATGATTGAGAGTAGGCTGATGGAGCGGTAATTGGCCGGGTTAGACTTGCCCTGCTTTTTGTGTACAGGACATACCTGGGCAATTTTCCACATTGCAGGGTCGATGCCAGTGTTGTAGCTGTACTGGAACAGCTTGGCTAGGGGCGCGGCAAGTTCTGGAGCACAGGTCTTCAGTACTATTGCCGGAATATTGTCATGGCCCGTACCTTTTGCATTATCCAGTGCCTTCAGTCGTTTCTTGATATCACGCGGAGTGAATCGAATTGGCTGAAGTCTGGCATCTGTGATGCTGGGGACTTCAGGAGGAGGCCGAGATGGATCATCAACTCGGCACTTCTGGCTGAAGATTGTTGCAAATGCTTCAGCCTCATCTTTCGCACTGATGTGCTGGGCTCCCCCATCATTGAGGATGGGGATATTTGTGGAGCCACCTCCTCCAGTTAGTTGTTTAATTGTCCACCACCATTCACGGCTGGATGTGGCAGGACTGCAGAGCTTAGATCTGATCCGTTGGTTGTGGGATCACTTAGCTCTGTCTATTGCATGCTGCTTACGGCGGTTTGGCATGCAAGTAGTCCTGGGTTGTAGCTTCACTAGGTTGACACTTCATTTTGAGGTATGCCTGGTGCTGCTCCTGGCATGCCCTCCTGCACTTTTCATTGAACCAGGGTTGGTCTCCTGGCTTGATGGTAATGGTTGAGTGGGGGATATGCCGGGCCATGAGGTTACAGATTGTGGATGAGAACAATTCTGCTGCTGCTAATGGCCCACAGTGCCTCATGGATGCCCAGTTTTGCGCTGCTAGATCTGTTCGAAATCTATCCCATTTAGCATGGTGATAGTGCCACACAACACGATAGACGGTATCCTCAATGTGAAGGCGGGACTTCGTCTCCACAAGTACTGTGCGGTGGTCACTCCTACCAATACTGTCATAGAACATAGAACAGTACAGCACAGTACAGGCCCTTCGGCCCACGATGTTGTGCCGAACCTTTAACCTACTCTAGGATCAAACTACCTACATACCCTTCATACTACTATCATCCATGTACCTATCCAAGTGTCGCTTAAATGTCCCTAATGTATCTGCTTCTACTACCATCGCAGGCAGTGCATTCCACGCACCCACCACTCATGGACAGAAGCATCTGCGGCAGACAGATTGGTGAGGACGAGGTCAAGTATGTTTTTCCCTCGTGTTGGTTCTCCCACCACCTGCCGCAGACCCAGTCTAGCAGCTGTGTCCTTTAGGACTCGGCCAGCATGGTCAATAGTGGTGCTACCGAGCCACTCTTGGTGATGGACATTGAAATCCCCCACCCAGAGTACATTTTGTGCCCTTGCCACCCTCAGTGCTTCCTCCAAGTGGTGTTCAACATGGAGGAGTACTGAATCATCAGCTGAGGGAGGGCGGTAGGTGGTAATCAGTAGGAGGTTACCTTGCCCATGTTTGACCTGATGCCATGAGACTTCATGGGGTCCGGAGTCGATGTTGAGGACTCCCAGGGCAACTCCCTCCCTACTGTATACCACTGTGCCACCACCTCTGGTGGCTCTGTCCTGCCGGTGGGACAGGACATACCCGGGGATGGTGATGGCAATGTCAATGTCTGGGACATTGTCTGTAAGGTATGATTCCGTGAGTATGACTATGTCAGGCTGTTGCTTGACTAGTCTGTGGGACAGCTGTGCAGTCTGTGTGGGGGTTCCATCCAGCGGATCATCATCGAGCCATCGGTGGGAGGCCAGTAACTGAGGCTGGGGAGCAGCGAGAGCCGGAAGCTGGAGCATAGTAATGGAGGCCATGTAGCAGCGAGAGCTGGGTGTCAGAGTCCAGTAACCGCAGCTGGGAAGCAGTGAGAGCTGGGTGCCAGAGCCCAGTAACCCAGGCTGGAGAGCAGCGAGAGCCGATGACTGGAGCCCAGTAACCGAGGACGGGGAGCACCCAGAGCTGGCAGGCTGGAGCCCAGTAACTGAGGTCGGGGAGCAGCGAGAGCCGGCGGCTGGAGGTCAGCGACCCAGGCGGGAGCAGCGAGAGCCGGCAGCTGGAGGCCAGTGACCCAGGCTGGGGTGCAGCGAGCCCAGCGGTTGCAGCCCAGTAACCCTGGCCGGGGAGCAGCGAGAGCCGGCAGCTGGAGCTCAGCGACCCAGGCCGGGAGCAACGAGAGCCAGCGGCTGGAGCCCAGTGAGCCAGGCTGGGGAGCAGCAAGAGCCGGTGGCTGGAGCCCAGTAACCCAGGCAGGGAGCAGCAAGAGCTGGGTTCCAGAGCCCAGTAACTGAGGGCAGGGAACGGCAAGAGCCAGGGAGCAGAGCCCAGTAATCTACGCTGGGGAGCAGCGGGAGCCGGAGCCCAGTAACCAAGGCTGGGGAGCAGCTAGAGCCAGGGGCTGGAGCCCAGTAAATGAGGCTGTGGAGTACTCAGAGCCACAGTATCTGAGGCTGGGAAGTGGTGAGATCCGGGGGCTGAAGCCCAGTGCGACCAGTAACCCTGGTTGGGAAGCTGCGAGAGCCAGAGCCCAGTAACTGAGGCTGGGGAGCAGTGGGAGCTGGGTGTCGGAGCTGTAGCTCTTGGGTCTAAATGGATCAAAGGATATGGGGCGAAAGTGGGAACAGATTACTGAGTTGGATGATCAGCCATGATCATAATGAATGGCGGAGCAGGCTCAAAGGGCCGAATGGCCTACCCCTGCTCCTATTTTCTATGTTTCTAATTCCCTGAGACAGCATTTTTACAACTGAGTCAAGCATCTCATCCTGCTAAAAAAGTTTTTATTTTCTTTCCTCACTCCGTCCCAGTGGAAAATGGCACTGAAAACTAAATGCACCCCATGTGCCTCCGCATGCGCTAGGCACCGCCCACCAAATAAACTCACCAACAGGCTCTTAACTGACCAATCAAAACAGTGAGGACGGACATAAACATCATATTATTATAATTGATACTGCATACTTCTGAGTTAAGCCTGAAACTGACCATCCTACACAGTGGCGCAGTGGTTAGCACCGCAGCCTCACAGCTCCAGCGACCCGGGTTCAGTTCTGGGTACTGCCTGTGTGGAGTTTGCAATTTCTACCTGTGTCTGCGTGGGTTTTCTCCGGGTACTCTGGTTTCCTCCCACATGCCAAAAGACTTGCCGGTTGGTAGGTAAATTGGCCATTATAAATTGCCCCTGGTATAGGTAGGTGGTAGGGAAATATAGGGACAGGTGGGGATGTGGTAGGAATATGGGATTAGTGTAGGATTAGTATATATGGCTCGAGTCGCTCTGAACAGGCTCCAGAAGCTGGCCGAGCACGTCTACCCTGAGGCACAGTGTGGCTTTCGTGCAGAGAGATCGACTATTGACATGCTGTTCTCCCTTCGTCAGATACAGGAGAAATGCCGTGAACAACAGATGCCCCTCTACATTGCTTTCATTGATCTCACCAAAGCCTTTGACCTAGTCAGCAGACGTGGTCTCTTCAGACTACTAGAAAAGATCGGATGTCCACCAAAGCTACTAAGTATCATCACCTCATTCCATGACAATATGAAAGGCACAATTCAACATGGTGGCTCCTCATCAGAGCCCTTTCCTATCCTGAGTGGTGTGAAACAGGGCTGTGTTCTCGCACCCACACTTTTTGGGATTTTCTTCTCCCTGCTGCTTTCACATGCGTTCAAATCCTCTGAAGAAGGAATTTTCCTCCACACAAGGTCAGGGGGCAGGTTGTTCAACCTTGCCCGTCTAAGAGCGAAGTCCAAAGTACAGAAAGTCCTCATCAGAGAACTCCTCTTTGCTGACGATGCTGCTTTAACATCTCACACTGAAGAATGCCTGCAGAGTCTCATCGACAGGTTTGCGTCTGCCTGCAATGAATTTGGCCTAACCATCAGCCTCAAGAAAACGAACATCATGGGGCAGGATGTCAGAAATGCTCCATCCATCAATATTGGCGACCACGCTCTGGAAGTGGTTCAAGAGTTCACCTACCTAGGCTCAACTATCACCAGTAACCTGTCTCTAGATGCAGAAATCAACAAGCGCATGGGTAAGGCTTCCACTGCTATGTTCAGACTGGCCAAGAGAGTGTGGGAAAATGGCGCACTGACACGGAACACAAAAGTCCGAGTGTATCAGGCCTGTGTCCTCAGTACCTTGCTCTACGGCAGCGAGGCCTGGACAACGTATGCCAGCCAAGAGCGACGTCTCAATTCATTCCATCTTCGCTGCCTTCGGAGAATACTTGGCATCAGGTGGCAGGACTATATCTCCAACACAGAAGTCCTTGAAGCGGCCAACATCCCCAGCTTATACACACTACTGAGTCAGCGGCGCTTGAGATGGCTTGGCCATGTGAGCCGCATGGAAGATGGCAGGATCCCCAAAGACACATTGTACAGCGAGCTCGCCACTGGTATCAGACCCACCGGCCGTCCATGTCTCCGTTATAAAGACGTCTGCAAACGCGACATGAAATCGTGTGACATTGATCACAAGTCGTGGGAGTCAGTTGCCAGCATTCGCCAGAGCTGGCGGGCAGCCATAAAGACAGGGCTAAATTGTGGCGAGTCGAAGAGACTTAGTAGTTGGCAGGAAAAAAGACAGAGGCGCAAGGGGAGAGCCAACTGTGCAACAGCCCCAACAAACAAATTTCTCTGCAGCACCTGTGGAAGAGCCTGTCACTCCAGAATTGGCCTTTATAGCCACTCCAGGCGCTGCTTCACAAACCACTGACCACCTCCAGGCGCGTATCCATTGTCTCTCGAGATAAGGAGGCCCAAAAGAAAAAAAGAAAGAAGTATATATGGGTGGTTGATGGTCGGCACAGACTCGGTGGGCCGACGGACCTGTTTCAGTGCTGTATCTCTAAATTAAACTAAACTAAGCTACTTCAGATTGCAAAATGTTCTGACCAAACTAGACTCATATCCAAAGCTGTTACTTGACAAGCAGACTTTGAAATCTTAAAGCTCCACTTTAGCAGAATAAACCAGTATGCCATCTGTCTTAATTCAGAAAAACCAGGGGACCCATTACCGTAAAAAGCTACTGTGCCCAGCAAAGTCTGTAACAGGCCAGGCATCACAGTGTTACAGATATAAAGCAACTTTAAAAGGAAAAGCAGCCATTTTATCCTAGAATCCTACAGTTGCAGAGGTATTAACTGATCCCAAATTGATTGCAGGAAATTCTTAAAAGGACAAGCTACATCACAAGCATGCTCCAGTCTACCCATGACCAATGTCACCAAAGAAACACTTCTTTAGTTTAAAAAAGCCCCTCATACTTCGTAGCAGGTCTGACAAGTTGCACACCATACCTCAAGCGATATTGTACATTCTGCCCTACCTTTGCTGGGACCAGTTCACTCATCAAACACCAGAGAAATACATAATCAAACACACAGCTATCCAAACTCTACAGCCTAGAAGAACAAGGGCAGCAGGCGCATGGGAATGCTATCATCTGCAAGTTCTCTTTCAAGTCACATACCATCCTGACTTGGAAATATACAGCAGTGGTTCAAGAAGGTAGCTCGCCACCACCTTTGCTAGGGCAATTGTAGGGGGGGGGAGTGGTGGGGTGCGGCAATAAATACTGACCTCGCCAGTGACACCCACATTCCATGAATGAATAAAAACCCAAACAGACACAAGCGTACAGATACCGAAACAGAGAGTGACACACGCAGGTACAGCTACCCAAACGCACAAGATTTTTAAAAAAATGTTGAACAGGCTAAGAAGATTTTTCTTCAGACCTCTCCAAATCAGGACAACGCACTGTTGTGCCACAGCGTCCAGCATTAGAGCTCATCTTTCATTCATTTTTCACAAGGCCCCAGCTGTCTGACAAATCATATTACATATGAGGTACAGATAAGAGTATGGAAATGTTCATGGGATTTAACCCATAATTGCAGGGACATGAAGTTAGTATCTCACTTCTACTAGCTGCTATTCCATTCTAACTTAATATGAAAAGGCATCCCTGGCATCATATGCCAACAAGGCTCTGCAAGAACACTAGTGGACTAAGAACATTTATATTTCATTTACTTTGCTATGATGCTACTTTGCCACATTGAGTCCCACTCCAGAGATTTGAAAACATAATCCAGACTGACATATCAGTGCAGTACTGAGGGAGTGCTGCACTGTCGAAGGGTGAGTACTGAGGGAGCGCTGCACTGTCAGGGGCAGTACAAAGGGAGTGCTGCACTGTTGGAGTGGCTATCTTTCAGATGAGACTTTAAACTGAGGCCCTGTTTTCCCTCTTGGGTAGATAGAAATGATCTGGGTTTCAACGTATTACAGGACCGTGGGCTGCAGCATATTACAGACAATACAAATGAAACATTTAACAGTGAAAGAGAAGCAGAAGTAGCTGATCAATATCAAATGTTCCCACATGCTGTGTTGCACAATGAAACACTCCAACCTGTGCTATTGGTGATGGTTACACAGGATTGGTTGATTTACATTTTTGGCAGAGGTGACCACCATATTGTTGAGTCTCACGCACTAATCACATGATCTGAAGTGCATCAATTGGATTTTACTACACTCCATGCTGTGGCATGAGCAGGGTCTGTTATATTACAACGCAAAAAGCCACCAAAGTCAGCAGACAAAGTCATAAAAATTACAGTTCTGAAGGAGGCTAATCAGACCATCATGGCTGTGCTGGATAGATCTTATCCTGTGTCCCGCCCTCTTCTCTTATTCCTTTGTATTCTTTTACAGATAATTATTTAATTGCTTTTAAAATTATTCCTCAATTGTGACAACATATTCTATATATTATTGGCACCCATCCAAATCTGGACCTTTTTCTGCATAAAAGACATTTCCACACAAAAAAAAACAATGATACTCCAGTGCAGTAGAGGGAGTGCCGCACTGTCAGAGGCGACATCTTTTGGATGAGACATTAAACTGAAGCTCCATTTGCCTGCTCAGGTGGATGTAAAAGGTCCCATGGCACTACTTCGAAGAAGAGCAAGGGAGCTATCCTTGGTGTCCTGGCCAATATTTATCTGTTAATCGACATCACAAAAACAGATTATCTGGTCGTTATCACATTGCTGTTTGTGGGAGCTTGTTGTGCGCAAATTGGCTGCTGCATTTCTTACATTGCAACAGTAACTACTCTTCAAAAAGTACTTCATTGGCTGTAAACCACTTTGAGACGTCCGGTGGTCATGAAAAGCACTACATAAATGCAAGTCTTTCTTTCTTTTCACTTTGCTCTATTGAAAAGCTGCATTGTGTGACTTTCTGCAGTGATATTGTCCCATAGTTCAGACTCTGCTGCTGATTCATTCCACGGACAGAACTATGAGTTTAATGTGCTAAATATTGCAGATAATAAGGTACTTTATATGTTGATATTTAAGTAAAGACAACAGCAGCTCAGAGTTCACACTGGGGCAACTGTATTCCTGAAAGAACTCAATCTCAATTCAAGAAACCATGGCAACCATTGACAGCTGCTCAACAAAAATCACTTTTACAAGGTAAATCAGCAAGTGTAAGGTGCAATTGGAGCAGCCTCCCACGGCCTCTAGATGACAATCGAAGTAATGAGGGTTATGAGGAGAAACCATTGAAGATCAGAGCACCACATGTGTTGCTAATGTGAGGGGGAGGTGAAGCTACTGGTAACTAATCTAGTCTGCAATATGTTTTACAATGTGTGTGCTTTAAGTAGGTAGCCACAGTGACATATCCTACAAAACACTGACCTCTTGTGTTTCCTCAGAGTCCAAAAACAGCCAACTTGTCCAGAGTCACTGCGAGTTATTGACCATTCCAATCTAGGACACAATTGCAAAACTAGTGATGTCACAAGAGAAACGAACTGTGTTTTAATACAAATGAATCTGATTCACACAAAATTATTACATTCATAACTGTTGGATATAATTGTCAAGAAGAAAAGCAAAATGCAGGTGATGTTGCAAATCCAAAGCAAAAGCGCTGGAGAAACACAGCACATCAGTCAGCATCTGTGGAAAGAACAGAGGAATTAATGTTTCAAGACCCTTTGTGAGTACTAGAACATAAGAGACGGAAAAGCATTTTAATACAAGCAGAAAAAAGGAGGGGGAATGTATACAAAAATAAATTACAGACCAGGAGAGGACACGAGTGGAATCACGTAACAGATACCTCAGTCACAGTGTGAACTGTTGCTCAGTTGCAGCATACTCACCTCAGAGTCAGAAGGTTAGAGATTCAAGTTCCACTCCAGAGAACCAAACATAAAATCTAGGCTGATACTAGGCTGCTGCACTGTCAGGGTCAGTACTGACAGAGTGCTGCACTGTTGGAGGTGCTGTCTCTCAGATGAGATGTCAAACTGAAGCCCCCATCTGCTCTGTCATGTAAGCATAAAAGATCCCATGACCCTAGGGCAGCAGAGTTACCCCCGGTGTCTTGGACAATATTTATCCCTGAATCAACACCTAAAACAAATTATCCGGCCATTATCTAATTTCTGTTTGTGGGAGCTCGCCCTGCACAGATTGGTTGCTGTGTTTCCTACATTGCGACATCAGAATTGATGAAAGGTCACAGACCTCAAAAGTAAAATCTGCTCTCTCCACAGATGCTGCTAGATATGCTGAGTATTTCCAGCAGTTTCTGTTTTTATTTCAGAGTTCCAGCATCCGCTGTATTTTGCTTTTATTTCATTGACTGTAAAGCACTTTGTGACGTTCTGATGTCATGGAAGGTGCTTAATGAGAGTAACCAGCATTTTAAGATTGTTTTGCATCTGTAAAAAAAAGTTTGTGTGTGGGTGTATTTTTAATACAACACCAGTAAATTTCCTCCTTTTCGCTCAGAGATAGAGGAAATGGTAGCATAGAAATTGGACCCCTCAGACGTGCCACAGATTCCCTCACATTTGTTGTGCCCTATCTGCTTTTAGACTGGGCGTCATGCGCTAGTTCCCTACCCACTCCTCGCCAGTGTAGCAAGTAAATGCATCAAAGCAGGGCAAAACTCTTCCACTTTTCAATGGTGGGGCATCACGCCATGGCACAATAGCCCCTCATGGGGCTGTCCTTGTCTCTGGGATTGCCAGGAAAGTCACTAAGTGGAGAGTTGTTGCCTCCCCGTGAGGGAGGTGGAATCAAGCAGACGTTCTGGGGCTGATTCAGCATACCCAGTATCTGCCAACATTGTGTGGATCCCTGGGGTGAGATTGACAGCTGCGAGCCGAATACCTGAACTGTTGCCTCACATTAAAAACATGAACGTGATTGAAAGCTCTTATTACATTTGTCACACAGACCTGGGCACGGCTCAAAGGCATTAATATATTTACTTTTCCTGTTAGTCTATTTCCTTTTTTTCTCTCTCTCTCTCTCTACCCTTTCCTAATATTTTGCTTACTCACTTCACAGCCCGCTTGTCTATGCAGTTTGGCCCCTGCTTCTCCGGTGGAGTTTTAGACACAGCTTTCTGTGGGGTGAGTCTGGTTTATGCTAAACCTTTAACAGCAGCAGTGTCTGCGGTCAGGGTGAGCTCTGATATTATTTCAGCAATGGGTCAGGGTCAGTTTGGAACTCTACAAATTGCATCTCGAAACTCAACACCAATCAGATTCTGACCGTTTATAACCAATTCACATGTTTATGATTTTTTTTGTGGGCTATCGTTTTTGAAGACTTGATATAAAATATTTGATGTACACAAACTTGCTGCTTCCAGTTCTTCTGAAGGATTAAATCCCATTTTGGGCACTTCTCATTTCAGCCACCAGATGGGGTCTAAGGTGTTTCTCCAAATGGTCCTCTACCTGCTGCAGGGTCCTAGTGTCCGCTGTTTCATCGCACATTTATACAGCGTCTCGGAGATGTCGGGGAATGCTTCACTTAGAGTGAAGTACCTTGGAATGCAGTACCTTTTTTGTTATGACAGAAACCCCAATCGCCATTTTACACACAATTTTTTTTAAACTGCGGTTCTACCCAAAATTATGCGGGATTTGAGATGCAAATGGCGCTGATGCAGCTTTAGGCCTCACCGTCCAACCAGGATTTCTCACTCAGTGTCCCCACCGGGATCACTGCTTCCCACTTCCTTCTCCACCCACCAGGGGCGACTAGTGCTGAGGGGTGGGGCCCAGTTACTGGCTGAGTTTCCTTCCTGTGTTACCGCCACGTCTTGGGCTGCCATGCCTAAGATGGCGCTGAGCCCCAGGAAGCGACGGCATTGGCCCTGCGGTGCCCCCATAGCGCCTCCTCTCCCTCAGCTGTGTCTTCAGTGATGAACCCTCTCCTGTAATGCGCTCAGCGGGTCTTAGTTCCAGATATTTGTGTCACACAATGAAGGGATTGTCAGTCAGGGGCGAGTGGGTGGCAGAGAAAGTATGAGTGATGGGTTGTCAGGGTGACGGAGGGTTGGGAGACAGGGTGGATGAGTTAGACCGTGTGGGGGATTATTTTAAAGTGAGAGATAGTGAAGGTTAGCAGATCATTGCTTAATTTAATTTCGTTATGAATTGTAATTACACAGCTTACATTTGTTGTGTTCTGTGATAACACTGAGTGATGGCACGACGCTAATATTACTGTTGATGATCCTACTCTAACATTAACAGTACTAGGGCGGCACAGTGGCGCATTGGTTAGCACCGCAGCCTCACAGCTCCAGCGACCCGGGTTCAAATCTGGGTACTGCCTGTGTGGAGTTTGCAAGTTCTCCCTGTGTCTGCGTGGGTTTTCTCCGGGTGCTCCGGTTTCCTCCCACAAGCCAAAAGACTTGCAGGTTGGTAGGTAAATTGACCATTATAAATTGCCCCCAGTATAGGTAGGTGGTAGGGAAATATAGGGACAGGTGGGATGTGGTAGGAATATGGGATTAGTGTAGGATGAGTATAAATGGGTGGTTGATGGTCGGCACAGACTCGGTGGGCCGAAGGGCCTGTTTCAGTGCTGTATCTCTAAACTAAACTAAACTAGTACTGACAATATACCAACATTTCTGCTGTTGACGCTATTCCAACATTACTGGTGGTGACTCTAACATGAATGGTGGGGCCTATATCTGAAAATTACTGGTGGTGATGTTAAACTGGCATTATTAATGTTAATCTCACTCTATGGGTGGCACAGTGGCTAGCGCTGCAGCCTCACAGCTCTAGCAACCCGGATTTGGTTCTGGGTACTGCCTGTGCGGAGTTTGCAAGTTCTCCCTGTGACTGCGTGAGTTTCCGCCGGGTGCTCTGGTTTCCTCCCACAGCCAAAGACTTGCAGGTTGATAGGTAAATTGGCCATTGTAAATTGTCCCAAGCGTAGGTAGGTGCTAGGAAAATTGAGGGGATGTGGTAGGGAATATGGGATTGGTGTAGGATTAGTATAAATTGGTGGTTGATGGTCGGCACGGACTTGGTGGGCCGAAGGGCCTGTTTTCGTGCTGTATCTCTCTATGACTCTACATTTATAAAGCTCTGGTTAGGCTACAACTAAGGTATTCCATCCAGTGCTGGTCACCACATTTTAGGAAGGATGTGATGGTGCTTGAGAGGGTACAGAGGAGATTTACCAGAATGGTTCCAGGGATGAGGGATTTTAGCGACGAGGTTAGGCGCTGGGCTACCGTAGATGGAATGCATACAGACACAAATCAAAGTGGGAGCGGGGAGAATTCTGGAAAAATTGAACAGCATGGATGCCAGGTGGATTGGGTGATTAATGCATACGTGAAGTGATTGTTAGCTGAATAAACATGCCCAGTGGTTGAAGTAGAAACTGCTCAAAATCACTTAAAGTACAAAACTACTGAGCAAATAGTGTTTGAAATAGCGGATGTATCTTTAGAACTGTCTAATGTTAAGTCCTGGGTGACTGGGGATTTTGGGGGTTTCTCTGCAGTTGGGTTGCACTTGGAGAATACTCAGAATCTTCATTTAAATAATTTGGGTAAATGTTGTCTAGTGTGAGTTAATTGATGAGCTGATCAACAAAGTCCCAAACCATTTAAAGTCCATCTGCTAAACTGTTCCAGTGATGCAGAATAAAAAACAAACATAGAGTCACACAGCATAGAAACAGGCGCTTCGGCCCACCGCGTCCATGCCGACCATAATGCTTATCTATACTAATCCCACCTGCCTGCATTAATTCCATATCGCTCTATGCCTTGCTCATTCAAGTACCTGTCCAGATGCCTCTTAAATGTCGCAACAGTTCCTGCCCCCACCACCTCCTCAGGCAGCTCATTCCAGATACCCAGTATTCTTTGTGTGAAAAATGTACCCCTTTGATCCCCTTTAAACCTCCTCCCTCTCACCTTAAATATATGGCCTCTAGTTTTAGTCACCCCTACCATGGGAAACAGACTCTGGCTATCTACCCTATCTATGCCTCTCATAATTTATATACCTCTATCATGTCCCCTCTCAGCCTTCTTCGCTCCAGGGAAAACAGACCCAGCCCTTCCAATCTCTCTTTGGAACTCAAGCCCTCCAAGCCAGGCAATATCCTTGTGAATCTTTTCTGCACCCTCTCTAGCTTAATCACATCTTTCCAGTAGTGCGGCGACCAGAACTGCACACAGTACTCCAAATGCGGCCGAACCGACGTTATGTACAACTGTAACATGACGTCCCAACTCTTGTACTCAATGCCTCGGCCGATGAAGGCAAGCATGCCATACGCCTTCTTCACCACCCTGTCTACCTGTGTTGGCACTTTCAGGGAACTGTGTACTTGCACCCCAAGGTCTCTCTGCTCAACAAAACTCCCCAGGGCCCTGCCATTCACTGTATATGTCCTGCCCTGGTTTAACTTCCCAAAATGCATCACTTCGCACTTGTCTGTGTTAAATTCCATTTGCCAATCCCTTGCCGACTTTCCCAGTTTATCTATATCCTGTTGTAACCTTAGACAATCTTCTTCACTGTCCACTATACCACCAATTTTGGTGTCATCTGCAAACTTACTAATCATGCCCCCTACATTCATATCAAAGTCATTAACATATATGACAAACAACAGAGGGTCCAGCACCGATTCCTGCGGCACACCACTGGTCACTGGCCTCCAATCTGAAAAACAACCCTCCACTACCACCCTCTGCCTCCTATCACCAAGCCAATTTTGTATCCAATTTGCTAGCTCACCCTGGCTCCCATGTGTTCGAACCTTCTGGACCAGCCAATCATGCGGGACCTTGTCAAAGGCCTTGCTAATGTCCATGTAGACAACGTCCATTGCCCTTCCCTCATCAGTCCTCTTGGTCACCTCCTCGAAAAACTCAATCAAATTGGTGAGACATGATTTCCCACGCACAAAGCCATGCTGACTATCCCTAATCAGACCAAGCCTTTCCAAATGCATATAAATCCTGTCTCTCAGAATCCCTTCCAATAACTTTCCCACCACTGATGTAAGGCTCACCGGCCTGGAGTTCCCTGGCTTATCCCTGCTGCCCTTCTTAAATAAAGGCACAACATTAGCTATCCTCCATTCTTCCGATACCTCACCCGTGGTTAACAATGATACAAAATCTCTGCCAGGGCCCCAGAAATCTCATCCCTGTGCCTTGGGCGGCACAGTGGCGCAGTGGTTAGCACCGTAGCCTCACAGCTCCAGCG
This sequence comes from Heterodontus francisci, assembly GCF_036365525.1. NCBI lineage: Eukaryota > Metazoa > Chordata > Chondrichthyes > Heterodontiformes > Heterodontidae > Heterodontus > Heterodontus francisci. Next base: position 1,263,280 of record NC_090412.1, on the reverse strand, counting down.
ACCCGGGTTCAATTCTGGGTACTGCCTGTGTGGAGTTTGCAAGTTCTCCCTGTGTCTGCGTGGGTTTCCTCCGGGTGCTCCGGTTTCCTCCCACATGCCAAAGACTTGCAGGTTGATAGGTAAATTGGCCATTATAAATTGCCCCTAGTATAGGTAGGTGGTAGGGAAATATAGGGACAGGTGGGGATGTGGTAGGAATATGGAATTAGTAGGATTAGTATAAATGGGTGGTTGATGGTCGGCACAGACTCGGTGGGCCGAAGGGCCTGTTTCAGTGCTGTATCTCTAAAAACTAAAACTTCCCATAGCATCCTAGGATACACCTGGTCAGGCCCTGGGGATTTATCCACCTTAATGCGCTTCAAAACCTCCAACACCTCCTCCTTTGTAATGTTGATATGCTCCAGGATATCGCTGTTCCCTCCCTTGAACTCACTAGCTTCCATGACCTTCTCCATGGTAAATACAGACGAGAAGTATTCATTTAAGACCTCATTCATTTCCCATGGCTCCACACGTAGATTACCACACTAATCCTTAAGGGAACCTACTCTCTCCCTAGCTACCCTTTTACTCTTAATATACTTACAGAATCTTTTAGGATGCTCCTTTATCTTATCTGCCAGAAAAATCTCATGGCCCTTTCTCGCCCTCCTAATTTTCTTCTTAAATGTAGTTCTACATCCCCTATGCTCCTCAAGGGACTCACTTGATCCCAGCTGCCTATACCGGATATATGCCTCCTTCTTTTTCCTGACCAGACCCTCAATATCCCTCGTCAACCAAGGTTCCCTAAACTTGCCAGCCTTGCCCTTCCATCTAACAGGAACATGCCAGCCCTGAACTCTTCCTATCTCACTTTTAAAAGCCTCCCACTTGCCAGACGTCCCTTTACCTGTAAACAGCCTCTCCCATTCAACTTTTGAGAGTTCCAGTCTGATGCCATCGAAATTAGCCTTCCCCCAATTAGGACTTCAACCTGAGGACCAGTCCTATCCTATTCCATAATTTTCTTGAAACTAATAGAGTTATGGTCACTGGTCCCAAAATGTTCTCCCACTGACACATCAACCACCTGCCCATCCTCATTTCCTAAGAGGAGGTCGAGTGCAGCCCCTTCTCTAGTAGGGCCATCCACAAACTGCTTCAGAAAACTATCCTGGACACACTCAACAAATTCTTCCCCATCTGATTCCTTACCACTAAGGCAGTCCCAGTCAATATTAGGGAAGTTACAATCACCTACTATTACAACCCTATAATTCCTACACCTATCTGTGATTTCCCTATATATATGCTCCTCCACTTCCCTCTGACTATTGGGGGGCCTATAGTATAATCCCATCAAAGTGGTCACCCCTTTCTTATTTCTAAGTTCTACCCATATGGCCTCGCTGGACATTCCCCCCGGGATATCCTCTCTAAGTACTGCCGTGATGTCCTCCCTAATCAATAGTGCAACTCCCCCTCCTCTCTTATCTCCACCTCTGTCATGCCGGAAGCATCGGTACCTTTGAACATTGAGCTGCCAGTCCTGCCCATCCCTCAACCACGTTTCTGTAATAGCTATAATATCACAATCCCATGTACCAATCCATGCTCTGAGTTCATCTGCCTTACCTGTAAGGCTTCTTGCATTAAAGTAAATGCAGCTTAGCCTACCAGACCTTCCACGCTCCCTGTCCTATCCCTGCCCGGCCTGCCTACTGGACTTGCTTGCTTTAACCTCTACATTTGCCTCAACTATCTCATCGGAGAGACCACTACTTTGAGTCCCACCCCCCTGCATGACTAGATTAAACCCTCCCGAGTAGTGCTAGCAAACCTCCCCATAAGGATATTGGTCCCTTTCCAGTTCAGATGCAACCCGTCCTTCTTGTACAGGTCACCTCTGCATCAGAAGAGATTCCAATGATCCAAGTAGCTGAAGCCCTCCCGCCTACACCAGCTCTTCAGCCACGCAAGATGTTGCAAGAAGTTAGGAAGGCTAATGGTATGTTAGTCTTTATCGCAAGAGGATTTGAGTATAGGAGTAGTGAAGTCTTGCTTCAATTGTATAGAACCTTGGTTAGACCACACCTTGTGTACTGTGCGCAGTTTTGGTCCCCTTACCTTCGGAAGGATATTATTTCCATAGAGGGAGCGCAACAAGAGTTCACCAGACTTGTTCCTGGGATGGCGGGACTGTCCAATGAAGAGAGACTGGAGAAACTGGACCTGTTTTATCTAGAGTTTCAAAGAATAAGAGGTGATCTCATTGAAACCTACAAAATACTTCAAGGGATATACAGGGTAGATACAGGGTAGATGCAGATAAGATGTTTCCCTTGGTTGGGGAATCTAGAACCAGGGGACACAATTGCAAAATAAGGGGGAAGCCATTTAGGACTGAGATGAGGAGAAAATTTTTTACTCAGAGGGTTGTGAATCTTTGGGATTCTCTACCTCAGGGCTGTGGAAGCTCAGTCATTGAGTATGTTTAAAGCACAGATTGACAGGTTTCTAAATACAAATGACATAAAGGGATATAGGGATGGTGTGGGGAAAAGGCATTGAAGTGGATGATCAGCCATGATCGTACTGAATGGTGGAGCAGGCATGATGGGCTAAATGGCTTTCTCCTGTTCCTATGTTTACCAGAAAATCAATAATGTACTTCACCACTCACTCTGTCACCTTTTGGGATTTTTTTTTGCTCGAGGATTTGCAAATGGGTTATGTTTAACTGTTATATTTTAAAACACACTTGGGTGCTCTGCCTTTGAGAGGACTGCCACATTTTTGATTTTGTCCTGCCAGGATATACCCATAATGCACTTCATACAGCAAAGATGGAAATTATTGAGCTTCTTTTCCTGGTAGCTGTAAGTCGCTCATGTTTCACAGCCATACAGTAAGGTGCTGAGAACACAGGCCTGATAAACCACCAGCTTGGTCCTAAGGGTCAGCTTGGTGTTTTCCCAAGCGCGTTTTGTGAGTTGGCCAAAGGTGGTAGCTGCTTTCCCGATATGTTTATCGAGCTCTACATCAAGGGACAGATTGTCCGTTACCATGGACCCAAGGTAGCAGAATTTACTAACCACTTCCAGTGGGGTTCCAGAGGTAGCTTCGGTGAATCAGACACATCTGCAAGATGGAAGACGGTAGCATACCCAAGGAGCTTCTGTATGGTGAGGTGGCTGGGGCCAGCCAAATAGTGGGGCACCCAAAGCTCTGCTTCAAGGATGCTTGCAAGTGTGACATGAAGGCCCTAAGCATTGACTATTGCACCTGGGAGTCACTAACTGGTGAAAGAGGGAAATGGTGACACATCCTGTGGACTGGTGTGCACTACCACGACAACCAGTGGTTACAGCAACTTGGCAACAGGCGCCAATGTCAAAAATAACAGCTCACAGTCTCACTTGGCGGCTTCGCGTGCAGCAGTTATGGCAGGACCTGCCTCTCAAGGATTGGCCAAGAGAAGACACCCCACCTAAATGGATTGTTTGCTGCATATTCCATCATATTTCATAGATGGAAGGATGACAACCAATATTTTAAAACAAATTGAATTCTCACAGGTTTAATACACCACAGACTGCCATCACGGAAACAACGGATTTCTCTGTTAACGGACCAAGCGTTGAAGATGTGTATGAAAGCTGGACAGGCCAACCTGCAGAATGTCATGGCTCGCAGTTGATTTCGATCTGAGTTGGACTTAATTTATTGAGACCTGCATTCCAAGGTGAAAGCAGAGGTAATTGAGTTGGTTGACAGACCTACTGGCGATTCCCTGAGCAAGAAAGGAGTCAGAGGCACTGAACTTCCAATTCTTGTGAATACAAGGGGAGAAAATAGACACGGGCAGATAGTCAGTACGTCAGGCTTCAAACAGGAGACAGCAAGGCGCCTTTCGGTGGAAGCTGAGGTGCAGGAGGTCAGCCCCCAGTTTTGAGGGGTGTTCACGAATATAAGTTAGTGATGCGATGTTGTAGAAATTCTAGCTGTTGACTGGCAGGAGGAAGTCCGTGCTTAGATCATAAGTCACAAGAAAATAATAAGCTCAGTTTTAACTGCCCCCTTTTTCTTTATCATTCTGCGGGAATCGGGGCGCATTTGGTATCTAAAAACTTCTTATTTTATTTTTAAATTGTCACAGTTTCAGACGCAGAATTCCAGCAGCAAAGAATTACTGCTGGACTTTGAAACACAAGAAAAGCTTTTAGTCAGAAAACACAATGCTGAGTTCAAATAGACAGAGCGATGAATGGGAGCAGCTCCACTGACGGGACTGCTCCCCGCCGCCTCCCATTCTCTCGCCTCACCCAGTGACTCCCGGCCGCCCAGCCATAGTCAGCCTCTGCTCAATGTTCAGACTCTAATTGGCAATTCGGATCCGCAGCAACCAGCATAATCCTATTAGGAGTGGGGCAAAGTGTTTTATTTCAGTTCATTACAGACAAAAGATGAGAAGAAATGATCCAAACACAACAGCGGCACCAGTGGAAATTGGCCAGGGATTTAGAGAGGGAGAAGAGGGAGGGAGGTGGTTTTGGCTTTAGTAGAATCGTGCACTTCAGTAAGAACCCAGTGAAGCTTCTTAATGAGCTGTGATATGAGGCTATTACTGCTTTGAGATCAAACTTCTAGTCTGTTTGCCAGCTATGGGTGGGTCTGAGCCCAGCTCCGCACCACACGCCGCTTGGCGCAGGTAAAGCTTAGAAACAGACCCAGGCGTTCGGATGACCAGGTGTGGCAACCGCTCCTTTCAGGCTTTTTTATTTGTAGTTAAACTTAAGTAGAAACTTAAAGCAGTTCCCTTTCTCCGAAAACACTATCCGAATAACAAAATGCAATTAAAAACCGCGGATCCTCCCAAAACAAAATATTATAGTAACATAATAATAACCTTATAAAAACATGTTAGTTTCTGTTCAATATCTTCGAGTCGCCATACATAACACAGGGGCCATTCTGGTCTGATTGTCTTTCTGTCTCTCAACATCTCTCTCATCTCGCTTTCCCTTCTCTCTGCACTTCTTCAACTTTCCTTTCACGTTCCCGCATCCTTTCTCTTTAATTAGTTTATTTTTTTTTAAAGGGAAAATTTGAAGGATGTGTCGCTCTGTCCCTCCAATTTCTCTTTTTCTGTGTGGCTCAATGTTCTCTGAAATGACACTGGATTCCAGAATTCTGAAGAACATTAGCAGCTATTTGCTTTTGTGGAACTATTACTCTGATTTTGGGCCGTTCTCCTTCCACTGACAGCGCTGAGCAGTTTGGCCGTGGATAAAGCCTAAAGTTGCTCATCTCAGGGGTTGTCAACGGGTCCACTATACTGCCTCCCTGTCTCCACCACACACACAATTTAAAGTTGATTTAATGGCGATCCCCAAAGGTTACAGTATCCGCGGCACAGAGTTTTACCTTCCAGGCCTGAATCACAGATCGACAGCATCACTACTGCCTGGCCCCGGCTCCGCACAGGATGAGTTTTAGGTCTGATTTGTTAATATAGAGTGAGTTTAGCTAATTGTCCTTCGGAACTCATGGCGTTGCGTTGGGATTAACTGGATGTGCAGCTTTTATTTAGTCAGGTGAGATATTCTGGAACATTCTTGAATTATTTTGAACAGAGTAACTTTTCCCCAACATATATATTTATTTTCATTAGAACTGCTCAGTAATCCACAAGCATCTTGCAGATTGTATTGAAACAATGACCTGAACATTAACTATGAAAACCACATCTCAGAATGAAATTCCTCCTTAATATCATATTAATTCACAGTGAAAATGGAGAGAACGGAACTTTGAATGTTTCTGACATCACAACTTGCAAGAGTAAAGTTCAAGTGATTCATAATTGAACCTTTAATTTTACTGACTGACAGGTTTATTGATCTAATAAATTCGTATTTTTATGTTTATCAAATATGTACCGCTTTCTTTTTCAAAACGATTACAGATTCTGATTCCATGTTCTAATAATTCTCCGAACCTTTTTCTTCATTTCTTTTGGTGATTATCGTATATTTATGCTGTCTGGTTACAATTTCTCCATCAGTAGAAACATCCCCACCCAATTTCCCTGCTCAAAATCCCACTTAATTTTGACCAACTCCCCCAGATCGCCTCTTAACCATTTCCCCCACAAAAAGAGTACCAATTTCTCTTAGTCTCCAAAATTATCCCACTCTTATTCCTGGCAGTATCACCTACACCACGACTTTCACATCCTTTCCAAAACTGGACTCGAAACTGGAAATGCATCCTTATCAATACCTAAGCCCTTCCTTTGCAATGGATGCTTCCATTTGTAAATCCCATCTGATTTTTTGCAGTTTTGACAGTTAGGCTAAAATATGAAGAATTTCCAATTGGACCAGGTAGAATCATAGAAATTAACAGTGTGGAAGGAGGTCATTCAGTCCCTCATATCCACGCCAGCCGACATGCAGCCATTCAACCTAATCCCACTTTCCAGCTCTTGGTCCATAGCCTTGGAGCCCTCAATGGCATATCCAAGTACTTAAACGTTATCAGGGTTTCTGCCAGTACCACCCTTTCAAGCACAGAGTTCCAGACCCCCACCACCCTCTGGGTGAAAAGAAAATCCCTTCCAATCCCTTCTGAACCTCCTACCCTAAATCTATGTCCCTGGTTATGGACCCCTGAACCAAGGGGAATAGGGTCTTCCTATCCACACTATGGAGACCTCTCAATTTTACATCTTCAGTTAGGTCTTCCCTCAGCCTCCTCTGCTCCAAACAAAACAACCCTAGCCAATTCAATCTTTCCTCATAACTAAAATTCCACAGTCCGGGTAACGTCCTGGTAAAATGGAGCACATATTCCAACTCGGAGTCCTCACTCAGGAGGGGAAGAAGTTGGGGTATCAGCCGTTCCATGTTCTCAATGACTCTCTGGGCAATCGAGGCTGCCTTTTCAAATTGACCTGCAGCATCAATGTGAACCAGCTGACTGCACATTGACACTGAACTGCTCATGTCCTGCCCTCTGTCATGTTGCCCCTTATTTAAACTCTTTCCTTGTAATCAGTTCTCCACAGAAAGCTCCTTTTGTCTAGCCCGTTAATTTGAATTCTGTCTTTATTGAAGTGGAGATAATCTGAATGAAATAAGCAGCTGACTGATTGGCTGCTCACACGCGACTGGGGTACAGCCACCGCTCCCATTGGCTGCTCACACGCGACCACCTTTAAAATCCAGCAAACTTCGCCGCAACTTTCACCAAACTTTGCGCCTGGCGCAGCGGAACTGCGCCTGAGCATGGCGGAGAGCCGGCGTGACGGAGCGGGGTCGCCGGGCTGGGGTTTCCCCGAGTGTCGGGAATCGGGCGCAGCGGGTGCACTGCAGAAGCGCCGGCGCCTGGCCGCCAACGCCCGGGAAAGGCGGCGGATGCGCGGCTTGAACGCGGGTTTTGACCTGCTCCGGAGCGTTATACCCGGTCTGCGGAGCCGGCTGTCCAAGGCCGAGACCCTGCAGATGGCTCAAATCTACATCGGGGCCCTGAGCGAGGAACTGCGGAGAGGGTCCAGCTCCAGGACCCCCGCGGCCGGCGGCACCCCGGACACCGAACCCGGGGATGGAGCAGACGAGCGGCTGCTCCCGGATCCCGGTTCCCGCAGTGACGGCGAGGCGGATCTGAGTGAGTGAAGCCGGACTGAGCTGTGCCAGACTCTGGGAGTCTCCTCGAAAGCTTAAAGCAAGCGAACGTGAGAAACCGAAACGGCTCCGGGAACCGCGGGGGAAAGCGGGCTGTGCCGGCCGGGAGCTCGGACTGGAATGGGAATTCAGCCTCCACCCGGAGCCGGAGCTTCCCTCGCGGTGAGTTGGATAAATTCCTAAACTCGCTCAGTGCCGCGGACTGACTGCAACTGTTATTCCATCATCGATCATTATAGAAATATTTACGTCAATAAAGTTATATTTTAGATAAAAAAGGGTCTTTGGGTCATCAGTCTCGTGCTCCACTTTTCAACACAATCATGACTTGCATTTATACAACACTTTTATTACACAGAGAGATCCCACCAGCCGGCACTTCATCCAGCGCAATGTTTCCCATCTCTCGCCTTAGAGGAAAGTTGGGAAGAGGTCGGACAATAAAACACTGCACTAACTGGTTCGTCCCTGTTCCAATTCATACTCTTATGGCAGCAGCTACTGTTCATTAACATTTCTGTTTTTTTAAAAAAAAGTTATTTTTAAACCTGAGCTCTGAAAAATTTGACGGGATAAAGAGCTTGACTGTCACATCTCCCTTTATCTCATTTGCAGAGGCAGGTATTATTCTATGGTCCACTGTGGACAGTGATGCTGCTCCTGTTAACACATTCCCGCTGCTCCCACAGGGCATAAAAACCCAGAGTGTGCAGTGAATCTGAATCTGTCACCCAGTGCTTCTTACTAAACTGAACAGAAAATGACACAGCCAAGGATATCAGAAAAGCTCACTGCCTCCAAACTGCACCCCCACTACCTCCAGCACCTGGCAAAGATACTTCCGACTTGTGCGAAGCCACTTTGGGAACCTCCTGCACTCGGAGATGATATTTCTGGGCTGGACACGCACTTGGGGCATTGCTGTTCACGGATCTATTCCGAGTTACTGTTCACCAAGAGTTAGAGCGAGAAACGGCTGTCTGAGGTGGGGTAAGTTGCTGATTTACCCACCAGTCTGCCAGGCCCCTGGAATACAGGAGAAAGTTAATGCGGTGATGCTGGTACTGACAGTGATTAACGGCACTTGTTCTTTTTCATCCTTTGCAGTACGGTAATTAGCTCCGTCACTGTTGCAGCCAACAGTCCGAGTCCGAAGGCTCTCCCCAACCACCCACTGTAAACCACCTCTCTGTAGGGAACAGGTCCAAAAAAAAGAGGCCAGCTGCCTGGATCAGGAAGAATCAGCACTTGTCCTCACTCCACACCCAGGTATAGTTTGAGCAGAGGCCACTGGCCTGGATTTTCCCATCCCAACTCAGGACATTAAGACAATTGTTCCTCTTGTCGCACTAGCTAACACAGCCGATTTAATCCTGAGAATACAGAACAACGTAAGCCCCTGCTTTATTCAAAAAAAACAAGGACAGGTCAACTGAAAAGGGAAAACAATGAACACGAGAGGCAAAGTAGAAAATGTCTTGGTCCCTGTTCGACTCCCAAAGCATTTTCTAACGGAGGGCGGGGTCGAGATGTACAGAACATTGGTGGCGTAAAAGGACAGTTTGTTATTAAGCTGCTTATGAATTTCATATTTGGCTTTTAATTGCAGTTTGCGGGAGCATTTAATTTAAATAACGACCAATATGTATTTAGCACCCTCATGTCACAAACAACTTTAGTTTGAAGTGTCCTCACTTATGTCGGGAAATGCAGCTGCAATTTTGCAACATGTACGTCCCGGAAGCAGCAAAAACATGAATGGGTAGTTCGTCTTCTTGGTGGCGGTTTTAGGAGGAATGTTATTTAAGGGATAAGGATAACACCCGATCTTCAAGGGATCCTTAAGCTCTCCTGAACCATGAGAAAAGTGTTGGGCTTTAGTTTAACATTTCATCCGTCAGAGGTGGTAGAGGAGCTGAAAGTGTGGCTGCTGATGTGATGGGGCAGCTGCACTGATTCTGAAAGTCTAACGCTAGGAGAAGTCAGGCATAGAAAATAACAGTCATCAAAAAGGAGGAAAGTTGTAAAAATCCCACATCTATACTTTTAACAATCTAACGCTTTCAACATTAAAACCACTGCTGCAAGGCTCTCAGGAGACAATAAAAGAGCTCAGAATAAAGTTCAACCCCACATATCCAGCTGTCACAGACTTTCAGTAACCTGGACTGGTGAAAAATAGATTAATACCACATACCCTAATTCCACATCAGTCCAGGTTGCCACAAACCTCAAAACCAGGGCTCAAGTTTAGAAACGGTGTGCCAGAAATGGCAGAGAAATCCTTGAATTAGGCAGGAGAAAGATCAGGTAGCATCTGTGGGGAGAAAAACAGAGTTAACGTTTCAGCTCCATGTGACCTTTCATCAGATGCTGTCTGACCTGGAGTATTTCCAGAATTTTCTGTTTTTGTTTCAGATTTCCAGCATCCGCAATGTTTTGCTTTTGTATTGGGGAAAGATCAGCCCAAGGCACCTATTTCTTTGCTATTCAGTGCCCGTTGCTGGGCAATGCATATGTAGAGTGAAGACATAGAAAATAGGAGCAGGAATAGGCCTTTCGGGCCTGCCCCGCCATTCAAAAAAGATCATTGCTGATCGTCTAATTCAGTATCCTGTTCCCACTTTCTCCCTATATCCCTTGATCCCTTTGGCATTAGTATATCTATCTCCTCCTTGAATATATTTAATGACTTGGCCTCCACTGCCTTCTGTGGTAGAGAATTCCACAGGTTCACCACCCTCTGTGAAAAATTTTCAGTATAATGTACTTACCTCGTGATTCGGCGGACGCGGACACGGGGACTGCTGGGTAAGTGAACTTATATATTCGGGCAGTGGCTAAACCCGAAACAGTACACCTGTAATGTCTCCTCTAACCAAAAAAAAAAGGACTCTTGTGTGGAGGGTTTGGTAAGATTTTCCTTTATTTTTTTTACTTAATCTCTGTGTTAATTGAGAGCAGAGGGGATGGAAGCTAGGGCAGTTGCATGCTCCTCTTGCAGGATGTGGGAGAGTCACCACTTGTGTCCCTGCTGACTTCACCTGTGAGAAGTGCACCCAACTCCAGCTCCTCACAGACCACGTTAGGGAACTGGAGCTGGATGAACTTCGGATTATTCAGGCGGCTGAGGGGGTGATAGAGAGCAGTTATAGGGAAGTAGTGACACCGAAGTTACAGGATAAAGGTAGCTGGGTGACCGTCAGGGGAGGGAAAGGGAATAGGCGCACAGTGCAGGGATCCCCTGTGGCCGTTTCCCTCAATAATAAGTATACCGTTCTGGATACGGTTGGGGGGGGGGGGGGGAAGACGACATACCAGGGGAAAGCCACAGCGGCCAGGTATCGGGCACTGAGCCTGGCTCTGTGGCTCAGAAGGGAAGGGGGGAGAATAGGAGCACGATAGTGATAGGAGATTCAATGGTTAGAGGAACAGACAGGAGATTCTGTGGTCGCGAACGAGACTCCCGGGTGCCAGGGTCAGGGATGTTTCGGATCGACTCTACGGGATTCTTAAAGGGGGAGGGGGAGCAGCCAGAAGTCGTGGTACACAGCGGTACCAATGACATAGCTAGGAAAAGGGATGAGGACCTGAGAAGCGAATATAGGGAGTTAGGTTGGAAGCTAAAAGGCAGGACGAGCAGAGTAGTAATCTCAGGATTGATACCGGTGCCACGAGCTAGTGAGGCTGGAAACAGAGCGAGTGCAACTGAACACCTGGCTACAGAGCTGGTGTAGGAGGGAGGGCTTCAGATATGTGGATCATTGGGATACCTTCTGGGGAAGGTGGGACCTGTACAAGAAGGACGGGTTGCATCTGAACTGGAGGGGCACCAATATCCTGGGCGGGAGGTTTGCTAGCACTCTTCGGGAGGGTTTAAACTAGTTTGGCAGGGGGATGGGAACCGGAGCTACGGATCAGTGGATGGGGTAGCTGTTGAACAGGCAGATACAGAGTGCAGAGAGTCTGTGAGGAAGGTTAGACAGTTGACAGGGCAAAGTTGCAGCCAGTATGATGGGTTGAAGTGTGTCTATTTTAATGCAAGAAGTGTCAGGAATAAGGGTGATGAACTTAGAGCATGGATCAGTACTTGGAGCTACGATGTTGTGGCCATTACGGAGACTTGGATATCACAGGGACAGGAATGGATGTTGCATGTTCCGGGGTTTAGATGTTTCAAAAGGAATAGGGAGGGAGGTAAAAGAGGTGGGTGAGTGGCATTGCTAATCAGGGATAGTATCACAGCTGCAGAAAGCGAGGTCGTCGAGGAAGGTTTGTCTACTGAGTCATTATGGGTGGAAGTCAGAAACAGGAAAGGAGCAGTCACTTCATTGGGAGTTTTCTATAGACCCCCCCCAATAGCAACAGAGGAACAGATTGGGAGGCAGATTTTGGAAAGGTGCAGAAGTAACAGGGTTGTTGTCATGGGTGACTTCAACTTCCCTAATATTGATTGGAACCTCCTTAGTGCAAATAGTTTGGATGGAGCAGTTTTTGTCGGGTGTGGCCAGGAAGGTTTCCTGACTCAATATGTCGATAGGCCGACTAGAGGGGAGGCTATGTTGGATTTGGTGCTTGGCAACGAACCAGGTCAGGTGGCAGATCTCTTAGTGGGAGAGCATTTCGGTGATGGTGGTCACAACTCCCTGACCTTTACTATAGTCATGGAGAGGGACAGGAAAATATTTAATTGGGGGAGGGGAAATTACAATGCTATTAGGCAGGAACTGGGGAGCATAAATCGGGAACAGATGTTCTCAGGGAAATGCATGACAGAAATGTGGAGGTTGTTTAGGGAGCGACTGCTGGATACGTTTGTCCCGATGAGGCAAGGAAGGGATGGTAGGGTGAAAAAACCTTGGATGACAAGAGATGTGGTCAAGAGGAAGAAGGAAGCTTACTTAAGGTTGAGGAAGCAAGGATCAGACAGGGCCCCAGAGGGTTACAAGATAGCCAGGAAGGAACTGAAGAATGGACTTAGGAGAGCTAGAAGCGGACATGAAAAAGTCTTGGCGGGTAGGATTAAGGAAAATCCCAAGGCTTTCTACACTTATGTGAGGAACAAGAGGCTGGCCAGAGTGAGGGTAGGGCCGATCAGGGATAGTGGAGGGAACTTGTGCCTGGAGTTGGAGGAGGTAGGGGAGGTCCTAAATGAATACTTTGCTTCAGTATTCACTAGCGAGAGGGACCTGGTCGTTTGTGAGGACAGCGTGAAACAGGCTGATATGCTCGAACAGGTTGCGGTTAAGAGGGAGGATGTGCTGGAAATTTTGAAAGACATGAGGACAGATAAGTCCCCGGGGCCAGACTGGATATACCCAAGGATATTACCGGGAGCGAGGGAAGAGATTGCCGCGCCTTTGGCGATGATCTTTGCGTCCTCACTGTCCACTGGAGTAGTACCAGATGATTGGAGGGTGGCAAATGTTATTCCCTTGTTCAAGAAAGTGAATAGGGATAACCCTGGGAATTATAGACCAGTCAGTCTTGCGTCGGTAGTGGGCAAATTATTGGAGAGGATTCTGAGACAGGATTTATGATTATTTGGAAAAGCATAGTTTGATTAGAGACAGTCAGCATAGCTTTGTGAGGGGCAGGTCATGCCTCACAAGCCTTATTGAATTCTTTGAAGATGTGACAAAACACATTGATGAAGGAAGAGCAGTGGATGTGGTGTTTATGGATTTTAGTAAGGCGTTTGATAAGGTTCCCCATGGTAGGCTCATTCAGAAAGTAAGGAGGCGTGGGATACAGAATTGGCTGGCCCATAGAAGACAGAGGGTGGTAGTAGATGGAAAGTATTCAGCCTGGAACTCGGTGACCAGTGGTGTTCCGCAGGGATCTGTTCTGGGACCTCTGCTCTTTGTGATTTTTATAAATGACGTGGATAGTGTGGAAGGCTGTTGTAGGTTGCAACGGGACATTGACAGGATGCAGAGCTGGGCTGAGAAGTGGCAGATGGAATTCAACCTGGAAAAGTGTGAAGTGATTCATTTTGGAAGGTCGAATTTGAATGTGGAATACAGACTGAAAGACAGGATTCTTGGTAGTGTGGAGGAACAGAGGGATCTTGGGGTCCATGTCCATAGATCGCTCAAAGTTGCCACCCAAGTTGATAGGGTTGTTAAGAAGGCGTATGGTGTGTTGGCTTTCATCAACAGGGGGATTGAGTTTAAGAGCCGCGAGGTTATGCTGCAGCTCTATAGAGCCCTGGTTAGACCACACTTGGAATACTGTGTTCAGTTCTGGTCGCCTCATTATAGGAAGGATGTGGAAGCTTTAGAGAGGGTGCAGAGGAGATTTACCAGGATGCTGCCTGGACTGGAGGGCATGTCCTACGAAGAAAGATTGAGGGAGCTAGGGCTTTTCTCATTGGAGCGAAGAAGGATGAGAGGTGACTTGATAGAGGGGTACAAGATGATGAGAGGCATAGATAGAGTGGAAAGGGCTATCACCAGGGGGCATAATTTTAAGGTGATTGGAGGAAGGTTTCGGGGAGATGTCAGAGGTAGGTTCTTTACACAGAGAGTGGTGGGTGCGTGGAATGCACTGCCAGCGGTGGTAGAAGCAGCAGATACATTAGGGACATTTAAGACTCTTGGATAGGTACATGGATGATAGTAGTATGAAGGGTATGTAGGCAGTTTGATCCTAGAGTAGGTTAAAGGTTTGGCACAACATTGTGGGTTGAAGGGCCTAGACTGTGCTGTACTGTTCTCTGTTCTATCTCTGTTCTAAATGACATAGCCCGTATCCTGAGATTGTGACCCCTGGTTCTGGACTCCCCAGCCATTGGGGACATCCTCCCTGCATCTAGCCTGTCCAGTCCTGTTGGAATTTTATACGTTTGTGAGATCCCCTCTCATTCATCTAAACTCTAGTGAATATCGGCCTAGTCGACCCAATCTCTCCTCATACGTCAATCCTGCCACCCCAGGAATCAGCCTAGTAAATCTTCTTTGCACTCCCAAGGCAAGAACATCCTTCCTCAGATAAGGAGACCAAAACTGCACATAGTGTTCCAGATGTGGTCTCACCAAGACCCTGCAGTAAGACATCCTTGCTCTTGCACTCGCACTCAAATCCTCTTGCAATGAAGGCCAACATACCAATCGCCTTCCTAATTGCTTGCTGCACCTGAATGCTTGCTTTCAGCAATTGGTGTACGAGGACTCCCAGGTCTCGTTGCACCTCCCCCTTTCCAAATCTATCATCATTCAGATAATCTGCCTTTCTGTTTTTACAACCAAAGTGAATAACCTCACATTTATCCACGTTATACTGCATCTGACATGCATTTGCCTGCACACCCAACTTGTCCAAATCACATTGGAGCCTTTTTGCATCCTCCTCACAGCTCACATTCTCTTCACCACCCCACCCCCCCAAAGTTTTGTCATCTGAAAACTTGGAACTGTTACATTTAGTTCCCTCACCCAAGTCATTAATATATATTGTGAATAGCTGGGGCCAAGCACTGATCCCTGTGGTACCCCACTAGTCACTGTCTGCCACCTGGAGAAAGACCCATTTATTCCTACACTCTGTTTCCTGTCTGTCATCCAATTCTCCAACTAATGCATCAGCAGGTTTTATCATTAATGCTACAGTTAAGTGTAAGTGTAATTATTCTTAATAATTACTACCTCTATCCTTAATAAACCTGTGCCATCCAAGATTCCATGCTGGAAACCCTACTAATCTGAAGAGGTTATAATAAACATATGCCTTGTCTAACAGTTATTTATCAGGTGGCTGTGGTCAGTAGCACATTTCATTAAATGTTGAATGATCAAATTAATGTTCCCACCTCATTAGGTTACATACCTGGAGATTATTACTGGCTTATAAAATAAAAACGAGAAAAATAAAAGGAACAGAAAAGATTATATGGGCCATTAAAAATATTCTTCCAGTAGCATAACTGTCCCATCACAAAGTGCTGCCCAATTTTATTCTCAACAGAATAGTGAAGGCGCCAAAGTGTAGGGAGGAAAGTGTAGATCTGAGTGACGGAACTGGGGGGGATACACAACAGGCCAGAGTTGAAGGAATCTTTGAGAGCTATTGAGTCTTGGAGAAGTTTTAGAGATAGACAGGGTGAGACATGGAGGGATCTGAAAAAAATGATTTAAAAAAAAAAGTTTTGGCGTTGAAAAACTGGGTTTTATGTAATGTAGGTAACCCACATAGGGGTGCAGTAAAAAGGATTTGGTGCAAATTTGGATATGGCAGTAAAATGTAGGATGTGCTTAAATTATGGAGACTGGAAGATGGGAGCTTGACCAGAAGAGCATTGGAATCGTTGATTCTGGAGATAAAGGTATGGACAAGGATTTCAGCTGAGTTTCAGGCTGAGATTCCGACATAGACAAACATTTTTGCAGAACTGGAAGCAGCCAGTCATTGTGATGGATATTATGGGTTTTGAAAATCACGTGTAAAATAAGATGGCAAGGTTTCTTAACAGAACATTAAGCGAAAGTGGGCAGGGAGGGGATGGAGACAGGGCCAGGTTTGGCACTGATGCCCCTGTGGTTGAAGAACCTGCCAACACACACTGGTCTTGCCCATTCCTAATTGTTCAAGATGGTGGAGCTGCCTTCCT
This sequence comes from Heterodontus francisci, assembly GCF_036365525.1. NCBI lineage: Eukaryota > Metazoa > Chordata > Chondrichthyes > Heterodontiformes > Heterodontidae > Heterodontus > Heterodontus francisci. Next base: position 1,246,999 of record NC_090412.1, on the reverse strand, counting down.
GAACTGCTGCAGTCTAAGGGGCATGCACACCTTTCCCTCCCCACCAGTTGGCCAGAAGTGTAGGACCAAATAGCTAGTGTTAACGAGATGGGACGCTCTCAATTTGTTATATGAATTTCAAAACCAAATAATTAACAGGCATGACATTTACCATGGATCAAAGCACTGAAGTGTTATTGTATTTTGTTTGGCAGTATTTTCAAAATGGATCTGCTTTTATGCAAAGAAAGCAAGCAGCATCCCTCTGCAGATTCTTCACTTCCTACTGGATCTGGAACTCATTGGGGAAGGAGCATGGGCAGATGCAAGTTGATGGCCAAAGCTAGTATAAGCAAAAGGAACTTTATACCACTGGGTCTCTTCCCAGGTTCAGCTGGGACCAGAGATATGGTTAGTTTGCTGAAAGACAAATTATGTGCACCCAAGGGTAAACATACCTGACTGAATACAACCCAAATGGGAGTCACCTTGATGGGAGTTTTCTATAGGCCCCCCAATAGCAGCAGGGAGGTGGAAGAGCAGATTGGGAAACAGATTTTGGAAAGGAGCAGAAGTCACAGGGTAGTAATTATGGGGGATTTCAACTTCCCAAATATTGATTGGCAACTCTTTAGATCGAATAGTTTGGATGGGGTAGTGTTTGTGCAGTATGTCCAGGAAGCTTTTCTGACTCAGTATGTAGACTGCCCGACCAGAGGGGAGGCAATATTGGATTTGGTACTAGGTAATGAACCAGGGCAAGTGATAGAGCTGTTGGTGGGCGAGCACTTTGGAGATAGTGATCACAATTCTGTAGCATTCACTGTGGTAATGGAGAGGGATAGGTATGTGCAACAGGGCAAGGTTTACAATTGGGGGAAGGGTAGATATGATGCTGTCAGGCAGGAACTGAGGAGCATAAGTTGGGAGCATATGCTGGCAGGGAAGGGCACGGTCGAAATGTGGAACTTTTTCAAGGAGCAGATAGTAGGGGCCATTGATAAGCATGTCCCTGTCAGACAGGGAAGGGATGGTCATGTGAGGGAACCGTGGTTGACAAGAGAGGTTGAGAGTCTTGTTAGGAAGAAGAAGGATGCGTATATAAAGTTGAGGAAAAAGGGCACAGGCATAGCTCTGGAGGGATACAAGATGGCCAGGAAGGATCTGAAGAAAGGGATTAGGAGAGCTAAGAGAGGGCATGAAAAATGCTTGGCGGGTAGGATAAAAGAAAACCCCAAGGCCTTTTACGCGTATGTCAGAAATATGAGGATGACTAGGGGGACCGTAGGTCCGGTCAAGGACAATAGCGGGAGACTGTGTGTTGAGCCGGAAGAGATAAGTGAGGTTTTGAATGAGTACTTCTCTTCGGTATTTACGAATGAGAAGGGGTGTATTACTGAAGAGGACGGTGTGAAACAGACTGGTAAGCTCGAGGAAGTGCTCGTTAGGAGGGAAGATGTGTTGGGGTTTTTGAATAACTTGAAGATAGACAAGTCTCCCGGGCCTGACGGGGTATATCCAAGGATGTTATGGGAAGCAAGGGATGAAATTGCAGAGCCGCTGGCAATGATCTTTTCATCTTCTCTGCTGACGGGGGTGGTACCAGGTGATTGGAGGGTGGCAAATGTTGTGCCCCTGTTCAAGAAAGGGAATAGGAACAACCCTGGGAATTACAGGCCAGTTAGTCTTACTTCGGTGGTAGGCAAGTTGATGGAAAAGGTGCTGAGGGATAGGATTTCTGAGCATCTGGAAAGACACTGCTTGATTCGGGACAGTCAGCACGGTTTTGTGAGGGGTAGGTCTTGCCTCACAAGCCTGATTGAATTCTTTGAGCAGGTGACCAAGCAAGTGGATGAGGGTAAACCAGTGGATGTGGTGTACATGGATTTTAGTAAGGCATTTGATAAGGTCCCCCATGGTAGACTTATGGAGAAAGTCAGGAGGCATGGGATAGTGGGGAATGTGGCCAGTTGGATTAAGAATTGGCTAACTGATAGAAGGCAGAGAGTGGTCTTAGATGGTAAATACTCAGCCTGGAGCCCAGTTACCAGTGGCGTGCCGCAGGGATCAGTTCTGGGTCCTCTCCTGTTTGTGATTTTTATTAACGACTTGGATGAGGAAGTCGAAGGGTGGGTCAGTAAATTTGCAGATGATACAAAGGTTGGTGGAGTTGTGGATACCGAGGAGGGCTATTGTCGTCTGCAAAGGGACTTGGATAGGTTGCAGTGCTGGGCTGAAAAGTGGCAGATGGAGTTTAACCCTGAAAAGTGTGAGGTCGTCCATTTTGGAAGGACAAACACGAATGCAAAATACTGGGTTAACGGTAGGGTTCTTGGGCATGTGGAGGAGCAGAGAGACCTTGGGGTCTATGTGCATAGATCGTTGAAAGTTGCAACTCAAGTGGATAGGGCTGTGAAGAAGGCATATGGGGTGTTAGCGTTCATTAGCAGAGGGATTGAATTTAAGAGCCGTGAGGTGATGATGCAGCTGTACAGGACCTTGGTAAGGCCTCATTTGGAGTACTGTGTGCAGTTCTGGTCGCCTCATTTTAGGAAGGATGTGGAAGCCTTGGAGAGGGTGCAGACGAGATTTACCAGGATGTTGCCTGGAATGGAGAATAAGTCTTACGAGGAAAGGCTGAACATTCTAGGCCTCTTCTCATTAGAACGGAGAAGGATGAGGGGTGACATGATAGAGGTTTATAAGATGATCAGGGGAATAGATAGGGTAGACAGTCAGAAACTTTTTCCCCGGGTGGAGCAAAGCGTTACAAGGGGTCATAAATTTAAGGTGAAGGGTGGGAGATATAAGGGGGATGTCAGGGGAAGGTTCTTTACCCAGAGAGTGGTCGGGGCATGGAATGCCTTGCCTGGGGAAGTTGTTGAGTCAGAAACTTTAGGGACTTTCAAACGGCTTTTAGATAGGTATATGGATAAAGGAGAATGATGGGGTATAGATTAAATTGTCCTTGACAGAGGACAAAGGATCGGCACAACGTCGTGGGCCGAAGGGCCTGTTCTGTGCTGTATTTTTCTATGTTCTATGTTCTAAATGGGAGCTGTTGAGAATTGGAGCACTCATTCAACTTGGGTCACCATACCTGGGCTCAAAATGGAATAAAGGTTGCATCCTTTAGTTTATTCATGCCTTATTAAAAGTGAATGTGTACACACACACAAAAAAAAACAAGCTATAGCATCAACTGTACTGAAAGTAGCAATTTTTATTTGAGTTAAAATTATTTACAGGTAACCAAAGACATACTTCATGAAACTGGTACAAACTATTTCCTGCCATTTGGCTTTTACTCTGAAAGATTGCAACTGAGAAATACTGTATAAAATAAAAATAGGATCGGATTCTGAAAAGTATTTCTACCATTCTAAATTTCCAATTGCCAATATTTACAGAACTATTTACAAGAAAAAAAGTCATTTTTAAAATTTATTTCAAACCCATTCTGATTAGGCCCTCATGTACCCTTTGCAGTCATGTGATTACTACAACTGAATGGAATGAAATCAATCTAAGTGTAGACACTGGGGTTTTACTCATTTGGAAATTCCAAGAGTAAATGACAGAGTGCACAGAGCATACTGTTATTGAAACCTGGAAGAAGTGGCTGCAGTTTCATGTGGAACTGCAGCAGAAGTAACCGCCACCCCAAAATACTTCAGCAACAGCTCTCATTCACAAAATTATAATCAAACTGGGATTTTTATCATATTGAAACATGTTAACACAACAGAGGGCAGCTGAATCCTGATAAATGCACGTTTAGAAACCTGCGAAATTTATTAGAAATTTGCTGCTTAAATACGTAGGATATACTGGAAGTCTACACAACTAGAGGAAAATCCTCCAGTTACAGGATAGCCATTTCTCCCATTCCAACTTCCGTCAATCAGGAGGCTTGGATTACAGGATTGGAATTGTGCAGGGCCAAAATCAACATGGCCTTGCTGAGAAATAAGCTCTTTGGAATTCTTCCTTTTAAAACAGGAAGGTTTTACAACATTTCTTTGCTGAGTGCCAACTGGTTGAGAAGAAAACTCAATTATGTTCAATATCTGATTGCTGGAGAATTTAAACATCTGCTAGATTTCAGATTTGATTTTTATGAACCTTTTCTCCTTCCCTGAACTTCTGGAGTTGGAGCACATGTACCATCACTACATAACAGGTTCCCAAACCCCCATCACCTTAAACCAAGAAATGCCGTGCAAAGTTCAGGGTTTCGAGACTGCATGCATATCAACACAGTAGCAAATGGTTTCAAAATGGAATTCATGCAAACAAAATGAATAAAGTTTCTGTTCTAGCAACAATTAAATCCACACAAAGAACATTCTAATGTTAAGCAATAAAACCAAGCAATGAGAAAAATCTTAGGTGGATCAGTAAGTCTACATGATAGCATGTGGCATTATGTAATTCTATCCTTAAATTTGGGATGCATTTATCTGGAGACAACTGTCCAAGTCCCCAAGCCTGGCAGCTGTGAGGAACCTACAAAGTGGGGCTATTACATGAACTTTTAAGTTTTATGAATTTGTTTCATCGGCAGATATTTGTATTAAAAGTACATCTGATGCCATTTAATGGACTTGTGGTTAATGGAGACATTCATTTATTCGACACATTTTCTTAGTTACAACTCATTGCAAATGCACTTTAATTCATACAGGAGTTTTGCATAAACAGGAATATTCTGATAAATGGGCTTTTTGATTCCAATCCAGATTTCCAAATTAACTGGCTTAATCTTCATTGTTCAATTGAATTCTCAGATTTGCTGATTGGTAAGAATTCAAATTGAGAAATTGTTTTCCACAGCTGTTGTATACATGATCAATGAACAAAAGTAAAGCCTGAGTTTACAAGTAGACAGGCCAGACCTTTTGTTAAAAAAATAGAAATTTCAAATGGTTCTGGATCAATGAGAAACACATGCATGACAACTACAGTATATAACGTTTGTGCATCATTTTCAAGGACCTCAATTTACTGCATTAATTTTGGTCGTAAAAACTCAGTTATTTTGCAGGCAAACTCAAAATAGTGATTGCCTTGGAAATATAACCCTTAATAAAGCTTTAACAAATGATAACTGAGGAAAATGGGTGATCAGGATGATTCCATTCATTGGAGGCTGAATATTCGTGATCGGGGTATAAATCGTTTTTGAATAACATGTTTCTCATCTGCTTTGATACATTTCAGTTGAAACACATCTGTTCAAAGATCAGCTGTTGACAAAAATCACTTCAATTCCTCGCCCTATACCCAGATAGGTAGAAGTCTGGTAGAAGTGAGCAACGAGTGGAACTATGAGAAGCCAGTGCCTGCTGCAGCCAGCTGTTGTGGTAATGGTTACCCATTGGCCCCATGACAGGTGACACCAGCTAAAGATGTCACTTACCAGAGTCTACCAACATCTTGCAGTTCAAAACCAAATTTTCAGTTGGGTTTTACCAACTGATACCAAAGTTTTCATTGAAGATTTCAGCTTGTCCTCCCCTCTTTCTGGAATAATTTGAAAACCCAAACTTTCCACTTTGGTTTATTTTATATTCAATATATTCTAATTTACATAAATACTCCAAAGCCCATCTATTAAGGCATTTATGTCCATAAATCCCCACCAATACAGTAATTACAAAGCCCCAAACCTTCTATAAATAAATGCACAACAGTGAAAGAGCCAATCTCCCACAGAGTTCAGCTTTTTAAAAAAAGTCAAAAACTGAGCAGATATGGATGCAACTGTAAAAATCAGACTAAATGCAAAGGTGAAAAGGATAGAGCTGACTGAGCTACTGAACTTTTCTGATTTCAAGCTGTTGGCATAAAGATGAGGTTCTCCCACTCCAACACAAGATCAAAAGAAGGGCATGTGAGGGTGAGAAGGAAAAAACCTCAGGATAGTCTGAATTGGTCAGTTATGAAGCATCATTAGTCTGTGGGGATAATCCCAAGCCAAAGAATGAGCTGCACAAATACCATTTCTGATCAAGCTATCTACAAAAAAGTGGGGGAGCAAGAAAAAAATAAGGTAAAAAAACAAAGCCAAATACATGAAATCGTTGTTAAAATTCAGTCAGCAACATTCTCCAATTCCTAGATGCAGCAAAAGTCGTCACCAAATTAAACATTTCCTCCTGAGAAGATAATATGGAAACTCCTGGAGCCAGCACCCAGCCCATATCATATATTTCATTCTCAAACTCAATGCACAGTTCCAGAAGCATTTCCAAAAATAAAATCACGTTTCCCTGAAACATCACCAGAATAACTATGCAGTTGGGTAAGAAATGGTGGAAATATCCAGCTACAGATTCCCGAAATCTCAATTTGTAACATGTGGAGTGGATTTTGATCAACATCAATACCTACTTTAATTGAAGTGAATTCAAACTATGACTGACCACCTAGCAGCATAGCAGTAGAACTAAAAACTTTAACACAACTCTGAACAGTAACCTTTGATTTGAACTTGTGCCATTTTCAGCCTGATTGCAGCATTAAAGGCAATGCTGCATTTTAAGGTTGGCCTTACCCGATTCTACCCACCCCCAAGGTGTGAAGCACTGTTGATCCGTCCACAGTAAAAGAAGCTTTTGCCTAGGATCCATGTGAGCAAGTCAGGCTCAAATGCTGAGCATTCATAATCTGGGCTCTAATAATGTGATTTGATACAAATTGGGAGACACACAAATCTTATGGGAATGGCTGCAAAGCAGATATATTGTCAGTTACACCCATTATACTAGTTAAGTTGCTGAAACTGGCCAGACACAGTTACACATGACCAGCAAGATCCCTCTCCTTCCCAGATATCAACTAACTGCTTTTTTAAAAAGCAGAGAGGATTGCGGCTTTAAATACAGACTCAAGCTAAATAAAATATTTATCAACGGTCCATCCCTCCCCCACCCCAACCCTCCATATCGCCAATTAATTTGAATTCCAGCATCAACTCAATGCTACAATGTGCAGGTTAGGAGCTGATTGGAACACATTAATGCTGCAAAATTGTGGCACACTTGGATATACTTAGATCATGTACATAGTTGCATCCAATCCCACAGATTAACATTTCATGGAGAAGGGGCAGGGTGGACATCTCATCAGTGAAGCAGAAATCTCTTTTACAGATTCTCACTGGACTATGAATTATCGAAATGTGGCTCCTCCATAGCAATGACTGAGTAGTTTAACCGTGGCCTCACACCAAACTCTCAGCCTTCATCGAAAACCAAGGCTGGCTATAGCAGATAGAAACACACTAAAGAACCAGTGTCGAATCTATGTAGACTGCAATCCAGAATTTACCTGAAATTGCATCTGATTAAAACTATTAAAAAGTACTTTGACAGATATAAAACATGGCTTTAAAATCACAGAGCCAGGACTCTGATATAAAAACAATTACAGTTATTAAGAGCATTTATAAATGTAAAACATTTGGAGGACAAGAGACCAATATTCAGCAAGAAATCAAGAACCATGGTGGGAACTGTGCTCAAACTGATCATAGCTTTTAACAGCTGATCGAAATGAAGTGTAAGTAAGGGTGTGAACCTCAAAGAACTGCAGCAACAGCCTTTAGAACAATGCAGCCCAATTTTCTTTTTAAATTCAAGGAAACATTCCATTTGAGCTACTAAACTGGGTGTGTCCATAATGTGGCCAATGGACTGTCTAAAATAAAACTAGAATCTACACTCACGCTGAATGCTGGAAGAAACATAGTAACTGAACATAAGAGAACCAAGCCAGAAACTGAGTAGCAGGATGTTTGATACCTTGATTCAACAGTGTTGGTCTGCAATAGGAAAATAAAAGTTTCCAGGCACTAATTGGGGGAAAAACAAAATCAGAAATTGCTTCAAATACTGTGAAAAAAGCTTCATTCGCTCACTAAATATGCTGTGGCTCCACTAACTGACTTATTTTGCACACAGATGTATTTCTATGTGTCCATGACAGTCAAGCTGGCACTATGCAACTTAAAACTGGATTAGTCAAGGTTAAATAACTGAACCTTCAATCATCTGTACAATTAAAACCATCCTTAGAAATGAGAAGTCCAGAAATATTACTTTTTCAAGAAACAGGCATGAACCGCAGTCAAAAAATGCAGCAAATAACTGAGCTGTTCATGGGAGCTATCACTGACTAGCAGGGATTAGATAGTACAATAAAATACTTACCCAGAAATAATGTAAGAGAATGTTAAATGCCTCTACCCTCTACAATGGAGAAGTTTCCATGTGTGCCTGTCCTAAAACAGCAAGGCCTGCAGGGAAGGCTGATTCAGCCAACCACTATCAAGTTGAGCAAGGATTGGCATCTTTGCTCCTCCAGGATAGAGATTTCCTGGCATGTAACATGCACCCAGCCTGGCATTTAGTTTGTTGAGAGATTAGACAGAAATAGAAATAGATCCCCTTAATGGGACAGTAAATTAACACAAAGTACACCCACTCAATTGTCTTCACAGTCCAGACTGTTGATGTCAAGCACTTAACAGAAGCTGGACACTTACCGCAGAAGGAGCGGGGACATTAGGTAGGGTTCCTGGACCATTCTTTATACATCTCCCAAACTTCATAATATTACCTTGACCGAGAATGGTGCTGGACACTAAAGATTCACTGAAAATAAAGGCAAGGAGCAAAACTGAATGGGGATGGAGAAAGGAATGTAATTTTATTGAAATATATATTGTCTGCATAGTTCTTAATGTCCTGAATAAAATAACTTCCCTGACCAGTAGCTGCACTGGAGTGAAGCTTCCTTATCAGCCTGAGCGACCAGTCTGAGATGCGATCAGAAAGTGAATTCTGGCTGAACAGCAGAGACAAGACCTGATTCACAAGATGAAGAGTCAAGTTATCGAGGGTTTGGGACTTGTGGACACGTTTTACCAAATAGTTCCAACAGGCCATTCTGATCATTTTGGATGGACATTTAAGTAGAGACTGGATTATGATAATCTATAATTTCTGCCACCCACATTCTCTGGTGTTCATCAAGATGTCAGTAGAGGGAATGGAACACTTCTACAGTTTCGGCATACTGCATCAAAACGGAGGACAGTCAGGCCAGCAACAGTACAGCAAATGCAGAATAAAACTTCATTCTACTTTGAATATTCTACCTCATTTTCAATTTCAAAATAGCATCCCCTACTGCAATGCGGCATTTCCACTTCTCACACCAACTTCCTTTATGGCCTCAAAGAGACAATACACGAAGTCAATTTATTGCTGAGCTGAGAGCAACTTTTCGCAACACACATGTATTGAGAAGACCCACCAATTGAAAATAAGATGTACACAGCACCCTGAAAGCCAGGAGACTCCAGTCTTGCATGTTGGTCCCATCAGACTAGGCTTGATTTGAAGTTTGGCTCCTGAGGTTAAAACATTGTGCCGTCTCCTGGTCCTCTTCACCTTTTATTTCACATTATATGCACTTATTTTAAACTTGTGATTTATTCAGCATCACTGGGAGAGAATGTGAATGTCTAGTGAAAAATATACCAGGTTCTCAGCAAGTTACAAAACAATTTGCCTTCCTTGCTCTTACTGTTTATTATTGATCATTAATCACCAGGTACTGCAAGGCTAGTTGAATCACAGATACACTTCCCTCTAACTAAAAGCAGCAATTAAAATTCCTATTTTTTTTTAAAAAAAGCAAAACAAAATTGACATGGGTAGGATGAAACTGGGCCAATTAGCATGAAGTTCAGGATACTTCATTAATGCTTATCCCAATTCTTCCAGTGATTGGTCTTCCACAATTAAATAAATTACTTGCAATCATCCACATAAAACACTAACATACAGCCCAGAACCAGAGCGTGCTCCTGCCTGACCAATCCATACCAGCCAGCTCCTTCCAATGATGTCAGGGCAAATTAGCATTTCCAGTAGGAAGACCCATCAGAATCAGAAGCACAAGCAACATTAGGATGGTGAGGCAAAGAACTGTCTCCTCCTGTGCTCTAATTCAATGATTTGTTCAAGGTGGTGAGGCTGCATCCTGTAAATCTCAGCAGAAAGTCTTATGATGAGAATACAGTCCAACAAATCTGCCATCCACTAACACATTTATTATGTCTTGGCTCCTTGCACCCTAACAGTGATTAAACACAGTTCCCACTGAAGTCTGTGATCCAATGGAGATCTCAGCTGGCATTTTTGTCATGGATGTGCAGATTGAGCAGGTGCAAACTGGGTCCAACCGGTGAAAGCTGAAGTACTGATGGCAATACCGAAAGCCCAAAATGCAATCCCAAACCAGAGAGTCAAAAGAAAAGATTTCCGTAGAGTTGCTTGCTGACTGGTGGTGTTTGGAGTCTGAAATGGTGATCTTCCACAGCATTACTTTCATTCAAAAACATGTACCAGGGAGTATTCATTTTTGCATTGTTTCCCCTTATAGCTACCATCTCCTTTAACAGTCCTAATTTTGACACCAACAAGAAATTATGGACTGGATTGAGGTTTTCCCACCAGTTACCATCTTGAAGGTTAACCAGACAGAACATCTTGTGCAGGTCAGGTGACTAGGGGAAGACTGTCAGCTTTTCTAGCACATTGATTATCTGATTATACGATGAGATGTCTGGCAGCTTAGGCTGTCCCAAATCAAGGATGGAAATGCTGCTGAGCACATGCCTATACAGGTGGAAGAACTCAACAGTAACATTTTTCACTGGTGAAAAGATAAAGAGAACATTTCTGCCTTCAGGACTTGTGGAAGTTTGGTTTTTAATCTTGTGGAAAGAAAGCCATGAACTTCAGAACTTTCAAACCATTTTAAATGTTCAACATAGCTTTTGGTGCATCTACCACAGGCAATGATTCAACTTTATTGCATACCCTGCAACACCTCTCCCTATTAGATCAGTTTGATATTGAAATTAAGGTGCATCTATGCTCTCAGCAGTCTCCTGGGTCCTGAAGTAGCTGCAAAACTTTCACAGAAATTGTGAACTTGTCATTAACACAGTTTAGGAAAGAAGAGAGAATTGAGTGACAGTGACGAAGGCACATGCTAACAAATATCCCCTCTGCTCTGCAGGACTGCTCTATGTCCTCAAACAATCAATGCAGGCAGTGAAAATTCCTCCAAAACCTAAGAATATTCATTAAGATCAGATTTTCACCCACCCTGCTTTCAAGTAAACTCACTTGGAAGAAATCCAGTTTTTCAGTAAAACTCAAAGCCAATATATTAAAAATCAAGAACCTCAGACTGTATTTCACATACCAGTGCTTTCTGTTCTCCAGTTCTAACTGGCCATTTCCTGTACTTCATACAACCGCAGACAGGAATTTCCTAGATTAAGGAAAAGATTTTAAGAAAATGGACATGGTTTCACACCAGTGCTCAAACTCTCAGGTGCTTCTGGATGGTTCTCAGTAATGTTTCATAGTCAGATTCAAACAGACCACAGCATCAACACATCCAGAGTGGAACCAAAGTCTAGACAACTGAGCATTGAGGGATACCATTTGGTATCACAGCAGCACTCTAGCAGTTATCCTGAAGCAGGCATCTTACTTGTACATTTTTCTGTGGACCCACTGAGTCTCCATCCCACAGATAATTCCAGGTAACTGAGTATCAAGTCAGACTGGGAGTTAGCCAAGGCTGATGTGCTTTCCCAGTTGAACTCTGACACGATTTTACTTTAGGATACAAAAACTTTTTAAAACCAAAAAAAACTCATCCAATAATTATGATACAGTATTCTTGACAAATCCAGATTGTTACTGATAACTCAACACAAGCCATTCATTTTAATACAAGCTGAACAGACCAGGGGAATTAAAACAAGTCTCATCAACATTTATAAAAATTATATACCTGTATTATGCAACTTTATATATAGACAAGTTAAAACGTAAACAGCTCAAATCTGTTCAGCTTGTCGTAAAGCAAATAACTATTCTGGAGGGTTGCATGACTCTTCTGGTGCCAGGTGAATCAGTTGTCAATGCACCACACTCCATGTTCATGACCAGTGATCACCATAGACAATGTCTGCATTCATGAGGTAACCATAACAAAAACAGGTGTGGCACAAGATTTATTCCATACCCACACAATAACCATAAGTCTGATCAATAAAACACTGTAGATATTGAGAGATGACACAAAGCCATTTAGTTTTAGTTCTATATTTTGATCTTGCAGGATGGAATCTCAAGACCATAATAATGGGGCTTATTGCAACTCTGCATGGGTATGGAATAATTATACAATTATCACATCTGTCCCAATAACTAAAAAAGCACACGCCATTCATCCTCAGATTTGCCTTTGCCTCGTTTCACTCAACCAGATTGACTCTGCTCAGTCGAGCACTGCCTGCTCTGGTCAGACAGTGCAATGGCCATGGTTTCCTTCGGAAGCAAGGTTGCTGACAAAGCAGAGTGTGGGGTTCCCTTGGTGCATTCCTCATTTGGGATGGGGGAAAAGGTCTTTTCCATATGAACTGGTTGACGAGGGAGGAGTTAACTCCAAGGGACAGAGCACAGCCTATCTGCAGCCGAAGCTCAATATCCTTTAGCAGTGATCCAAGTATTCAATCACTCGAGAGATGGACTTCTGTCCTGTCGTTCCCACAGCACACTGGAGGGAAGAGAGAAAATATGAGACATGATCAACTTGTTGACTAATAGGTAAGTATTTGTAATAGACTCCCCACCTTCACAATATAGCAGTTCTATCCTATTGTGTAACATTTAAGATTAAAAAAAATTATAATTTTGTAAAAGCATAATTTTAGCTGTGTATAACCACACATTTTCTGTATGCATCGAGAAATAAGTAAGTTGGGTGGGAGCTTGACAAACCTTTTCAAGGACCTGCTGGCAGAGTTGCCGCTCTTGGCCATCAGCTGAAAGGTTGCACTTGAGATGTATTTGTACACATCAGCAAAATATATTTATCCTTGGTGTTCTGCCGGTTGTCTACCAGAGTCATCCAACAACACGTGGACACATGTAGTCTCTCCCATTCAACTTCAATTAACTTTTCTTCCTGCACTATCTAAATACAGCTTCACAGAGATGCAGCTTCAGTTCTTGTCCTGGAGACACTGATCCAACAAAAGCTGCAAGGCCCAGCAGGCTAGAGTACTGTGGTAGGTTTATAGCTGAAGGCTGAAAGTGACTGAAATTCCTTCCATTTAATGATGTAATACACTGGGTGCACCGTCTACATTATTAAATGTCTCCAGTAATGGCTGCTGGAACTGAAGCATTTTTCTATTTAATATTCAGCCTTTGTTAGTAAGTATTAGTCTCAGCAACATTTTTCAATCTCTGAAAATCCCAGTTTTGGAAACTTATTTTCTTTGTTTTTGACTTCTTAGGGCAACTAGTTCTAACTCAGGAACAAGTAACATCTGACAAAAGATAAATAAAATCCACTCAGTGCTCACTGATGTGTTTCAGGCAATGTTCTGCAGCTTAAAAATTTTTTAAAATGAAACGCATAAAAAGTGAGAAGACGGAGAGGGCCAGAACAGCAAAGAGCGAGAGAGTGAAAGGGAGACCAACCCCCCTTCCAGCTCCCTGATCCAAGAGGCACCCCCACCTCACCAACCACTCCCCTCCCCACTCCAGGTGATTGCCCATCTCACCAAAACATCAACAAAATACTGTCCTGGCAGAAAGTGACACTCACATTATCTTCAGTTATAAGTGTCTGGCAGGGAGATTTTCCTGGGCAGGAAACAGACTGAAAAAGTTCAATGGATAGAAAAGCAATTGTTGATTAACAGAAAAATCATCCATGATCCTCCTGAGGTGCTGTTAAGAATATCTGTTGTGGGGCAGTGATGGAGAAAGAAGTACAGACAGTAAGGGCAATAATTCACATTTCTGCATGTTTGCCAGGGACAAGAGCTTTTGGGCTTTACACCAGAGCCGGGCACTGGTTTCCCACAACACTAAGATGGATATCTACAGCTATCGTTTGGACAAATGTCACACTTACCGTAAGATTCATGAAATTCAAAAACTTATGCAACATCTCAGTCATAATGGAGAAGTCTCCTTCAGGTAAAAGCTCCCTTACAGTAGTGACATTCACCTAAAAGAACAAAGAAGCCATTAAGATTCAGGACAATGCTGGATATGAAGAGGCCCAGCAGATCACACCAGTATAACTGGCATTAGTGTCTCTATGGGTCAATTCAGGAGATGGCAATTTAGGGATAATTGCAAAGATCAGTGCATTACCCGCCCAGTTTCGAAAAAAAAAGTTACAATTTATCCTCAGCATCTCGCAGGTGAGAATGAGAGGGAAGTTCATCCAGGGTGCTGATTGCTGCTGGTAAGTGCATGTGTGGGCATCAGATGTCAGTCAGTTTGATAACCGTGTCAATGAATAGACTGTCGACACTCACTGCCCATTTGATTGAAACATATAAGATTCTGAGGGGTCTTGACAGGGAGGATGTGGAAAGGATGTTTCCCCTTGTGGGAGAATTTAGAACTAGAGGTCACTGTTTAAAAATAAGGGGTCGTCCATTTAAGGCAGAGATGAGGAAAAAGATTTTTCTCCCGGAGGGTTGAGAGTCATTGGAACTCTCTTACTCAAAAGGCGGTGGAAGCAGAGTCTTTGAATATTTTTAAGGCAGAGGTAGATAGATTCTTGATAAGCGAGGGGGTGGAGGGTTTTGGGGGTAGGCGGGAATGTGGCGTCGAGGTTACAATCAGATCAGCCATGATCTTATTGAATGGTGGAGCAGGCTCGAGGGGCCTAGTGGCCTACTCCTGCCCCTAATTTCTATGTACGTTCGTACGTACGTAAGCAAGAAAACTGTAATTGAAGCACAGGCAACACCCCATGGAACTGTACTCCAGCCAGAATCCGCACCAACAAGACAGCAAATGTAATCAGCCTCCTGCCCCCAAATAAAGGCATGGATTCCTGTGCAATCTGCTCAAATCATATGGATGACCCATCAAGTCATGAAGTGCTAGTTATAAAATAAAAAATTAACTAATTAAAGAAAAAGCATTAAAAAGGTTTTGATACAAAACCATCTCCAGGAACAGTGCCATTACTCACCGGACTTTCTTGACAGAGGCAGCCGAGAAGCAGTGCTGTGTATGAGGCCACTATGCAGTCCTCCATGTGCTTTCCAGCATGCTGTAGGGCTGGGAAAGAAGGTACAAATTACACTGACACTTTTCAACAACATTGCACTTGTGCTGGTGGGTTTGGGGGAAGTGGGAAGGAGTAATCGAGGGGACAGTGGTTCAGGTCTTCAGGTTTCAAGTGACAAAGGCAACATCTTAAAGGAAGTCAGCCTGCTCTGTGGTCACAAGGATTCTCATCATCTTTCTCACAATTTAAGTGTAATTTGTGTTGTTACCCTGATTTAAATATTTCAGCTTTAAGGGCTGGCTTTTGTTTTTGCTCTCTCCATTGCAGCCATCAGTAAAATTAAGGAGCCAATGAATCTTTGATGAATTTAATGCTCTGTTTCCCGACAGCCCTGCATGCTGCAGAACAGTTAAAATAAACCCAGCGCACACTTCTTCACCCAGTCAGGAATTGCAGGCTGCACTCTCCAGCACTTAAATACCTAAAACACATTGAACTTTGGTAATGCACAATGTCTTAAAGGGTGAAACAGCAAGTTTATAAAATTCAGCAGATTGATTGATTTTTGGTCTCCATAACCATTTTTTATTATAACAGCTCATTACATCAAAGACAGCAAACGTATGATGCAGAAATGGCATCTTGGGATCGCGTCAGAAATCGGAAAGAACAGAATAGCAGCTGTGGGCATGTGCTTATTTTACTGGCAGATAAATACACTGTTATTTATTAAACCAGAGCAGTAGGACAGCAAGTGAAATAAATGAGGGGGAACTAGTAAATAAGGCCAGTAAGACTGAGAGGAAGAGCAGGCAGGGAGATGTTGCGGAGCACAGCGGGACTGGTGATCTGAAGTGCATTTGTTTCAATGCGAGAAGTATAACAGGTAAGGCAGATGAACTTAGAGCTTGGATTAGTACTTGAAACTATGATGTTGTTGCTATTACAGAGACTTGGTTGAGGGAAGGACAGGATTGGCAGCTAAATGTTCCAGGATTTAGAAGCTTCAGGCGGGATAGAGGGGGATGTAAAAGGGGTGGGGGTGTTGCATTACTTGTTGAGAATATCACAGCTGTACTGCGGGAGGACACCTCGGAGGGGTCGTGCAGCAAGGCAATATGGGTGGAGCTCAGGAATAGGAAGGGTGCAGTAACGATGTTGGGGGTGTACTACAGGCCTCCCAACAGCCAGCGGGAGGTAGAGGAGCAGATATGTAGACAGATTTTGGAAAGATGTTAAGGTAACAGGGTTGTAGTGGTGGGTGATTTTAACTTCCCCTATATTGACTGGGACTCACTTAGTGCTAGGGGCTTGGATGGGGCAGTATTTGTAAGGAGCATCCATGAGGGCTTCTTGAAACAATATGTAGATAGTCCAACTAGGGATGGGGCCAGACTGGACCTGGTATTGGAGAATGAGCCCGGCCAGGTGGTCGAGGTTTCAGTAGGGGAGCATTTCGGGAACAGTGACCAGAATTCCATAAGTTTTAAGGTACTTGTGGATAAGGATAAGAGTAGTCCTTGGGTGAAGGTGCTAAATTGGGGGAAGGCTAATTATAACAATATTAGGCAGGAACTGAAGAATTTAGATTGGGGGCGGCTGTTTGAGGGTAAATCAACATCTGACATGTGGGAGTCTTTCAAACGTCAGTTGATTAGAATCCAGGACCAGCATGTTCCTGTGAGGAAGAACGATAAGTTTGGCAAGTTTCGGGAACCTTGGATAACGCGGGATATTGTGAGCCTAGTCAAAAAGAAAAAGGAAGCATTCGTAAGGGCTGGAAGGCTAGGAACAGACGAATCCCTTGAGGAATCTAAAGACAGTAGGAAGGAACTTAAGCAAGGAGTCAGGAGGGCTAAAAGGGGTCATGAAAAGTCATTGGCAAACAGGATTAAGGTAAATCCCAAGGCTTTTTATACGTATATAAAGAGCAAGAGGGTAACCAGGGAAAGGGTTGGCCCACTCAAGGACAGAGAAAGGAATCTACGTGTGGAGCCAGAGGAAATGGGCGAGGTACTAAATGAGTACTTTGCATCAGTATTTACCAAAGAGAAGGACTTGGTGGATGATGAGCCTAGGGAAGGGAGTGTAGATAGTCTCAGTCATGTCATTATCAAAAAGGACGTGTTGGATGTCTTGCAAAGCATTAAGGTAGATAAGTCCCCAGGGCCTGATGGGATCTACCCCAGAATACTGAGGGAGGCAAGGGAAGAAATTGCTGGGGCCTTGACAGAAATCTTTGCATCCTCATTGGCTACAGGTGAGGTCCCAGAGGACTGGAGAATAGGCAATGTTGTTCCTTTGTTTAAGAAGGGTAGCAAGGATAATCCAGGAAATTATAGGCCGGTGAGCCTTACGTCAGGGGTAGGGAAATTATTAGAGAGGATTCTTCGGGACAGGATTTACTCCCATTTGGAAACAAACGAACTTATTAGCGAGAGGCAGCATGGTTTTGTGAAGGGGAGGTCATGTCTCACAAACTTGATTGAGTTTTTTGAGGAAGTTACAAAGATGATTGATGAAGGAAGGGCAGTGGATATTATCTATATGGACTTCATTAAAGCCTTTGACAAGGTCCCTCATGGCAGACTGGTACAAAAGGTGAAGTCACACGGGATCAGAGGTGAGCTGGCAAGATGGATACAGAACTGGCTCAGTCATAGAAGACAGAGGGTAGCAGTGGAAGGGTGCTTTTCTGAATGGAGGGATGTGACCTGTGGTGTTCCGCAGGGATCAGTGCTGGGACTTTTGCGGACGACACAAAGGTTGGTGGAGTTGCGGATAGTGTTGAGGATTGTCAGAGGATACAGATCGGTTGGAGACTTGGGTGGAGAAATGGCAGATGGAGTTTAATCCGGACAAATGTGAGGTAATGCATTTTGGTAAGTCTAATGCAGGTGGGAAGTATACAGTAAATGGCAGAACCCTTAGGAGTATTGACAGGCAGAGAGATCTGGGCGTACAGGTCCACAGGTCACTGAAAGTGGCAACGCAGGTGGATAAGGTAGTCAAGGCGGCATATGGCATGCTTGCCTTCATCGGTTGGGGCATAGAGTATAAAAATTGGCAAGTCATGCTGCAGCTGTACAGAACCTTAGTTAGGCCACACTTAGAATATTGCGTGCAATTCTGGTCGCCACACTACCAGAAGGACGTGGAGGCTTTGGGGTGGGTACAGAAGAGGTTTACCAGGATGTTGCCTGGTCTGGAGGGCATTAGCTATGAGGAGAGGTTGGATAAACGCGGATTGTTTTCACTGGAACGACGGAGGTGGAGGGGCGACATGATAGAGGTTTACAAAGTTATGAGCGGCATGGACAGAGTGGATAGTCAGAAGCTTTTTCCCAGGGTGGAAGAGTCAGTTACTAGGGGACATAGGTTTAAGGTGAGAGGGGCAAAGTTTAGAGGGGATGTGCGAGGCAAGTTCTTTACACAGAGGGTGGTGAGTGCCTGGAACTTGCTGCCGGGGGAGGTGGTAGAAGCAGATACGATAGTGACGTTTAAGAGGCATCCTGACAAAAACACGAATAGGAAGGGAATAGAGGGATACGGTCCCCGGAAGTGCAGAAGGTTTTAGTTTAGGCAGGCATCAAGATCAGCGCAGGCTTGGAGGGCCGAATAGCCTGTTCCTGTGCTGTACTGTTCTTTGTATTAACCCCATATGGCTATTGTTACAGCAGTATCTATTGGATAAACCCATGAATATAAAGGGACACCAAGGGAACCTCATAAGAAAGAAAATGCTAAACAGATGGTTCCAACACAAAGAGAAATCAGCTAAACTGCCTTAGCTGAGCACTTGGTAAACTATTTGTTCAGTAAGCAGGGGTGAGGAGAGGGGAAAGGGAGTGAGCAGCCAGAGACAACTGCTCCTCAATGTTAATCTTGAGCAGGGTCGCAATACAAAAGAACAAAGAACAGTACAGCACTGGAACAGGCCATTCGGCCCTCCAAGCCTGCGCCGATCATGATGCCTGTCTAAACTAAAACCTTCTGCACTTCCGGGGACCATATCCCTCCATTCCCATCCTATTCATGTTTTTGTCAGGATGCCTCTTAAACGTCACTATCGTATCTGCTTCCACCACCTCCCCCGGCAGCAAGTTCCAGGCACTCACCACCCTCTGTGTAAAGAACTTGCCTCGCACATCCCCTCTAAACTTTGCCCCTCGCACCTTAAACCTATGTCCCCTAGTAACTGACTCTTCCACCCTGGGAAAAAGCTTCTGACTATCCAATCTGTCCATGCCACTCATAACTTTGTAAACCTCTAACATGTCGCCCCTCCACCTCCGTCGTTCCAGTGAAAACAATCCAACTTTATCCAACCTCTCCTCATAGCCAATACCCTCCAGACCAGGCAACATCCTGGTAAACCTCTTCTGTACCCTCTCCAAAGCCTCCACGTCCTTCTGGTACAGTCTGCAGAAGTACTAAACTTGGGGCTCCGACAACTGCAAGCAAAGCAGATAAAACTGGTCTGATTAATCCTGCCGCAGAGGTGTGGATTCCAGCAGTAGATCACCAGATGTGGCCTGAATTTCCTTTATAGATTTCTTAGCAGCAATTGGAAATAGATGCACAAGATTTGTGGTTAATGCATCTGAAAAAGTTGTCCTTGTATGCTCCGAATTTCCAGTCATATTTCCTTCTTGAACAAATCAGTTTAATTGTTCCATTTGTTTTTGCCATGCTCTCCTTCACATTTTCTGCAGCATAACTGCTCATTAGACAGTCTCCCAAATCTGGCACCAGTGGAATGGGGAGCCAGTGAGATTGGGCAGGTATCAAATCTCCTGGTACACAAAGCTGTGGTTTTAAGCTGGCCAAACCCGGGCTGATCTTCCCATTACTAGTGCGGTGCACTGCAGTTGATTGCCGCACACTTATAACAAGTTAAGACCAGCTAACCAGGCCTCCTGATCAGTGAGGCTCAGCCCCCACTAAATGTATTCAAAGAAGCAATGGGAGAGCAGCCAGGAACTGGCATTAGCTAACGGCTGGTACGGGGGTGAACGGACTTGGTCTGACAAGGTCAGCTTCAACTGAGATCGTGGCCGGAGAACAAAAAACAAGTTAAAATTACAATTTGAGAAAGCAGCACCCTGAAAGACACAAGCATCTGAACTGCAGCTGAAAGCCTTGAAACTGGACAATAACAAGCGACAAATGTGATTTTTTTGCGCAATCGATATGGATCTGCTAACAGACTTCATGACCTCATTCTGGGCTGTGCCTTTATACAGCAAAGAAGAGAATGATCACTCACTGTGGCACGATGGCAATATCAAACACGGAGGCCAGACAAACACGGAAGAACTTTGGCAGTTTAAGAGATTCCATGACTTAAAATGCACAGCTTGAGAATACCTCATTCTTTTGTGCAAGTACATCTCCCAACACAGGCTAGCAAAGCCCTCTCTTCTCACAGCAGGCTACTGGAGATCAGTAGCACAATAAATGTAGATGGAATACCCATGGGATATCTGCCAATCGGAGCAATCTTGTACTGAAGGCTGGAAGGCAGATGAGTGGAGGGTATAAATCTCTGGATTATTGCCCAAGCCATGTGCAAATTGGCATAGGGGGCAGACAGCTCAGGAGAACCAACGTAGTTAAAGGGCTGGTGGGTGAAAGTGGGGTTCCTTGTCATGTGACACGGACACCAGTTCCGGGACAGGAAAAGCTGTACTGATGGGCAGGCTCCACCTGAACTGGGATGGGATCCGTGTCTGGCTGGAAAGGGTAAATAGGTAGATGGCAAAGGCTTTAAACTTGTAAGATGGGGAGAGGGATCGACAAGAAACTCGAGCAGCCTACATGTAAACAAAACAGGGAAGGAGAGCATAGGGAAGAATAAAGTAAGGGAGGACATTGATGGCAAGGGAATAATTATAGAACAGGAGTTTAAAAAGATGGTTAAGCATAAAGTGAGAGGAAATCGTATTAAAAATGAGTTAAAATGTCTGTACAGCACACAGTGTCCATAACAAAAGAGGGGAACTGGAGGCAATAATGCGATGGGAGGAACCTGATATAGTCGGGATTACTGAGATATGGCTATAGAAAAAATCAGGACTGGGAATTAAACATTGCAGGGTATAACACACTTAGAAAAATAGATGGGGGGAAAAGGGGAGGTGGAGTAGCTGTACGCTAACATAATGGCAGAAAAAAAAGTGATGTAGTCATCAGCAAGACAAAAACAGAATCCATATGAATAGAGATTTAAAAAAAATCAAAGACACTAATCGGTGCAGTCTGCAGACCACTTAATAGTGGAAGGGAGGCGCTGGAATAAACATGCAGACTAATTGGGGAATTGAGTGAAAAAACATAGAATCATCATCATGGATGGACAGAAGAGGTAGGTAAAGGGGTTAAGGGAATGGAGTTCCAACAGTGTGTACAGGACTCCTTTCGAACCCAGTATGTAAAAAGCCCAAGGAAGATTCATTATTGGATCTACTGCAGCAGGTAAGAGAAATAAAAGTAGGGGCACATCTAGGCAATAGTCACCAATATGTTCATAATGAGGAAGTTAAAGATAGTAAAGGTAGTAAACTCCGAATTACACCCAGTGCAACGTGTTAGTGAGAGTAGAAATAGGAAGACAAGGATGATCAATGCGTGGTTTGAAGCATAGTGCAGGAGGGAGGGCTTCAGATTCTTGAGGCATTGGGATCAGCTCTGGGGCAGAAGGCACCTATTCAAAAGGGACAGATTGCACCTCAACAGGACTGGGACCAATGGTCTTGTGGGCAGGTTCACTATTGTGGTTGGGGAAGGTTGAAACGAAATTGTCAGGGGGATAGGCACCAGCATATAGAAGTAGAAATGAGGAATAAGGTGCATAATGTGAGAATGTGGGACAATACTAGAGAAGGGAGTAGTTCCATATTAGAAAAGAGCAGACTGAGAAGGGCCCTGAGGAATGCAAAGACAGAATTACAATGCATGTGTGTAAATGCACTGTGTGGTGAATAAGGTTGGTGAGCTACAAGCACAAACAGTATGGGAATATGCTGCAGTGGCAGTAACGGAAATGTGGCTTAAAAAGTAAGGAATGGCACTTAACACACAACATAAAGTGTTCAGAAAAGATAGAGAAGGAAAAAAGGGAGATGGGGTGGCAGTACTAATCAGGGAAGACATTGTAGTGTTGAAAAGAGGGAATGTCCTTGAGGGGGCAAGGACAGTATCCATTTGGTTAGAGTTGAGAAGCAAAAGGGTAAGATCAAGCTACTAGGGGGTATTCCAAAGGCCTCTAAAGAATGAGAGTGAGAGAGCAGAAAATCTACAGGGAAATCACAGAGATGTGCACAAATTATAGTGTGATATTGGGGGACTTTAATTGCCCAAATATCGACTGGGATCATTTTAGAGTAAGTGTAAGGAGGGGAGGAATTTCTGAAATGTGTTCAGGAGAACTTCCTTGATCAGTATGTTCTCAGCCCAAACTAGAAAGGAGGCATTGCTGGATCTGGTGCTGGACAATGAGGTGGGACAAGTGGACCAAGTGTCTGTGAAGAGCACTTGGGTAACAGTGATCATTGTATCATAAAGTTTAGATTAGTAATGGAGAAGAGCAAGCAATGATATAAAGCAGAATGGCTAGATTGGAAGAGGGCTAACTCCAATGCGACTAGAAAGGATCTAGCCAGAATAAAATGGAACCCAACACGGATAGGGAAAATTGTAATGGAACAATCGGTTATCTTTAAAGGAAGAAATATTTCAGGTACAGGCTAGGTACATTCCAACAAGGGCGAAAGGTAAAGGAACCAAGAACAGGCTTCCTCAGATGACGAGGGAGTCATAGGGTAATAGAGAGATACAGCACCGAAACAGGCCCTTTGGCCCACCGAGTCCATGCCGACCATCAACCACCCATTTATACTAATCCTACATTAATCCCATTTTCCCTTTCACATCCCCACCTTCCCTCAATTCTCCTACCACCTACCTACACTGGGGGCAATTTTTACAATGGCTAATTTACCTATCAAGCAGCAAGTCTTTGGCGTGTGGGAGGAAACCGTGGCACCCGGAGGAAATCCACGCGGTCACAGGGAGAACTTGCAAACTCCACACAGGCAGTAGCCAGAACTGAACCTGGGTCGCTGGAGCTGTGAGGCTGCGGTGCTAACCACTGTGCCACCCTTTTTTTTTTCTTTTTAAAGGTGTTGTCAGTTGCCACAGCACAATTTTGAAGGTGGCCCTTTTGTACTACATTAGAGTCAGGGTTCCTGCCTCCACCACCTCTTCAGGCAGTGCGTTCCAGATTCCAACCACCCTCTGGGTGAAAAAATGTTTCCTCAAATCCCCCCTAAACCTCCTGCCCATTACCCTAAATCTATGCCCCCTGGTTATTGACCCCTCCGCTAAGGGAAAAAGTTTCTTCCTATCTAACCTATCAATGCCACTCATAATCTTGTACACCTCAATCATGTCCCCCCTCAGCCTTCTCTGCTCCAAGGAAAACAACCCCAGCCTTTTCAGCCTCTCTTCATAGATGAAATGCTCCAGCCCAGGCAACATCCTGGTGAATCTCCTCTGCACCCTCTCCAGTGCAATCACATCCTTCCTATAGTGTGGTGACCAGAACTGTACACAGTACTCCAGCTGTGGTCTAACTAGCGTTTTATACAGCTCCATCATAACCTCCCTACTCTTATATTCTATGCCTCGGCTAATAAAGGCAAGTATCCCATATGCCTTCCTAACCACCTTATCTACCTGTGCTGCTGCCTTCAGTAATCTATGGACAAGTACACCAAGGTCCTTCTGACCTTCTGTACTTCCTGGGGTCCTACCATCCATTGTATATTCCCTTGCCTTGATAGTCCTCCCAAAATGCATTACCTCACACTTTTCAGGATTAAATTCCATTTGCCACTGCTCTGCCCATCTATATCTCCCTGTAATCTAAGGATTTCCTCCTCACTATTTACAACACCACCAATTTTTGTGTCATCTAAGAACTTACTGATCATACCTCCTATATTCACGTCTAAATCATTAATGTACACTACAAACAGCAAGGGTCCCAGCACTGATCCCTGTGGTACACCACTGGTCACAGGCTTCCAATCGCAAAAACAGATGGAGATCATCATGGAACAAAAAAGAGGGTGTATGATTCATGTCAGGTGAATTCTTCAAGTGAGAACCAGGCCATAAACAAGTTGAGAGGGGGTGGGGTGAAGAGGAAAATAAGACTGGCAAAGAGAATAGAATGGCAGTCAACATAAAAGGGAAACCAAAAATCTTCTACCGGCATGTAAATAGTAAGTGGGTACTAAGAGGTTGAGTGGGACCTATTAGAAGCAAACAGGATAATATATGCTTAGATGTGCAGGGCAAGGCTAGAATACTTTTGTATCTGAGTTTACTATGGGAAGAGGAATCTGACTGACTATCGGTAGAAGCGGAGAGAGTAGAGGCAATGGACAGGATAAAAATTGAGGGAGGTGGTACTGGAAAAGATGGCTATGCTTAGAGTAGATAAGTCACCTGGTCTGGACGGCTTGCATCCCAGGTTGCTAAAGGAAGTGGGGATGGAGATAGCGGAAGGGCTTGCCATAATCTTCCAATTTTCCCTAGATATGGGTGAAGTGTCAGAGGAATGGAGGATGGCAAATGTGACACTCTTGTTCAAGAAAGGGTTTAAGGACAGTCCTCGGAACTGCAGGCCAATCAGTTTATCAGTGGTGGGTAACGTTTTAGACACAATAATCAGCGAAAAAAAACAACAGGCACTTGGAGAGGTTTGAGTTAATTAAGGATAGCCAGCACAGATTTGTAAAAGGCAGATCATGCTTGACTAATTTAATTGAATTTTTTGATGAAGTAACAGAAGGTTGATGAAGGGAATCTGGTGGATGTTGTCTATATGGATTTTAAGGAAGTGTTTGATAAAGTACCACATAAAAGGCTACTTAACAAAAATGAGGTTCATAGAATAGGAGAGTCAGTGTCCAATTGATTAGAAAATTGGCTTAAAGACAGAAAAGGAGTCGTGGGAAATGGGTGTTTTTCAGACTGGAGGATGGTAGACAGTGGTGTTCGCCAAGGGTCAGTGCTAGGACCACTGTTTTTTCGCTATATATAAATGACTTGGATCTTGGAATAGAGTAGAATCTCAAATTTTGTTGATATCAAACTCAGAGGAGTGGCAAACAGTGAGGATGATATAAACCGCCTGCAACAGGGCATAGACAGGCTAGCAGAATGGGCAGACAAGTGGCAGATAGAATTTAATACTGACCAGTGTGAGGTTATGCATTTTGGCAAGGGATAGGGTGAGGCAATATAGACTTAACGGTGAAATTCTGAACAATGTGCAGAAGAGGGATCTGGGGGTGCATTTGCATAAATCTTTGAAGGTGGCAGGACATATTGAGAGAATGGTTAGTAAAGCATATGGGATCTTGGGCTTCATAAAACAGAGGTATTCAGTACAAAAGCAGGGAAGTTATGCTGAACCTTTATAAAGCTCTGCTTAAGCCCCAACTAGAGTATTGTATCCAGTTCTGGTCACCACACAGTGAGGGTCCTTGAGAGGGTGCAGAGGAGATTTACCAGAATGGTTCCAGGATTGAGGGATTTTAGTTACAAGGTTAGGTTTGAAAAGCTGGGGTTGTTCTCCCCGGAGCTAAGGAGACTGAGGGCAGATTTGATAGAGGTGTACAAGATAATGACAGGCTTAGATAAGTCAGGCAAGGAAGAGCTGTTCCCATTAACTGATGGCACAGGCCTAGGGGACACAGATTGAAGGTTTTGGGCAAGGGATGCAGGGGAAATGTGAGGAAGAACTTTTTCTTACACAGCAAGTGGTAATGACCTGGAACTCGCTGCCCATAAGGGTGGTGTAAGTGGAGACACTCAATGTTTTCAAAAGGAAATTGGATGGGCACTCGAAGGAAATAAACTTGCAGGGCTATGGGGATTGAGCAGTGGAGTGGGACTAACTGGATTGCTCCGCGGAGAGCTGGCATGGACTCAATGGGCTGAATGGCCTCCTTCTATGCTGCAAATGACTATAACTCTATAATACAATAGTTATGTCCTTCTCTATTATCATCCTAAAGCATATCATAAAATCCCGGTTAATAGACTGGAGAAAAGCTGATTGAGGGCTGAGACTAGAACTTGGGAAAATAAAAAAGGGCAATATTGGCAAACAACGATGTAGATCATCAATGGGAAACATTTAAAATGGTGTTCAACAGAATGCAGCAAAAATACATTCCCCTAAAAAGAACAAACTAAACACTAGTGAGAATCTGTGGATGAATAAAGAGATAAGGGAACAACTGAGGGTTAGGGAAGAGGCATACATTTAGTACATAGACAGCAGAGCAGTGCATGACAAGAGAGAATACAAAAAGAGATTAGGAGAGATGCAAAAAAAATTAGGAAGGCAAACAGGAACTATGAAATCAAATTATCGAGGAACTTAAAATAAAATACTAAAATAACGAAGAATCACATCAATATAAAAAAGGCAGGCTGCGATGGGAATAGGACCATTAAGGGATAGACAGGATAATACCACAGGTAACGATAGAGATGGCAGAAAGAATAATGATTTAGTTTCGGTATTCACCAGGAAGATAGAAAAGCTAGACGCAACACTGAATGATGAGATAAGTAATGAAATAACGGCATTAAAAATATAGAAGGAATGTACTGAATAAACCAATCAAACTCGAAGAGGATAAAGCCCTGGTCCGTATGGATTGTATCCACATATTTTAAAAGAATCTAGGGAGAAGAAAGCAGAAGCATTACTACAGATATTTAATAATTTGTTAGAAAAAGGTGTAGTCCCAGAAGACTGGCTGATGTAATTCCTGTACTTAAGGAGGGGGGACATAACATGCCCAGGGAATTATATACCAGTCAGTTTAACATCATTGGTAGGAAAAATAATGGAATGCCTACTAAATGAGAGAATAGAACATATAGAAAAGAAAAACATAATAAATAGTCAGCATGGTGTTCACAAGGGAATATCTTGCTTATAGAGTTATACAGCACAGAAACAGGCCCTTCGTGTCTGTGTCGGCCATATAGCACCTAACTATTGTAATCCCATTTTCCAGCACTTGGCCCGTAGCCTTGTATGCTAGTGTTTCAAGTGCTCATCTAAATACTTAATTGTTGAGGGTTCCTGCCTCTACCACATCAGGCAGTGCGTTCCAGCTTCCAACCGCCCTCTGAGTGCAAAATCTTATCCTCAAATCCCCTCTAAACCTGCTGCCCCTTACCTTAAATCTATGTCCCCTGGTTATTGACACCTCCGCTAAGGGAAAAAGTTTCTTCCTATCTAACCGATCAATGCCCCTCATAATTTTGTACACCTCAATCATGTCCCCCTCAGCCTTCTCTGCTCTGAGGAAAACAACCCTAGCCTTTTCAGTCTCTCTTCAAAGCTGAAATGCTCCAGCCCAGGCAATATCCTGGTGAATCTCCTCTGCACCCCCTCCAATGCAATCACATCCTTCCCATAGTGCGGTGCCCTGAACTGTACAGTACTCCAGCTGTGGCCTAACTAGCGTTTTATACAGCTCCAGCATAACCTCCCTGCTCTTATATTCTATGGCTCGGCTAATAAAGGCACGTATCCCATATGCCTTCCTAACCACCTTATCTACATGTGCTGCTGCCTTCAGTGATCTATGGACAAGTACACCAAGAGCCCTCTGACCCTCAGTACTTCTTAGGGTCCTACCATCCATTGCATATTCCCTTGCCCTGTTAGTCCTCTCAAAATGCATCACCTCACACTTCTCAGAATTAAATTCCATTTGCCACTGCTCCACCCATCTTACCAGCCCATCTATATCGTCCTGTAATCTAAGGCTTTCCTCCTCACTATTTACGACACCACCAATTTTCATGTCATCTGCAAATTTACTGATCATACCTCCTATATTCATGTCTAAATCATTAATGTACATGACAAACAGCAAGGGTCCCAGCACCGATCCCTGTGGTACACCACTGGTCACAGGCTTCCACTCGCAAAAACAACCCTCGACCATTACCCTCTGCCTCCTGCCACTAAGCCAATTTTGGAGCCAATTTGCCAAAATACCCTGGATTCCATGGGCTCTTAGCTTCTTAACCAATCTCCCATGCGGGACCTTATCAAAAGCCTTACTGAAATCCAAGTAGTCTACATCAACTGCTTTACCCTCTAATCACCGCCTCGAAAAATTCAATCAAGTTAGTTAGACACGATCTCCCCCTGACAAAGCCATGCTGACTATCCCTGATTAATCCCTGCCTCTCCAAGTGGAGATTAATCCTGTCCCTCAGAATTTTTTCCAATAGTTTCCCAACAACTGATGCTAGACTCACCAGCCTGTATTTACCTGGTTTATCCCTGCTACCCTTCTTGAATAATGGTACATTTGCTGTCCTCCAGTCCTCTGGTACCCCTCCTGTAGCCAGAGAGGATTTGAAAATTTGTGTCAGAGCCCCTGCTATCTCCTCCCTTGCCTTACATAACAGCCTGGGATACATCTCATCTGGGCCAGGGGATGTATCCACTTTTAAGCCCACTAAAACAGCTAATACTTCCTCCCTTTCAATGCTAATATGTTCAAGTATATCACAATCCCCCTCCCTGATCTCTAGACCTACATCGTACTTCTCCATAATGAACACACACAGATTGCCACTTTGGTCCCTAATGGGCCCTACTCTTTCCCTGGTTATCCTCTTGCCCATAATATACTTATAAAATGCCGTAGGATTTTCCTTTATCTTTCCCGCCAGTGTTTTTTCATGTCTCCTCTTCGCTCTCCTAATTACTTTCTATACTCCTCTAGTGCTTCCACTGTTTTCAGTGCTCTGAATCTGCCATAAGCTGCCTTTTTTTCCTGATCCAATCCTCTAGCTTGACATCTAGGGCTCCCTGGACTTGTTGGTCCTACCCTTCACCTTAATGGGTACATGTTGGCTCTGAATTCTCATTATTTCCT
Source organism: Heterodontus francisci (assembly GCF_036365525.1). NCBI lineage: Eukaryota > Metazoa > Chordata > Chondrichthyes > Heterodontiformes > Heterodontidae > Heterodontus > Heterodontus francisci. Next base: position 1,217,876 of record NC_090412.1, on the reverse strand, counting down.
CTTTGAATGACTCCCACTGACCAACCTTACTGAATTTTTTTGAAGTAGTAACAGAGAATGTAGACAATAGTAATGCAATAGCTGTAATTTATCTGATTTTTAAAAGGCCTTTGATAAGGTGCCCCATAATAAACTAATGAATAAGGTCAGAGAACATGGAGTCAGGGGACAAGTGGCAGAATGGATTGCTAACTGGCTTCAAGATGGGAGGCGGTGGCGTAGTGGTATGGTCACTGGACTAGAAACTCAGAGACCAAGAGTATTGCTCTGGGGACATGGGTTCGAATCCCTCCACAGCAGAAGGTGGAATTTGAGTTCAATTAATAAATCTGGAATTTAAAGCTAGTCTAATGATGGCCATGAAACCATTGTCGATTGTTGTAAAAACCCACTAATGGCCTTTGGCATCAGGTCAAACATGGGCAAGGAAACCTCCTGCTGATTACCACCTACCGCCCTCCCTCAGCTGATGAGTCAGTACTCCTCCATGTTGACCACTTGGAGGAAGCACTGAGGGTGACAAGGATGCAGAATGTACTCTGGGTGGGGGACTTCAATGTCCATCACCAAGAGTGGCTCGGTAGCACCACTACTGGCCGAGTCCTAAATGACATAGCTGTTAGACTGGGTCTGTGGCAGTTGGTGAGGGAAACAGCAAGAGGGAAAAACATCGGCCTGCCGCAGATGCATCTGTCCATGACAGTATTGGTAGGAGTGACCACTGCACAGTAGAGACCACATCCTGCCTTCACATTGAGGATACTGAACTGGAGTCGCCATATAAATACCGTGGCTAAAAGAGCAGGTCAAAGGCTAGGAATCCTGAGGCGAGTAACTCACCTCCTGACTCCCCAAAGCCTGTCCACCATCTACAAGGCACAAGTCAGGAGTGTGATGGAATACTTTCCACTTGCCTGGATGGGTGCAGCTCCAACAACACTCAAGAAGCTCGACACCATCCAGGATAAAGCAGCCCGCTTGATTGGCACCCCACCTACAAACATTCACTCCCTCCACCACCGACGCACAGTGGCAGCAGTGTGTACCATCTACAAGATGCACTGCAGCAATGCACCAAGGCTCCTTAGACAGCACCTTCCAAACCAGCGACCTCTCCCAACTAGAAGGACACGGGTAGTAAATACATGGGAACACCACTACCTGCAAGTTCCCCTCCAAGTCACACACCATCCTGACTTGGAACTATGACGCCGTTCCTTCACTGTCGCTGGGTCAAAATCCTGGAACTGCCTTCCTAACAGCACTGTGGGTATACCTACCCCAAATGGACTGCAGCGGTTCAAGAAGGAAGCTCACCACCACCTTCTCAAGGGCAATTAGGGATGGGCAATAAATGCTGGCCTGGCCATGACACCCACATCCCATGAATGAATTAAAAAAAACTCTCCATCGTGTTGTGTGGCACTATCACTGTGCTAAATGGAATAGATTTCGAAACGCAAAACTGGGCATCCATGAGGCGCTGTGGGCCATCAGCAGCAGAATTGTACTAAACCACAATCTGTAACCTCATGGCCCGGCATATCCCCCACTCTACCATTACCATCAAGCCAGGAGACCAACACTGGTTCAATGAAGAGTGCAGGACAGCATGCCAGGAATAGCACCAGGCATACCTAAAAATGAGGTGTCAACCTGGTGAAGCTACAACAGAGGACTACCTGCATGCCGAACTGCGTAAGCAGCATGAAATAGACAGAGCTAAGCGATCCCATAACCAACAGATCAGATCTAAGCTCTGCAGTCCTGCCACATCCAGCCGTGAATTGGTGGACAATTAAACAACTAACTGGAGGACGTGACTCCACAAATATCCCCATCCTCAATGATGGGAGAGCCCAGCACATCAGTGCGAAAGAGGAGGCTGAAGCATTTGCAACAATCTGCAGCCTGAAGTGCCGAGTTGATGATCCATCTTGGCTTCCTCCTGAAGTCCTTAGCATCACAGATGCCAGACTTCAGCCAAAGCTGCGAGATATCAAGAAGCGACTGAAGGCACTGGATACTGCAAAGGCTATGGGCCCTGATAACATTCCAGCAACAGTACTGAAGACCTGTGCTCCAGAACTTGCTGCGCCCCTAACCAAGGGGTTCCAGTACAGCTACAACACTGGCATCTACCCAGCAATGAGGAAAATTGCCCAGTTATGTCCTGTACACAAACAGCAGGACAAGTCTAACCAGGCCAATTACCGCCCCATCAGTCTACTCTCAATCATCAGTAAAGTGATGGAAGGTGTCATCAAAAGCGCCACCAAGCAGCACTTGCTTAACAATAACCTGCGGCGATTAACTCACCAAAGCCTGTCCACCATCTACAAGGCAGTCAGGAGTGTGATGGAATACTCTCCACATGCCTGGATGGGTGCAGCTCCAACAACACTCAAGAAGCTCGACACCATCCAGGACAAAGCAGCCCACTTGATTGGCACCTGATCCACAACGTTCATTCCCTCCACCACCGACGCACAGTGGCAGCAGTGTGTACCATCTACAAGATGCAGTGCAGCAACGCACCAAGGTTCCTTAAACAGCACCTTTCAAACCCACCACCTCTACCAACTAGAAGGACAAGGGCAGCAAATGCATGGGAACACCACCACCTGCAAGGTCCTCTCCAAGTCACACACCATCCTGACTCAGAACTATATCGCCGTTCCTTCACTGTCGCTGGGTCAAAATCCTGGAACTCCCTTCCTAACAGCAAAATGGATGTACCTACCTCACATGGACTGCAGAGGTTCAAGAAGGCAGCTCACCACCACCTTCTCAAGGGCAATTAGGGAGTGGCAATAAATGCTGGCCTGGCCAGCGACGCCCACATCCCATGAATGAATAAAAAAAAACACAGAAAGCAGAGTGTGGGAGTAGAGGGTTGTTATTCAGAGTGGCAGAAGCGGGGGGAGTGGTGTTCCACAAGGATCAGTGCTGGAACCACTGCTGTTCACAATTTATATCTACGATTTGGACTTTGGAACAAAAACACAATTTCTAAATTTGTGGATGGCACTAAATTTTTTGGGGGGAGGAAGATAGTCAATACTGAGGAAGACTGCAACAATTAAACTTGCAGAATGGGCAAATATTTGGCAAATGAAGTTCAACACAGTTAACTGTGAGGTACTACATTTTGGTCAGTAGAACTTATTATTTGGTAGGTGAGAGTCTCAGTGGGGTAGAGGAACAAAGGAATCTCAGTACAAATACCCAAATCACTAAAAGTTGCACCACAGGTTAGCAGGGCCATAAAAAAAGCAAACCAAGCACTAGGTTTGGAACTGAAAGTCCACTAAAAAAGTACACTACATTCACTACAAGCCTTAGAGTAAAGATGGCTTGGGAGTAAGTGAGCACAGTGCTTTAATCCAAAGAATGAGTAACAGCTAGCTTGAAAAGCAGAGAGAGTAATTAACGAAACTCCAGTATTGGGGCTGCATTTTTTTTGAAACTCTGACTAGCTGAAATTTCTCTTTCATACCTTTATTCAGATCAATTTCTTCATCCTCGTCCTCCTTTTTCTCATTCTCGTCCTTGGCACAGTTTTCTGACTGCACCCATTCCAGTGATCCAGAGGTTTCCTGCCACTGGCCACTCTGGTCCTGAGGTGGCACTGGTGTGTCTTTAATGAAGTCATCAGTCTCTGTCTCTGCAAGGCGGGCTGCTCGCTCTCGCTGCAGAAACAGCTGGCAGAGGAAAACAATCAAATGTATTCCATAAAACCAAATGTAAACTTTACAAAGATCCAAGAAGAAAATTTAAGATAAACCAGCAGCAAAGAAACATGTAGAGATACCGATTTGGAGAAATTTGGTAAACTTCAGAGCAACAGCCTGAGATCCTGCAAACATGTACCAAATATTTTTTACCTCATTTTCCAAAATGTTGAACTCAAAGCAATGAAAGTGAGTCGAAATAAAAACCTAACATTCTCACCATACATCCCCATTTCTACTCGAGATATTTTTCTGGGAATGGAGTGCGGAGCACCCACTATCTATGCCAGTAACTCTGCACCGAACCTTGCAGAGTACAGTGTCCTAAGCTTCACTAGGTTAACTGAAGAGTTTCAATGTAGTCAGATAAATATGGGAGAAGGGATTGTTAGTGCAAGAATTGACCACTACACTATTGGATGAGTTTAAATTCACAGGTTTGATAATCTCCCGCCCACAAATGGAATATGTCTGGAGATTACATCTTGGGCTGGGCACATCCAACATTTATGATTCTCCTCTTCTTAGAGTAAACTCCTAACTGCCTCCATATTTATTATCCCCAAGAAATCCAGACACCTCAACGAAAGTTAGACACGTCCAGCCAGAATGCAACTAAACCAATCTACATCAGAAAGAGCATTATGGAGTACAAGAGAGAAACAGGCCATTTGGCCGAACTGGTCTATGTCTGTTTATGCTCTACTGGAGTCTCCTCCCACCCTACATCTCAGCCGATCAGCATAACCCTGTAGCAGAGGACCAAGTGGACAGTGGGGGACTGAAGCCTGAGAAAACTACATTGGACTGCAAATCTACTGGCTTCAGGGGGAGATGCTCAGCCTAGCCAGTAGCCTCTACTTTTCAAAATCATGTTTCACTGATTAGAAGAAATGCAACAAAGGCTTGAAATACGAACTTGCTCATCTAGCTCGAGTGATTGAGATGCTCCCCGACCAACTTAGGCAGTCATCTACTGAGTCAATGAATCAGCACCTTCTGTAACCCCATCAAAACCCATCTCCGGGAATTACCTAACTATAGCTCATGAATCTGCAGTAAATAAAGGAAAGATGATCTTGGTCTCAACAGCTGACACTTGCAGGGGAAGGCAGGGCACATTGCTTTAGAGCCAGACAAAATTTTACTCAAGAGACGCACAGCTGAGGAACAGTTTCATTATACTCAACTCTCAAACAGTCATATGGGACTGACGGTCTGCAAGACCTTTAGACTTTATGAAATGGGTTATTTATTGCTAGTGCTTTATATAGATGGATACCTACCTGCACCAAGGCCTCGATAGATCCCACCTGTCCTTCCATCCTCAAGCTATTGTTTCCATCCACAGCACAGAACGAGTCAAAGGAGCAAGGTGTTTCCATGTCAACAAGACAATGTCTGTTGCGAGCACTATGCTCCACTAGATTAATCAACAGACCGAGTCCCTGCAAGAGACAAACACCAGTCAGTTCACCTTAAATAACTAAATCGCTCAGAGCTCGCTCAGTTTCTAGGCTGACAGTTAAAATTATTGCTCCGGTGAAGGTGACGGGTTCAGAGAAATGGTGGTCAAACACCTATTTGCTAATGCAAGCCCAAAATTCCTCTTTGATCCACATTGTTTCTCAGTCGATTTCAGGCACAGAGATCATTAATTGTTGTATTTAATTTTTTTTTCAAGTAAAGGAAATCATGAGACTTATAGCAAGAAATGGAATGAATACTGACAGTTTTTCCAAAGAAAGATAGCTGGAAAGCTTCAGTTTGACAAAGAAGCTCCTCAGTTTATGGTAAATTACTTTTCATGCACAAGTCCCAGTACAATGTCAGGGGCATATAAAAAACTTGTTCAATTTTTAAAGGTTAACAGTTTAACCTACATTATATCAAGCAGAGGAGGAGGGTTGGAAAGGAGCCTTATATCTGCAGATATTAATAAGATGTGTGTGTAATGTCAGATTACTCAATATTAGCTTTCCTTCTACATCAGGCAGCATACAGCTGTGATCACACCCACAGGAACTGTCCCTTATAGCTGTGACCTTAAACTGAGGCTCCGTCTGCTCTCTCATGAGGACAGACAAGATCCCATTGCACTGTTTAATGAGATGAGTTATTCCAGTGAGTGCAAATTGGCTGCAACATTTCTACATTATAATGACGACCCTTCAAAAGTGTCTGTAAAGCACTGACACTGTGAAAGGTGATACATAAATGCAAATACATTGTTTTTCTTTCTTGGTCTCCACATTTCACACCTTGTCTTCGGTACTTTAACCAGGAGGGAGTACACTCCCAACAGTAACGAAACATCTAAACAGAGCAGCTCGACCAATAACTCCCGAGACAACACAGCACAACGAATGGGTTTAAAAAAATGTTTGAACCAGAAGAAACTGCAGGTTCAACAGCTCCATGCTTAGAAGCCATCTCTCTCAACTTTACTCTCAGGATATGGGTGTTGCTGGCAAGGACACATTTATTGGCTATGCTTAAATGCCTGGAGAAGGCCCTGGTGGCTTTTTTCTTGAACAACTGCAGGGCTTGTGGTTTTGCTACTCCCACAGTGGGGTTACAGAAGGAATCTAAGGCAGTGACCCAGCAATGATGAAGGAACTGCATTATAATATCTCATTCAAACCCCACTTGTGGGTGAAGAATTTTAAGCCACACTGAGTTTTATCAATTGTAACAAAGACCCGCAGGGAGACGCTTGATTCAGAGTGCAGTAGAACTGCCAGCATAGCTAAAGCCATGGACTGCCAATTGGTCCTCTATAGAATCTGAAGCATGAAGAGGTGGAGCCTGGAAATGAGTTGTGGCACTGAACAAAACATCAAACCCAGGAGCCATCAGCGCCAGTACTGTTTGTACATGAACTGCAGAAATCCAACAAAAGCTTTGGGAATTTTCTCTGTAAAGTGTGAATGAACAAACGGAACTGAGAAAACAGAAAAATTGCATAAATGTGCCTCCCTAATGTGGATGACAGTTGGAGATCTGTTGCAAGTGAGGGAAGGAAATCAAGGGGGTAAAGAGAGGGTTACTAACTTTGATCACCTGAAGCATCTTTTTACAGGACAGTGCAGAGGCACTTTTCACCCATGGGTTGGCATGAACATCCTATTCTGTAGAGCGGAGGTGTCAACGTTCCATATACTCCAGCAGACTGCTTCTGAAACTCTGTCTCACATTGTTGCTTTACTGGCCTTTCTCAGATAACTGACTTATCTCTTTCCCCCAAAGCTCATTTCATTGCACAGTACAGTTACACACAGCAGCAAATCCAATTTACTGGCGAGATAGGCTCCATCTAACAGGGCGAGCCACCTCTACTGAATTCTTAGCAAACAGTAATGGCACTGGGCACTGCAACTGCTCCTTCTACATTACCCCACACAGGGCCATTGATTCTCGAGGAATAACCATGCCCTGTGCTTGCAGACTCCCACAAAGAGCAGTATCAGTGGCAGCTTAGCTGAGATTGGTTTCCATTGACCACAAATGCTTGGCACTCCAGTAAAGCCAAGACCTGCTCTCGCATCGCTGAGGCACTCTGCCTCTATTGAGGATGTCGCTGCTGGTAGAAGTCCCTTATACTCACTGATGGCGACTCATTAGAAAGAGCACCAGTTCTGCAATATTCTGCCGCGAGAACAATTTGATAGGAATAAGCTCTCGCATTTCAGACCCAGTTAGTCTGGGGTCATTACTGCCACACTACATAATTAACATGTTGATTCATGTACCAGCTGTGACTGGTCATTGCTGATACTGTGTAGTGCTTCTGTGTTCACATCTTCCTCTGGCCGCCTCCTTGCTATGCTTCAGCTCTCTGCACTGGATCCTTTACAGCACAGTGGATGTTTCCATATGGACAGCATGCCTGATCAGTGCAGCTGTGGCCTGATGAGCTCTAGGATCTCTCAGTTGGTGATTGTCTTGCTCGTTGATTCAGGTAACAGAGTGCTGTGTTGGAGGTCAAAGATGTCAAAGTGCTGAATGGACAAGACAACACATCCAGCAGTGACAACAGCCCTCTACACATACCGTTCCATCAGCTTGGCTCTATGTCAGTTCTAGATGTGCTTTTTTAGGTTTCTGAATCCAGAGCTGGGCTCCCTGATACAGGACAGCACTGTTTACATATCAGTGCAGCAATTCACAAGACACCATGCAGATAACCAATGTTTTGCTGATTAGCAGTGGTCATGGTTTGTCTTGTGTTTTGCTCACACTGGCTGATACATAACCTCAGCTTTCTTCACACATTTAAGGCAGTAGTTATTTACTGCTGTGCCAAGTTGAGCAATGATGAGAGGATGCCAATATCAGCTACTCATCAGGTTGATAAACACAATCCTCTACTGTAAGAGGCTGCATCTTGCCCCCAGAATAACTCAATGGAGACTCTGGGTACTGAGATCTGGCCAAATAAAGCATTTCTTTGGGTTAACCAGATTCTGATGTGTGCATCAGGCAGGTTGGCAATGAGTAGCCAGCCTCTCAGGCACAACGCGTGGATGATCAGCAAAGATTAGGTTTACAAACCTGTAATTCCATTGACATGGTATACAGATGCGGTTGGGTCTCAGGAAAACCTTGATTTAGGAGCAGTCTCCATCTCCGTCTCTGCCTGCACTCCTTTCAGGGATTAACCTGCTCAACACTCAGCACTCTACCTGTGATCCCCAACCTGCGCACCAACTGACCACCTCCTCTGCCCTCAAGCTGAGCCATGGAATGTCTTGGATCTTATTGAAGGAGAAATTTCAAAGGTTGCAAATGATTCTCAACAAAACAAATCATGGACAGTGTGAATGCATAAGCCAGCATGAATCTTCAGGAAAAGAGACACATTTACTGTGTTGCATCTTCACAGACAGCTCACAAATCAAATTAAAACAAATATTACTGCTGACCAAGAGAAAATTTGGAGCTCGATCTGCTGTACTGTGTGCAATGCTGATTCACAGCATGAGTACTGTGGGCCTTTACAAGGTGTTGGGCTATGACAAGGAAGATGGGCATTCATTGAGGTATGTTAAAGAAATTTATTTTAATCACATTGCAAGAGGTGACCAGAATGAAGAACGACCTTAGCCTGTAACTAAAATTCCTTGTTGTACTGTAAGCACCTCAGGAGGGCTGAGAAGTTGGGATAGCATTGCTTGCAGCGATGCATGTTTCTTACCAGCACTCGGATGTCAAATCTCTGTTCCTGAGGTATGTATTGTGGCACCTGAAGCACGCAGTTCATGGTGGTGCTGATGAGGTTGTCCTGCTCACCAGTCTTTGTGCTGCCCCACTCTAAAGAGAAAAAGTATATAAAATGGACTATAACAGCAATACAATAAGCCTGAGTAAAGAATAGCATTTATGGAGTTTAACCATAGCTCAGATTATATAATAAATCAATGGCAGCCACCAATAATTTTGAAAAGACATTCTTAGTGTGAACTTCAGAATTGATAAAGGCCACCCAGTCTATCTAATGCACACAGTTCGCATACTGGCCATTCAGCCATTTACACCCTCCCTTAGCACCAACTGTTTTTCACCTTTAGTTCGAAGTGGAGGAGTGCCACAAAAAACACTCATTAAATAATCTGTGGGCAGTCACTGTTGTTGTGCTTGTGTGTACTTGACACAGAAACAAACCTGAAGCCCAATTATTTGATGAGAATAAAGGCTGAACGTTCACAACAGAATTACCGCATTGTTACACTTTAGAACTGTAGCATGTTCAAAGCACATCCCCTCACTACCCAATAGAGAACAAATCATCTCGTGCTGGCTGGGCAGCTTTTTGTGCACAGTCGCCCATGTAAAATGAGTGGGGTAGTGTATCATGCTGGCCCATCAGCGTGATGCCACTCTTGTAGCTGCAGATTCAATCCCATACGAGACTCCTTGATTTCATCACAACTGAGGAAGGACACAGAGTGCCAAACATCACAGTCTGTCACTCATGCAGTGCATTTTCTGTAATCTGAGTGGACTGGTGCTAGTGGAAGCTGACTGCTCAGCACCAGCCAAGTGGGGGTGGGAATGGTGAGGGAGACAGTTCCAGCAAGGGGTGGGGAGAGTTAGGGGTGGAGGCAGTGATGTGGGGGAAACGATGGGGAGACAGCACCAGGTCACAAGTAGCTGCGAATGAGCCTCAAAGATGGTAGAGAAGCAACTTGTTCACCTGGCCTCACAGAAAGGGAAGGAAAACAGTGAATGCGCATTGGAGAATCATGTTCCCTCAAAAAGTAATCATGAGCCACCTCTGCTAGTTAAAAATAAACTAGACCAAAATACCTAAAATTAAAGCAACGTTATAAAAGCTGGAGCAGATCATAAAAGGCCCCAATAGGTTCAATAATTAAGCCACATTTGTCTTTTATCAGTCTATCAATAGTTAAGTGTAAAAGAGGGGAAATAAAACATTTTACGCTGCAGAGACAGAGCAGCAGTGGGGAAATTGCTGACAAACATTAGCAGGGTCTTTACTTCCTGCCTCAGCTAAGCAGTCACACAATGTTATCAACTACTGCCCAAATTGCAGATCACAATAAAGCTCAGTGGGTACTCCGGTTTCCTTTCATATGCCAAAGACCTTCGGGTTAATAGGTAAATTGGCTATTGTAAAAAACTGCCCCTAGTGTAGGTAGGTGGTAGGAGAATTGAGGGAAGGTGGGGATGTGAGAGGGAAAATGGGATCAGTATAAATGGGTGGCAGATGGTCGGCACAGACCAGCCGAAGGGCCTGTTTCGGTGCTGAATCTCGCTATGACTCTATGACCATCAGAACTGCTGGTGCAGGCAATCCCTCCTGCCGCGAGTTGCCTTCCAGAGACCGGCAGCTCTTGCGCTTGGCAGTGCTACTGGGGATGTGGTGGCTGCTGCAGGAAGTAGGAAAATACGAGCAGGAGTAGGCCATTCAGCCCATCGAGCCTGCCCAGAGACCCAGGATCACTGAGCGACCCAGGCCAGAGACAAGTAATGGCGGGAGGGGTATCATGGGGTGTAGGGGGGTTGGCAGCAAGGGCAGGCGGTGGCTCTCATTGGGCCCACCCTCTCCCCAGTTCACTTGATCAGGCAGAGTGCCTTTGAACGAGGGACCCTTCCTTGGAGACCACAAGAAATCCTGCACGGGTTTGCAGGTTTTGCTCTTCGCATGGCGACAGGCCTGCCCACCACTGGATTAATACCAGTGGCAGCAGGAAGAGGCCCTTAACTGGGCAGTAATTGCCCCTTAAGGCCCTCAATTGACGGCAGGGTAGGAAGACCATGCACGGGCATCCGTGCTATGGACTTAATCAGGGTGGAGGTGGGAAGGTGGCGAGATCCCCACCCGTTCCTATCCCGCGCGATTAAATGCCCTCCCTGCCTCCAAACCCGCCATGTGGGAGAGCGTAAAATACCGCCATGTGTGTCGGGGAGCAGTGCGAGCCTGATCTGAGACACTAGCATTGGCAGAGAATTAGCGCGTGTGCAGAGGAACAGTGTAGACCTGATTGGACGCAGCAGCTGCAGTAGCCGAGGGGGAGCGGGAGGGCGGGCGAGGCCGGTAGGGCGGGCGAGGCCGGGAGGTAGAGAGCGCGCGCGGGCGAGGCCGGGAGGTAGAGAGAGGGCGCGGGCGAGGCCGGGAGGTAGAGAGAAGGCGCGCGAGCGGGCGCGGGCGAGGCCGGGAGGTAGAGAGAGGGCGCGCGAGCGGGCGCGGGCGAGGCCGGGAGGTAGAGAGAGGGCGCGCGAGCGGGCGCGGGCGAGGCCGGGAGGTAGAGAGAGGGCGGGCGAGCGGGCGCGGGCGAGGCCGGGAGGTAGAGAGAGGGCGGGCGAGGCCGAGCAGGCGCGGGCGAGGCCGGGAGGTAGAGGTAGAGAGAGGGCGGGCGAGGCCGAGAGGGCGGGCGAGGCCGAGAGGGCGGGCGAGGCCGGGAGGTAGAGAGAGGGCGGGCGAGGCCGAGAGGGCGGGCGAGGCCGAGAGGGCGGGCGAGGCCGGGAGGTAGAGAGAGGGCGGGCGAGGCCGAGAGGGCGGGCGAGGCCGGGAGGTAGAGAGAGGGCGGGCGAGGCCGAGAGGGCGGGCGAGGCCGAGAGGGCGGGCGAGGCCGGGAGGTAGAGAGAGGGCGGGCGAGGCCGGGAGGTAGAGAGAGGGCGCGCGCGAGGCCGGGAGGTAGAGAGAGGGCGCGCGCGAGGCCGGGAGGTAGAGAGAGGGCGCGCGCGAGGCCGGGAGGTAGAGAGGGCGCGCGCGAGGCCGGGAGGTAGAGAGGGCGCGCGCGAGGCCGGGAGGTAGAGAGGGCGCGCGCGAGGCCGGGAGGTAGAGAGGGCGCGCGCGAGGCCGGGAGGTAGAGAGGGCGCGCGCGAGGCCGGGAGGTAGAGAGGGCGCGCGCGAGGCCGGGAGGTAGAGAGGGCGCGCGCGAGGCCGGGAGGTAGAGAGGGCGCGCGCGAGGCCGGGAGGTAGAGAGGGCGCGCGCGAGGCCGGGAGGTAGAGAGGGCGCGCGCGAGGCCGGGAGGTAGAGAGGGCGCGCGCGAGGCCGGGAGGTAGAGAGGGCGCGCGCGAGGCCGGGAGGTAGAGAGGGCGCGCGCGAGGCCGGGAGGTAGAGAGGGCGCGCGCGAGGCCGGGAGGTAGAGAGGGCGCGCGCGAGGCCGGGAGGTAGAGAGGGCGCGAGCGAGGCCGGGAGGTAGAGAGGGCGCGAGCGGGCGCGCGCGAGGCCGGGAGGTAGAGAGGGCGCGAGCGGGCGCGCGCGAGGCCGGGAGGTAGAGAGGGCGCGAGCGGGCGCGCGCGAGGCCGGGAGGTAGAGAGGGCGCGAGCGGGCGCGCGCGAGGCCGGGAGGTAGAGAGGGCGCGCGCGAGGCCGGGAGGTAGAGAGGGCGCGCGCGAGGCCGGGAGGTAGAGAGGGCGCGCGCGAGGCCGGGAGGTAGAGAGGGCGCGCGCGAGGCCGGGAGGTAGAGAGGGCGCGCGCGAGGCCGGGAGGTAGAGAGGGCGCGCGCGAGGCCGGGAGGTAGAGAGGGCGCGCGCGAGGCCGGGAGGTAGAGAGGGCGCGCGCGAGGCCGGGAGGTAGAGAGGGCGCGAGCGAGGCCGGGAGGTAGAGAGGGCGCGAGCGGGCGCGCGCGAGGCCGGGAGGTAGAGAGGGCGCGAGCGGGCGCGCGCGAGGCCGGGAGGTAGAGAGGGCGCGAGCGGGCGCGCGCGAGGCCGGGAGGTAGAGAGGGCGCGAGCGGGCGCGCGCGAGGCCGGGAGGTAGAGAGGGCGCGAGCGGGCGCGCGCGAGGCCGGGAGGTAGAGAGGGCGCGAGCGGGCGCGCGCGAGGCCGGGAGGTAGAGAGGGCGCGAGCGGGCGCGCGCGAGGCCGGGAGGTAGAGCGCGCGCGAGCGGGCGCGCGCGAGGCCGGGAGGTAGAGCGCGCGCGAGCGGGCGCGCGCGAGGCCGGGAGGTAGAGAGCGCGCGAGCGGGCGCGCGCGAGGCCGGGAGGTAGAGAGCGCGCGAGCGGGCGCGCGCGAGGCCGGGAGGTAGAGAGCGCGCGAGCGGGCGCGCGCGAGGCCAAGAGGTAGAGAGAGAGCGAGCGAGCGAGCGAGAGCAAGCACCAGACCTGATCAGTGCGTTTCCAAAAAGGGAGGAGTAATGTCACAGGACAGCACGTCGGCGATTGGTTGGTGAGTTTTAAGGGTCTTTTTTTCCCCTCTAAACTGGGGCAGTGGTTCTATCAGGACCAGGAAACTGACTGGTACTGTATTAAATCTTCAGCTTTGCTCGTTAAATTAATTCAAAATTTCAATTGGGCTAAATATCATAGTATGTTAATTAAGAATATTAGCACTTAGCAGGTCTAGAGGCATTAATTAAAATCAATAGTTTTTTCAAAGGAAAAGAGGTTAGAGATTTTTTCGATCATGGAAGGGCAGCTGAGCCCTGTTGCTTGCAAATTTCTGCACCAAGTGGCAACTTCAGGACACTTCAAGTATCTTCAGCTGCTCGAGCTCAGGATTTCCAAGCTTTAGCGGCAGCTGGAGTCACTGAAGAGCCTCAGGGAAGATGAGAAATTCCTGGACTGTACTTTCCAGGAGGTGGAAACCCCATGGGCAATGAGAATTCAGGATAGTAGATTGGTGGCCATTCGGAAGAGTAGGAAGAGGCAGGAGGTGCAGGGGTCTTGGGGTGTGTGCCATTCTCAAACCAGTACTCAGCTTTGGAGACTGCTGGGAGACACTTTGAAGGAGTGCAGTCCAGACCATGACAACGATGGGCAACAGACCGTACAGGAGCTAACAGCAAAGAGTAGAAATGCAGTCGTTATGAGATTCCATAGTTAGAGGGACAGAGGAATTTCTGTAACTATCATCGAGAGTCCCGTATGGCGATGACATTACAGAGGGTGCAGGGTATTCTGCAGGGGAAACGGAGAGAGCCAGAGGTTGTGGTACACATTGGTACCAACAACAGAGGGCAGGTTTTGAGATCCTACGGTCAGATTTTCAGGAGCTAGGAAAGTTAAAAAGGAGGACCTTGAAGATAGTAATCTTTGGATTATTCCCACTGCCATGCGCAATCAAGAGTAGAAATAGGAAGATAGGGAGGATCAATGCATGGCTTGAAGCATGGTGCAGGTGGAAGGACTTCAGATTCTAGGGACATTGGGGCCAGTTCTGGGACAGGAAGCACCTATTCAAAAGGGATGGGTTCCACCTCAACTGGACTTGGACCAATGTCCTCACAGGGAGCTTCACTAGTGTGGTTGGGGAGAGTTTCAACTAAATTGGCAGGGGGATAGGCACCAGCATATAGAAGTAGAAAAGAGGAATAAGGTGCATAAATGAGTGACTGTGTTGCGTAGTACTAGATAATGTAGTAGTACCATATTAGACAGGAGCAGAGTGAGAAGGGCTTCTAGGAATACAAACTCAGGCTGACAATGCATGTATGCGAATGCACAAAGTGTAATGAATTAGGTTGGTGAGCTACAAGCACAAACAGGTGGGGTCAGAGTAAGGGTGAAAGTAATAAAGTCTGAATCAGGGTTAATGTACACATATGTGAATGCACGGAGTGTGGTTAATAAGACTGGTAAGGTACAGGCACAGATTGCCATGTGGAAATATGATGTTGTGGCTATAACTGAGACTTGGCTCAAAGGAGGGCAGGACTGGGTGTTAAATATTCCTGGATACAAGGTGTTCAGGAAAGGGAAAAAAGGGGGCAGGGTGGTGGTATTAATTAAGGAGAGCACTGCAGTGTTGGAGAAAAAGGATGTCCCAGAGGGGTTGAGGGCAGAATCAATTTGGTTGGAGCTAAGGAACAAAAAAGGTTCAGTTACATTGCTCGGTGTTGTCTATAGGCCACCAGCTAGTGGGAAGGACATGGAGTAACAAATTTGCAAAGAAATTACAGAGAAGTGCAAAAATTCTAGGGTAGTTATAAAGGGGGACTTTAATTATCCAAACATAGACTGGGATAATAGTAGTGGAAAGGGAAGTGAGGGGCAAGAGTTCCTAGAGCGTGTTCAGGAAATGTTTCTACAACAGTATGTTGCTAGTGCAACGAGAAAGGAGGCACAGCTAGACCTGGTTCTTGGGAATGAGATGGGCCAAGTGGATCAAGAATCAGTAGGAGAGCATTTAGGGGACAGTGATTATTGTATCATAAGGTTTAGTCTGACTATGGAAAAGGAAAAACAGCAACTCAGGGTAAGAATAATTAACTGGGGGAAGGTCAACTTTCATGGGGTAAGAATAGAGCTGGGGCAAATAAATAAGAGTCAATTGGCAGGAAAACTGGTAGATGAACAACGGGCTATCTTTTGTGCAGCAGCTTTTTCGGAAGCAGAGGCAGTGCGAGCGAGTGAACAGCTGGGAAGTCAGTTTCAGCCTAAAGTAGATTACCGTTTGTTTCGGTGGAACAGGGGACTGCTGGGTAAGTAAAAACCTATATATTTGGGCAGTGGTGAACCCGAGACACTACACATGTAGTGTCTCCTACCCGCCCTCCTCCTCTAACCAAAAAAAAAGGACTCTGGTGTGTTGATAAGGTAAGCTTTTTTATTTCTTCTGTATCGTGTGATTGGTTAAAAATTTACTTTCTTTTTTTACTTACTTTTTTTGATTTATCTATTGGTTATTTGAAAAAGACCATAGCAGAGAAGTATCAAAGTACTTAACTCATAAATTTATATAAAGTAATTAACTAAGTAGAGATGGCTGGGCAGGTGATGTGCTGCAGCTGTATGATGTGGGAGCTGGCTGACCCCATTGAGAGCGGCAGGGACCACATCTGCAGCAAGTGTTGGTTGCTGGAAGAGCTCCGGCTCAGAGTTGATGATCTGGAATCTGAGCTTCAAACACTGCGGCACATCCGGGAGGGGGAGAGTTACCTGGACGTTTTGTTTCAGGAGGCAGTCACACCTGGTAGATTAAGTAATTCAGATTCAGTTAGTGATCAGGGACACCAGGGTGTGATTGCAAGCGAGGCAGGTAGGGGGATCCTGAGTTCGGGAGTGGAGGAGCCTCAGCCTTTGACCTTATCCAACAGGTACGAGATACTTGCTCCCTGTGTGGATGAGGAAAAGGGCTGCGGGGAGGATGAGCCAACTGACCATGGCACCATGGTGCAGAAGGCCATTCAAGAGGGGGGAGCAAAAAGACAAGTGGTAGTTATTGGGGATTCTATAATTAGGGGGATAGATAGTATCCTTTGCAAGCCGGATCGGGAGTCCCGCATGGTGTGTTGCCTGCCCGGTGCCAGGGTGCAGGACATCTTTGACCGGCTTCAAAGGATATTGGAGCGGGAGGGGGAGGATCCAGTTGTTGTGGTCCACGTTGGGTCTAACAACATAGGCAAGGCTAGGATGGAGGACCTGTTTGGGGATTATAAAGCACTAGGAACGAAATTAAGGAACAGGTCCTCGAGGGTCATAATCTCCAGATTACTGCCCGAGCCATGTGCAAATTGGCTTAGGGATAAGAATATTAGGGAAGTAAACACGTGGCTAAGGGAGTGGTGTGGGAAAGAGCGGTTCCATTTCATGGGGCATTGGCATCAGTTTTGGAACTGGGAGGATCTGTACCGATGGGATGGTCTCCACCTGAACCGATCTGGAACCAGTGTTCTAGCGAAACGGATAAATAGGGTGGTCTCTAGGACTTTAAACCAGCGACTCGGGGGGGGGGGGGAAAAGGGAAAACGACAGGGAGTATGATAAATAAAAAGGTAAGCAGCAGGCTAACATGTGTGCAGGAGGGTTTAAGTTCAAGGCAGACGATGAAACAAGCAGAAAAGAAGGATAACTCAGGAGTTATTATTAGAGATGTTGGAAATCATGAGGGTAAGAAAGCTAGCATAAAGGCACTTTACCTGAATGCTCGTAGCATTCGTAACAAGGTTGATGAGTTAACGGCACAAATCATCGCGAATGAATATGATTTGGTAGCCATTACGGAGACATGGTTACAGGTTGGTCACGACTGGGAGTTAAATATCTGGGGGTACCAGACTATTCGGAAGGACAGACAGGAAGGTAAGGGAGGTGGTGTAGCTCTGATACTCAAGGACGACATCAGGGCGGTGCTGAGAGATGATATAGGTTCTATGGAGAATGAGGTTGAATCCATTTGGGTGGAAATTAGAAACTCCAAGAAGAAAAAGTCATTGATAGGCGTCGTCTATAGGCCACCAAATAATATCACATTGGGGCGGGCAATAAACAAAGAAATAACTAATGCCTGTAAAAATGGTACGGCAATTATCATGGGGGATTTTAATCTACATGTAGATTGGTCGAACCAGCTCAGTCAGGGTAGCCTTGAGGAGGAATTCGTTGAGTATATCCATGATAGTTTTCTTGAACAGTATGTAATGGAACCGACGAGGGAGCAAGCTATCCTAGATCTAGTCCTGTGTAATGAGACAGGAATAATTAATGACCTCATAGTTAGGGATCCTCTTGGAAGGAGTGATCACAGTATGGTTGAATTTAGAATACAGATGGAGAGTGTGAAGATAAAATCCAATACCAGGGTCCTGTGCTTGAACAAGGGGGACTACAATAGAATGAGGGAGGACTTGGCTAAAGTGGACTGGAAACAAAGATTTTACGGTGGGATAGTTGACGAGCAGTGGAGGACTTTCAAAGCAATTTTTCAAAGTGCTCAGCAAAAGTATATTCCAGTGAAAAGGAAGGACTGGAAGAAAAGGGGTAATCTGCCATGGGTGTCGAAGGAAATAAGGGAGGCTATCAAATTGAAAAAGAAGGCATACAAAGTGGCCAAAAGCAGCATGAAACTAGAAGATTGGGAAAAACTTTAAAGGTCAACAGAAAGCTACAAAAAGAGCTATAAAGAAAAGTAAGATGGAACATGAGAAAAAACTAGCACAGAATATAAAGACAGATAGCAAAAGTTTCTATAAATATATAAAACGAAAAAGAGTGGCTAAAGTAAACGTAGGTCCTTTAGAGGATGAGAAGGGGAATTTAGTTATGGGATATGATGAAATGGCCGAGGCACTGAACAGGTATTTTGTATCGGTCTTCTCAGTGGAGGACATTAATAACATGCCAGTAATTGACAAAGAGACGAACGTAGGTGAGGACCTGGGAACAATCATTATTACGGAAGAGGTAGTGTTGGCAAGCTAATGGAGCTAAGGATTGATAAGTCTCCTGGCCCTGATGGAATACATCCCAGGGTACTAAAAGAGATGGCGGGAGAAATAGCAGGTGCACTGACGGTAATTTTCCAAAATTCGCTGGACTCTGGGGTAGTCCCAGTTGATTGGAAAACAGCAGATGTGACGCCACTGTTTAAAAAGGGAGGTAGACAAAAGATGGGGAATTGTAGACCGGTTAGCTTAACCTCTGTAGTGGGGAAGATGCTTGAGTCTATTATCAAGGAAGAAATAGCAGGGCATCTCGATAGAAATTGTCCCGTTGGGCAGACGCAGCATGGGTTCATGAAGGGCAGGTCATGCTTGACAAATCTTTTGGAATTCTATGATGACATTACGAGCAAGGTGGACAATGGGGCCCCAGTGGATGTGGTGTACCTAGATTTCCAAAAAGCCTTCGACAAGGTGCCGCACAAGAGGCTGCTGTATAAAATAAGGATGCATGGCGTTAGGGGTAAAGTATTAGCATGGATAGAGGATTGGTTGACTGACAGGAAGCAGAGAGTGGGGATAAATGAGTGCTATTCTGGTTGGCAATCTGTCACTAGTGGTGTGCCTCAGGGATCGGTGTTGGGTCCGCAATTATTTACAATTTATATAGATGATTTGGAGTTGGGGACCACTTGTAGGGTGTCAAAGTTTGCAGATGACACTAAGATGAGTGGCAGAGCAAAGTGTGCAGATGACTGTGAAACTTTGCAGAGGAACATAGATACATTGAGTGAGTGGGCAAAGGTCTGGCAGATGGAATACAATGTTAATAAATGTGAAGTCATTCATTTCGGTAGGAGTAACAGTAAAAAGGATTATTACTTGAATGGTAAAAAGTTGCAGCATGCTGCTATGCAGAGGGACCTAGGTGTCCTTGTGCATGAATCGCAGAAGGTTGGTCTGCAGGTACAGCAAGTAATTAGGAAGGCAAATGGAATTTTGTCCTTCATTGCTAAAGGGATTGAGTTTAAAAGCAGAGAGGTTATGTTGCAGCTGTATAAGGTACTGGTGAGGCCGCACCTGGAGTACTGTGTGCAGTTTTGGTCTCCTTACTTGAGAAAGGATATACTGGCACTGGAGAGGGTGCAGACGAGGTTCACTAGGTTGATTCCGGAGTTGAGGGGGTTGGTTTATGAGGAGAGACTGAGTAGATTGGGATTATATTCATTGGAATTCAGAAGAATGAGGGGGGATCTTATAGAAACATATAAAATCATGAAGGGAATAGATAAGATACAAGTAGAGAGGATGTTTCCACTGGCAGGTGAAGCTAGGACAAGAGGGCATAGCCTCAAGATTAGAGGGAGCAGATTTAGGACTGAATTAAGAAGGAACTTCTTCACCCAGAGGGTTGTTAATCTATGGAATTCCTTGCCCAGTGAAGTAGATGACGCTTCTTCAGTAAACGTCTTTAAAGCTAAGGTAGATATCTTTTTGAACAATAAAGGAATTAAGGGATACGGTGGGAGCACGGGTAAGTGGATCTGAGTCCATGAAAAGATCAGCCATGATCTTATTGAATGGCGGAGCAGGCTCAAGGGGCCGGACGGCCTACTCCTGCTCCTACTTCTTATGATCTTATAGTTCGGACTCAAAGTATGTTCCCTTGAAGGAGAAAAGTAGGGTAAACAAATCTAGAGCTTCCTGGATGGCAAAAGAGGTAGAGGTTAGGATAAAGAAAAAGTGTGCTTATGACAAATGCCAGGTAGAAAATACGATTGAGAACCAGGCTGAATATAGAAGGTGCAGAGCGGAAGTGAAAAAGCAAATAAGAGAAGCAAAGAGAGAGCATGAAAAGAGACTGGCAGCTAGCATTAAAGGAAATCCCAAAGTTTTCTGCAGGCATATAAATAGTAAAAGGGTGGTAAAAGGAGGAGTGGGGCAATTATGGACCAGAAAGGGGATTTACACATGGAGGCAGAGGGCATAGCTGAGGTAATAAATGAATACCTAGCATCTGTCTTTACGAAAGAAAAAAAGTGTAACCCAGACAATGTTGAAAGAAGAGGTAAGTCAGGCACTAGAGGGGGTAAAATTGACAAAAGAGGAAGCATTAGATAGGCTGTCTGTACTTAAAGTGGATAAAACACCAGGACCAGATGAGATACATCCAAGGATACTGAGGGAAGTGAGGGTGGAAATTGCACTGGCCATAATTTTTCAGTCTTCCTTAGACTCGGGGGTGGTGCCAGAAGACTAGAGAATTGCAAATGTTGCACCCTTGTTCAAAAAAGGGTGTAAAGATAAGCCCAGCAAGTACAGGCCAGTCAATTTAACCTTCGTGGGGGGAAAACTTCTAGAAAAAATAATTCGGGACAAAATCAATAGTCACATGGACAAATGCAAGTTAATTAAGGAAAGCCAGCATGGATTTCTTAAGGGAAAATCATGTTTAACTAACTTGGAGTTTTTTGAGGAGGTAACAGAGAGGGTTGATGAGGGCAATGCTGTTGATGTGGTGCACATGGACTTTCAAAAGGTATTTGATACAGTGCCACACAACAGACTTGAGTAAACTTATAGCTCATGGAATAAAAGGGATGGTAGCAACATGGATACGAAATTGGCTGAGTGACAGGAAACAAAGAGTAGCGATTAATGGATGTTTTTCAGGCTGAAGGAAGGTTTGTAATGGAGTTCCCCAGGAATCAGTGCTGGGACCCTTGCTTTTCCCGAAATACAATAATGACCTAGACCTCTGTGTACACAGCACAATTTCAAAGTTTTCAGATGATACGAAACTTGGAAGCATTGTGAACTGTGAGGAGGATGTAGAACTGCAAAAAGACACAGAGAAGTTGGTGGAATGGGTGGACAGATGGCAGATCAAGTTCAATGCAGAGAAACGTGAAGTAGTTTATTTTGGCAGGAAGAGAGAGATAGAATATAAAATAAAGAGTACAGGAGCAGTGGGACCTAGGTGTATATGTGCATAAGTCATTGAAGGTGGCATGACAGGTTGAGAGTGTGGTTAATAAAGCATACGGTATCCTGGGTTTTATTAACAGGGGCAGAGAGTACAAGAGCAAGGAAGTTATGTTGAACTTTATAAGACACGAGTTCGGCCTCAGCTGGAGTATTGCATCCAGTTCTGGGCACCACACTTTAGGAAAGATGTGAGGACACTGGAGAGAGTACAGAAAAGATTAATGAGAATGGTTCCTGGGATGAGGAATTTCAGTTATGAAGATAGATTGGAGAAGTTAGGACTGCTTTCCTTGGAGAAGAGAAGGCTGAGAGGTGATTTGATAGAGGTATTCAAAATCATGAAGGGTCTGAACAGAGTAGATAGAGAGAAACTGTTCCCACTCATGAAAGGATCGAGAATGAGAGGGCACAGATTTAAAGTAATGGGTAAAAGAAGCAAAAGTGACATGAGGAAAAACTTTTTCACACAGCGAGTGGTTAAAGTCTGGAATGCGCTGCCTGAGAACGTGGTGGAGGCAGGTTCAACTGAAGGATTCAAAAGGGAATTAGACAGTTATATGAAAAAGGAAGAATGTGCAGGGTTATGGGGAGAAGGCGGGGAATGGAACTGAGGGAATTGTTCTTTGAGAGCCAGTGCGGATACGATGGGCTGAATGGCCTCCTTCTGCACTGTAACAATTCTGTGATTGTCTAACTTAGCTAAACAGAACAAAAAAAACCTCTTTCCATTTGCTCATGATACAAGGACTAGGGGACACAGATTTAAGGTTTTGTTGAAGAGGTACGTTGGGGGGGAATGTGAGGAACAAATTTTTTTTTTTTTTACACAGCGAGTGGTAATGATCTGGAACTCATTGCCGAGAAGGGTGGTGGAAGTGGAGATGAAAAAGGATTTCAAAAGGTAATTGGATGAGCACTTGAGGGAAATAAACTTGCAGGGCTACAGGAATAGAGCAGGGGAATGGGACTGATTAGATTGCTCTACAGAGAGCCAGCATGGACTCGATGGGCTAAATGGCCTCTTTCTGTGCTGTTATGACTCGAGGATTCTGTCAGCATCACTGACATTTTGAAGCCCTATAAACATGTGAATAACTAAGTTTAGCAGTGGGAAAAGGGAAGTTTCATCCAAATAAAACAGCAATGTTAAAATCACCAACACTCAAATCTTGCTGTTATCCCGGCAATTCTTGTTTGCCAAGGATCCTCCCTGCCTCCTTTATAAATGGTTTTCTTCCAATGTAGGCAACTTGAACACCAACTGAGCAAACACTGGAGAATATAACTCGAGACTGCAGAACAAGCTAACCTTCTGGTACAAGCATCACTACTTTAAAATGAACAATATTTATAAACAACTGGGTGGCTCTCTGGTGTAGTTGGCAGGAGATGCCATTATGCAAGGCGATACCTGTTATTTGTCTATTAATTGTTTGATTAGATGCAGGTGGAGGGTGTTAATTGGGTCTTACTTGAGCACTTTATAAGCAGACACTTACTGAGACTGTGGGAGGGTTTGAGTGAGGAGCTACATGTTTGTAATCCTTTTATTCCGTACAATAAATGTGAAATTGAGTACAGTTTGGCTCCAGTATTATCCTTCCACAATAAGCTTTCTGGAATTTAATATCTACCTGGTTCCACTCAAAATGGCAAACCTACCAAGGTAGGGAGTATATCTATTACTCAACAGCTGCCACAGTTTAAACAGCAACTTTGAGATTTATATTTCACAATTATTTTCAACTCATTCTTAACTTCAGGCGCTGAGGCAAGAGTACAATGGTGCACAAAAAGACTTATTTTTCTTTAAGATTGAAAAAGGATAAAAGCACAAGTTGAACATGTAACCTTTCCCGCAGTGGTTATCCTAGTTTAATGCAGTACCCATTCCGTTTTACTCAAACTTCAGTCTGGCCTGGGAGCCTGTGGGCTAGTCACAACAGATCACGTTCTCAAAACCCAGCATTTCATCTTGTATTGATTAGTTCAATTTCTAGCTGAATGGCAGGGAGCAGATATGGTCCCTCCACTTAGAAACTTACCATTGTCATTGGTCAAGTTTAGTAAGACCCCAAAGATTGCTCTCATGCAGTCCTCCACTGCTTTTCCAATATGACTGGAGGCACTGTACTGTGGTAGGGAATTGCTGTTCGCCATGCAAACCTTGTTGTCTTCCTGGTTATACCGTGTGATTAGCTGCTCACAGTGTCTTAACGCCCTGCAGATAAAGCACATTTAACAAGGTATCAGGAGAATGAGGGCTTTGTTTCTGGAGATTTCTGGCTTGGTTCACATTAAAAGAAAGTTTAAAATCATGCAACCTAAATGAGATTGCAATATAGTGTCACAAAAGGATGCTGAATGACTTAAGCACTTAGGAAGCAGACAGTTTAAATCTAATGGTTAAAATATGTGAAATTGTTTCAAAGGTTTAAGTTTAAATGCTTCCTTTTTTGTAGGATGAGACTCACATTTTAAAAAAGTTAATATTTTTCTACTTGCCCCTTTTTTTGTGTCTCCCTGCTAATTGCAGTTGGGATAAGAGGCGATTGGCAATGATCAATAGATGACAGGTTTGCTAGAGTGGCCTTGGCTAACTCTCCTGCAGCCTTTAACTTCTAACTCAGAAGCACAGCAAAAATGGTGAATTCAATCAAAAATCTCATGTAAACCCCAGCTTCTCATTCTCACATTTTCCCATTGCAACAGATTTCAGCAATTTCAAGGCTTTAAAACAAGGAAAAATAATGGCTTGCTTTTCTTATTCACTGACTGAATTCATTTAATTGGTGAATTGTATACCACTAAAGACCAGCAAATACATTGTGTTGGCAGCATATATACAAGAACTGAGCCACCTCCTCTCACACTGCTCCACAAACAATTCTCAATCGAGTTCTGTAGATCGATGGGTTGTTGAATTAGACTGACCACCTGCGTCCACTCCCTTCAAATGCATCCATTTCATGCACACAGCGGAGCAGATAGATTAGCTTGCCTGGTAATCTCAAGGCCTGCATTATTGAAAATGATTTACTAAATTACAGCCTAATTGCTGTAATGGATTGAAATACTGCAGGCATTGCCTTGAATATTGGCTTCCTAGGGGAAACACCAAGTCATCTACACACTAGTTTCAATACAGCACCGGAACATTAAATGCATTGACTCTTGGCAAAGAGCAAAGACATGCTGATTCAGCAATCATCTGCCAACAGTCAGAGTGAAATCACATTCTGATCATTAAACAAAATCTATAAAGCCATATATGCTAGGCCATAAAGGTAAAAAAAAAAGTTGGTCACAAGCTGGGTTTGGAAATGAGCAGGCAATCAGACTTAATAACATAAGCAAATGATGCCTCCACATAAAAATTTCACATTTTAAAATTACACAAAAGTGTGGTATCAGCTTCCATAACAGTCACTCCATCTCAAAGCAATTCACAACCCAAGTTCTGAGGTCTGGAAGATGTTAAAACACAAAAGACTATTTGCTAAGTTAGCTAGTGCAGCATGCGACTATCGAGACAGGAGGGCTGAAATGGCTCCTCGTGTGCACTTTTCCACAATTTCTGCACAACCCAATCACGTTGGGGCTCACCAGATAGCTTTCTTCATGTGAAATGGAAACTCCCCTTTTTTGTTTAAAAGGTAGATATATATTTTAATTCCTGATGCTTTTAAAGAGACTGCATATACTGAAGAAAGTTTGAGAACTAAGATTGTTTGTGTACGGGCTCCAATCTTGGGGGCTGAAGATGTGTTTTACAATTTTTACTGTCACCGTGCAGGAGACATTTGAGATGTAGTGACTGTTATGGAAGCCAAAAGCACATTCGTGTAATTTTGAAATGTGGCATTTTTATGCGAAGGCAACAATTGCTGCTTGAATCAAGTCTGATCACTTGCTCATTTCCAAACCCAGCTTTGTGGCCACGATGACTTAAAATGTACCACGTGCACATTACTGCTATTTTATTCTGTATATTTTGTTAGTGTTGATTGTAGCTTTGGTTTAACAAAGTTCTCTGTTGATCCTGAATGCATCTCATTTACACGGTACATTCCATGTGTGACTAGGGTCCAAGGTGTGTAGCCACTGTTCAGTAAAAAGGAAGTGTTTAACCATTCCTGCAACAGCAATAGCGAATAATGTCCACAGGTTTAAAGTGTCCAATGGAATAAGGAATTATTCCTAGTGTCCCCACACACTGGGCTTACAATGCTTCCCTCAAATGAACAAGTCTCATTAAAAATAAACTGTCATCACTTGCCTGTATTCAAATGCATTTTGTATTAATTCTTAGGGACTGAAAAACTGTAGGACAAGCTAGCAGTGTAACTGGGATGTCTGCTGACCATCAGCTTAACGGTACGTGACAGCTGCCTGAACAGATGGCAACAATTCCATATTGTGCATGGCACGTGTATCCTGACCTAAAACCCACACATTTCCTGAGGTCACAGGCTTAGTCCAGAAACACTGACCAAAAAAAAGCAGCACACACCCAAGCTAATTGCTTAGTGAGTGAGAGGACAAGAGAGAAAGTAGAGAAAAAAGGTAAAGAGCAGGAGAGCAAAAGAAAATTAAATGCTGCTGCAATTGGCAAGGATTCACATCATGTTTAGCGACAGCTCAGAATGTCTGTAGTCTACACATTGAGAATCGCGAAGTTCATAATTACTGTCAATACAGTTCACTTCCAGATTTGTGTTTGGTCGTTATTCGCAGGTGGGAAATTGGATTACAACTGCTGAAACCTGTAAACATAAAGCACTGCAGTCCATGTGAGCAATGTGTCTGACAATATCTCAATACAGGAAGTGGCTTATTCCATACTTATTCATAGAATGATATAGCACAGAAAGAGGCCATTCAGTCCATCATGTCTGTGCTGGCTCTTTGAAAGAGCTGTCCAATTAGTTCCACTCCACTGCTCTTTCCCCACAGCCCTGTTTTCTTTTTCTTTTTCAAGTATTTCTCCAATTCCCTTTTGAAAGTTATTATTGAATCTGCTTCCACTGTTCCTTCAAGCAATGCATTCCAGATCACAACAACTGGTTACATAAAAAAAAATTCATCTCTTTTCTGGGACTAATTCTAAAATCTGTGTCCTCTGGTTACTGACTATCCCACCAGTGGAAACAGTCTCTCCCTACCTATCAAAACCCCTCATTTTGAACACCTCTATTAAATCTCACCATAACCTCCTCTGAACATTACATTGGAACATTACAGCGCAGTACAGGCCCTTCGGCCCTCGATGTTGCGCCGACCTGTGAAACCATCTGACCTACACTATTCCATTTTCATCCATATGTCAATCCAATGACCACTTAAATACTGCTTGGAGAACAACTTCAACTTCTCTACTCTCTCCACTACTAGTTGCGTAATCTAAAACGTTTAGAATTACTACTCAAGTACATTTCTGTTGCAGTACAGGTTTGTTTCTGTGAACCCAGAGAGCTATAAACTGATCTCATTCAGTGCCAGGTACTGACCATCTCCAGAAGAAAGCACAGGCATTGTCCCTTGACACAATCACTGAACCTTGGGGGTCGCTGTTGACTAGTGATTGAACTGGGCCAGTGACAGCAACACAGGCTTCAAGAGCAAGTTGGAGGCTGGGTACTCTGACAAGTGGCTCACCTCCTGACTGCACTAAACTTCTCCATCTACAAGGCTGGCCACAAAGATGGTGGAATATTCATCACTTGCCTGGATGGGTGCAGCTGCAACAAGCTCAACAGCATCCAGGACCACTGATCTTAATATCCATCCCCTCCGCTACGAACGCACTGTGTCTTCAGTGTGTATAATGTATGAGATGCATGGCAGCAAATGCCCAAGGTATGTTCAACACCTCCCTCCTCAATGACTTCGAACACTGAAGAACACCATCAGCAATGTCGCGGGAGCAGCATCACCAAGTTTCCTGCAAAATCACATACTATCCTAACTCATCCTGGAATTAAAACACAAAATGCTGGAGATACTCTGGCAGCATCTGTAGACAGAGAGAGTTAATGTTTCAGGTTGATTCAAGGGTCATCGACCTTAAAAGTTAACTCTGCCTGTTACTCCACAGATGCTGCCAGATCTGCTGAGCATTGAGCAATTTTTGTTTGTTTGTTTTTATTTCAGATTTCCAGCATCTGCAGTCTTTTGTTTTATCCTGGATTTCACTGCCCGACACCATGAGGGGAGCATCATGACAGACTGCAGCGGTTCAAGGAGAGGATCCACCATCACCTGCTCAGGGGGTCCCAGGATGGGCAATAAATGCCAGCCTTGCCACCATTCCAAGAACAAAAAATCTCTTGCGATTGAGTAGTGGAGCTGCCCTTCAGGCACTTCCCTACTGGAAAGGCCACACGCATTCTTCCTACCAAGAGTCGATGGCAGAAACCTACCTACCTGGCTTCTGAATTGGAAGTTGAGGAGAGGGTGAGAAGAGCTGTGTACACAAATGCTGCATTTGGCAGTTAACCTAGAGGTGCAGATAAAGGAACAAACTGCTTTCCACATCATCCAGGCACAGAAAGCACACTTCGGAAATGGTAAGCAGCAAAGCAAAATTACTCTAAAACTACACTTGAGCAATAAATTTATTTTGCAATTGAAATAATTTCCAAGACATGACATGAATATAATTAACCAATTTACTGGTTCTTGGCTACCTCCCTGACCTGCTGTTCCCCTCTCTGAATGTAAATGGCACTGGCACAGCCAATGAAATAGAAAGCACAGGGAGGGTTCACTGTGTCAGATCTGTTCCAGCATCTGTGAGAGCTCCACTTTGCCACTAATCAGATTAGAGACAGAAGCACATTCACAAACAGGCCAATATATTGTGTGCCATACAAAACAAACCAGGAGCACTTTCTATCCCTGGGGGCCTCAAAGCAGATTTTAAAAAAAGCTGCGTCAAGCCTAGGATTCTATCCGAATGTACTTCAGCCTTCCTGTCTTTATTTCTCTCATGAGTCCACAGCCTCAGTAAGGCAATGTCATTAGCAACTCACAGGGGACTCTGGGGGATTGAGGGAAGTACCCTGCTAAAATTTGCTCCTCAATTGGAGGATGGTAGACAGTAGTGTTCCCCAAGGGTCAGTGATCACTGCTTATTTTGACATACATCAGTGACTCGGATCTTGAAATAGAGTAGAATCTCAAAATTTGCCAACAACACCAAACTTGGAGGTTTGTAAACAGGGAGGATGATATGAACCACCTGCAACAGGACATAGATAAGCGAGCAGAATGGGCAGACAGATGGTAGATGGAATTTAATACTGACAAGTGTGAGGTGATGCATTTTGACAGAAGGAATCGGGTGAGGCAATATATACTTAATGGCACAGTTCTAGAGTGGCAGGATCAGAGGGACCTGGGGGTGCATAGATCTTTGAAGGTGGCAGGACATATTGAGAGCGTGTTTTTTTTTTATTTCTTCCATGTGATGTGGGCGTTGCTGGCCAGGCCAGCATTTATTGTCCATCCCTAATTGCCCATGAGGTGGTGAGTTGCTTTCTTGAACCACTGCAGTCCACGTGAGGTAGGTACACCCACAGTGCTATTAGGAAGGGAGTTCCAGAATTTTGAACCAGCGACACTGAAGGAACGGCGATATAGTTCCAAGTCAGGATGGTGGGTGACTTGGAGGGGAACTTGCAGGTGGTGGTGTTCCCACGCGTCTGCTGCCCTTGTCCTTCTAGTTGGTAGAGGTCACGGGTTTGGAAGGTGCTGTCAAAGGAGCCTTGGTGCGTTGCTGCAGTGCATTTTGTAGATGGTACACACTGCTGCCACTGTGCGTCGGTGGTGGAGGGAGTGAATGTTTGGACGGGATGCCAATCAAGCAGGCTGCTTTGTCCTGGATGGTGTCGAGCTTCTTGAGTATTGTTGGAGCTGCACCCATCCAGGCAAGTGGTGAGTATTCCATCACACTCCTGACTTGTGCCTTGTAGATGGCAGTCAGGCTTTGGGGAAACAGGTGGTGAGTTACTCGCTGCAGGATTCCTGGTCTCTGACCTACTCTTGTAGCAATGGTATTTATATGGCTACTCCAACTCAGTTTCTGGTCAATGCTAACCCCCAGGATATTGACAGTGGGGGACTGAATGTCAAGGGGAGATGATTAAATTCTCTCTTGTTGGAGAACGTCATTGCCTGGCACTTGTGTGGCACAAATGTTATTTGCCATTTTTCATCCCAAGCCTGGATATTGTCCAGGTCTTGCTGCATTTCTATACGGACTGCTTCAGTATCTGAGTCGTGAATGGTGCTGAATATTGTGCATTCATCAGCGAACATCCTTATTTCTGACCACATGATTGAAGGAAGGTCATTGATGAAGCACCTTAAAGTGGTTGGGCCTAGGACACTACCCTGAGGAACTACTGCAGTAATGTCCTGGAGCTCAGATGATTGACCCCCAATAACCACAACCATCTTCCTTTACGCTCGGTACAATTCCAACCAGTGGAGAGTTATCCCAAATCCCATTGACTTCAGTTTTGCTAGAGCTCCTTGATGCCATACTTGGCCAAATACTTGATGTCAAGGGCAGACACTTTCACCTTACCTTAGAGTCAGAGTTATACAGCACAGAAACAGGCCCTTTGGCCCATCGTGTCTGTGCCGGCCATCAAGCACCTAACTATTCTAATCCCATTTTCCAGCACTTGGCCTGCAGCCTTGTATGCAATGACCAAGTATCCCATATGCCTTCCTAACCACCTTATCTACCTGCGCTGCTGCCTTCAGTGATCTATGGACAAGTACACCAAAGGGCCCAGTGACCCTCTGTACTTCCTATGGTCCTACCATCCATTGTATATTCCCTTGCCTTGTTAGTCCTCCCAAAATGCATCACCTCACACTTCTCAGGATTAAATTCCATTTGCCACTGCTCAGCCCATTTATATCGTCCTGTAATCTAAGGCTTTCCTCCTCACTATTTATGACACGACCAATTTTAGTGTTATCCGCGAACTTACCGATCATACCTCCTATATTCACGTCTAAATCATTAATGTACACTACAAACAGCAAGGGTCCCAGTACCGATCCTTGTGGTACACCACTGGTCACAGGCTTCCAATCGCAAAAACAACCCTTGACCATCACCCTCTGACTCCTGCCACTAAGCCAATTTTGGATTCAATTTGCCAAATTGCCCTGGATCCCATGGGCTCTTACCTTCTTAACCAATCTCCCATGCGGGACTTTATCAAAAGCCTTACTGAAATCCATGTAGTCTACATCAACCGCTTTACCCTCATCTACACATCTAGTCACCGCCTCGAAAAATTCAATCAAGTTAGTTAGACACGATCTCCCCCTGAGAAAGCCATGCTGACTATTCTTGATTAATCCCTGCCTCTCCAAGTGGAGATTAATCCTGCCCCTCAGAATGTTTTCCAATAGTTTCCCAACCACTGATGTTAGACTCACCTGCCTGTAATTACCTGGTTAATCCCTGCTACCCTTCTTGAATAATGGTACCACATTCGCTGTCTTCCAATCCTCTGGTACCTCTCCTGTGGCCAGACAGGTTTTGAAAATTTGTGTCAGAGCCCCTGCAATCTCTTCCCTTGCCTCACATAACAGCCTGGGATACATCTCATCTGGGCCAGGGGATTTATCCACTTTAACGCCACTAAAACAGCTAATACTGCCTCCCTTTCAATGCTAATATGTTCAAGTATATCACAATCTCCCTCCCTGATCCCTGTGACACCACCAATTTTTGTATTGTAAATAGTGAGGAGGAAAGCCTTAGACTACAGGATGATATAGATGGGCTATGGGCTGGTACGATGGGCGGAGCAGTGGCAAATGGAGTTTAATCCTAAGAAGTGTGAGGTGATGCACTTTGGGAGGTCTAATAAGGCAATGGAATATACAATGGATGGTAGGACCCTAGGGAGTACAGAGGGCCAGAGGGACCTTGGGGTGCTTGTCCATAGATCACTGAAGGCAGCAGCACAGGTAGGTAAGGTGATTAGGAAGGCATATGGGATACTTGCCTTTATTAGCCGAGGCATAGAATACAAGAGCAGGGAGGTTATGATGGAGCTGAATAAAACTCTGGTTAGGCCAGAGCTGGAGTACTGTGTACAGTTCTGGTCACCACACTATAGGAACTATGTGACTGCACTGGAGAGGGTGCAGAGGAGATCCACCAGGATGTGTAGATGACTGTGAAACTTTGCAGAGGAACATAGATACATTGAGTGAGTGGGCAAAGGTCTGGCAGATGGAATACAATGTTAATAAATGTGAAGTCATTCATTTCGGTAGGAGTAACAGTAAAAAGGATTATTACTTGAATGGTAAAAAGTTGCAGCATGCTGCTATGCAGAGGGACCTGGGTGTCCTTGTGCATGAATCGCAGAAGGTTGGTCTGCAGGTACAGCAAGTAATTAGGAAGGCAAATGGAATTTTGTCCTTCATTGCTAAAGGGATTGAGTTTAAAAGCAGAGAGGCTATGTTGCAGCTGTATAAGGTACTGGTGAGGCCGCACCTGGAGTACTGTGTGCAGTTTTGGTCTCCTTACTTGAGAAAGGATGTACTGGCACTGGAGAGGGTGCAGAGGAGGTTCACTAGGTTGATTCCGGAGTTGAGGGGGTTGGCTTATGAGGAGAGACTGAGTAGATTGGGATTATATTCATTGGAATTCAGAAGAATGAGGGGGGATTTTATAGAAACATATAAAATTATGAAGGGAATAGATAAGATACAAGTAGAGAGGATGTTTCCACTGGCAGGTGAAGCTAGGACAAGAGGGCATAGCCTCAAGATTAGAGGGAGCAGATTTAGGACTGAATTAAGAAGGAACTTCTTCACCCAGAGGATTGTTAATCTATGGAATTCCTTGCCCAGTGAAGTAGTTGACGCTTCTTCAGTAAACGTTTTTAAAGCTAAGGTAGATATCTTTTTGAACAAGAAAGGAATTAAGGGATACGGTGAGAGCGCGGGTAAGTGGATCTGAGTCCACGAAAAGATCAGCCATGATCTTATTGAATGGCGGAGCAGGCCCAAGGGGCCGGATGGCCTACTCCTGCTCCTAGTTCTTATGATCTTATGTTGCCTGGGCTGAAGCATTTCAGCTATGAAGAGAGACTGAAAAGGCTGGGGTTGTTTTCCTGGGAGCAGAGAAGGCTGAGGGGGGACCTGATTGAGGTATACAAAATTATGAGGGGCATTGATAGAATAGATAGGAAGAAACCTTTTCCCTTAGTGGAGAGGTGAATAACTAGGGGGCATAGATTTAAGGTAAGGGGTAGGAGGTTTAGAGGGGAATTGAGGATGAACTTTTTCACTCAGAGGGTGGCTGGAATCTGGAATACATTGCCTGAAGGGTTGGTTGAGGCAGGAACACTCACTCCATTCAAGAAGTATTTAGATGAGCACTTGAAGTGCCATAACATACAAGGTTACGGGCCAATTGCAGGGAAATGGGATTAGTTAGGATGGGTGCTTGATGGTCAGTGCAGGCGCGTTGGGCCGAAGGGTCTGTTTCTGAGCTGTAAAACTCTGACTATAACTATATGACTACACCTACATCGTCCTTCTCCAGAGTGAAGGGACACAGATTGCCACTTGGGTCCCGAATGGGCCCTAGTCTTTCCCTGGTTATCCTCTTGCCCTTATCATACTTATAAAATGCCGTAGGATTTTCCTTTATCTTTCCCGCCAGTGTTTCTTCATGTCCCCTCTTCGCTCTCCTTATTACTTTTTTTTAAGTTGCCCCCCCTACAATTTTTATACTCCTTTAGTGCCTCCACTGTTTTCAGAGCTCTGAATCTGCCATAAGCTGCCTTTTTTTTTTCTGATCCGATCCTCTGTAATCCCTTGATATCCAGGGTTCCCTGGACTTGTTGGTCCTACCCTTCACCTTAACGGGTACGCTATTTCCTCTTTGAATGACTCCCACTGGTCTGATGTAGACTTTCCGACAAGTAGCTGCTCCCAGTCCATTTTGGCCAGATCCTGTCTCATTGTATTGAAATCGGCTTTCCCCCAATTCAGTACCTTTATTTCCGGTCCATCTTTGTCCTTAAATCTTAGAGTTATGGTCACTATCCCTGAAATGCTCCCCCACTGACGCTTCTGCCACTTGTCCGGCTTCATTCCCGAGGATTAGGTCCAGTACTGCCCCTTCTCTTGTCGGAATTTCTACGTACTGACTCAAAAAGCTCTCCTGTATGCATTTTAAGAATTCTGCCCCCTTTAAACCTTTTGCACTAAGACTATCCCAGTTGGTATGGGGAAGTTGAAATCCACTATTACCCTATTATTTTTACACCCCTCTGAGATTTGCGTACATATCTGCTCCTCTATCTCTCCCTGACTGTTTGGCGGCCTGTAGTACACTCCCAGTCAAGTGATTGCCTCCTTTTTGTTTTTAAGTTCTACCCATATGGTCTCATTTGAGGAGCCTTCTAAGATATCATCCCTCCTTACTGCAGTAATTGACTCCTTGATCAACAAGTGCAATGCCACCACCTCTTTTACCCCCTCCTGTCTCGCATGAAGATTCTATACCCTGGAATATTGAGCTGCCAGTCCTACCCCCCCCTCAACCATGTCTCTGATAGCAATATTTATTTATTTTTTATTTTATTTACAGATACAGCACTGAAACAGGCCCTTCGGCCTGTGCCGACCAACAACCACCCATTTATACTAACCCTACAGTAATCCCATATTCCCTGCCACCTACCTACACCAGGGGCAATTTACAATGGCCAATTTACCTATCACCTGCAAGTCTTTGGCTGTGGGAGGAAACCGGAGCACCCGGCGAAAACCCACGTGGTCACAGGGAGAACTTGCAAACTCCGCACAGGCAGTACCCAGAATCGAACCCGGGTCCCTGGAGCTGTGAGGCTGCAGTGCTAACCACTGCGCCGCCCATTTGCTAATAATCGTCAATTCATCTGCCTTACTAATAATACTCCTTACATTAAAATAGATGCAATCCAGCCTTGCATTTTTCACTTGTGCCTTAACAGGCCTATATTTGCTCTGCCTTCTAGACTGACTCAGTTTCTCTTTTATATTTGATTGTGCATCACCCCCTACTGTACCTCCACTCTGTATCACATCCCCCTGCCAAATTAATTCAAACCCCCCCCCGCCAAATTAGTTCAAAACCCCCCCCGCCAAATTAGTTCAAATCCACCCCCCCCGCCAAATTATTTCAAATCCACCACCCCCCCACCAGCCAAATTAGTTCAAACCCCCCCCCCCCAACAGCACTAGCAAACCTCCCAGCAAGGATGTTGGTCCCGTTCCTGTTCAGGTGCAACCCGTCCAACTTGTACAGGTCCTACCTTTGCCAGAAACAGACCTTAGTAAAGCATATAGGATCTTTGGCTTCATAAATAGAGGCATTGAGTACAAAAGCAGGCAGGTTATGCTGAACCTTTATAAAGCTCTGACTAGGCCCCAACTGGAGTATTGCATCCAGTTCTGGTCACCACACTTCAGGAAGGATGTGAGGGTCCTTGAGAGGGTGCACAGGAGATTTACTACAATGGTTCCAGGGATGGAGCATTTTAGTTATAAGGTTAGCTTGGAAAAGCTGGGTTTGTCCTCCTTGGAACAAAGGAGATTGAGGGGAGGTTTAATAGAAGTGTACAAGATTACGATAGGCGTAGGCAAGTTAGACAAGGAAAAACTGTTCCCATTAATAGTACTTGGACTGGGCGACACATTGAAAGTTTTGGGCAAAAAATGCAGGGGGAATACGAGGAAGCACATTTTTCTTTTTACACAGCGGGCAGTAATGACTTGGGACTCACTGCCCACAAGGGTGGTGGAAGTGGAGACGATCAATGACTTGAAGTAGTAGTTGGATGGCCACTTGAGAGAAAGAGACTTGCAGGGCTACAGGGATTGAGCGGGGATGGCATTGACTGCATAGCTCTGTGGAGCCAGTTTGGACTTGATGGGCCCATTGGCCTCCTTCTGTGCTGTAAATGACTGACAGGTACAAATATTCATACTGGGAATAATGAATCATCATTTCAGGCTGGAGATCAAATTTACCTACAGCTATTCAGTTCTAAGCTTATAAGACATATTGCCTTAGCTTTAATCACTGGACTTTCATGGTACTGTTCAATAGCAAAGCCTGCTTTGCACTCAAAGTGACGAATACACCTGCCTCCATGAAGTCATTCTTCTAGGTTTCCACGTGACTCATTGAAGCAGTGATGATGAAAGTAACTTCTTTGCAGTGTGGCAATTTCAAACCAATGGCCTCTCACCGGGTTTCTTATGTAGTAGTAGCTTGACAACACAAAGGTGCAAAGTGAAATATTTTGCTCGTCAAATGCATGGCCTAAAAGGATGATGGAAGCAGCCTCAATAGTAACTTTCAAAGGGGAATTAGGTAAATACTAGAAGGGGAAAATTTTGCAGGATTATGGGGAAAGAGCAAGGGAGAGGGACTACCTAGATAGCTCTTTCAAAGTACCAGCACAGGTGTTCTATTCCTAAAAGCCAGTTGAAGGACGAAACCGCAGCCAATCTTTACTCAGTCTTACACTTGCAGTGAAACATTACAAGCATATACCTCATAACTCAATTACCCTACGGTTTCAGTAAGTGTCTCTTTATCTGTGCTCAAGTGAAACCCCAATTAATGTCCTCCACCTGCATATAAACACAATTGATATATAATTAACACAGGCACGACGGGATGAATGGCATGCTTCTGTGCTTTCAGATTATGAGTAAGGTTATCCTTTTGGTACATTCATTAACAGAATTTTACCAGCCAAGAAACAGGCCATTTGGTCCAACAAGGCTGTGCCAGTGTTTATGCCCCATGAGCCTCCTCCCAACCTACCTCATCTCACTATCAACATAACCTTCTATTCCTTTCTTCATCATGCACTTATTTTACTTCCCCTCAAATGTACCTATACTAGTCGCCTCAACTACTCCCTGTGGTAATAGGTTCCACATTATAAATCACTGAGTAAAAAGGTTTCTCCTGAATTCCTAACTAATTTATTGGAGACTATCATATATAGTTCTAGACTTCCCCACAAGTGGAAACATCTCTCTACATCTACGTTATCGAACCCCTTCATAATTTTAAACACTTCTACATGGTCACCTCTCAGTTTTGTTTTTTTCTAGAGAAAAAAGCCCCAGCCTGTTCAGTCTTTCCTGCTAGGTATAACCTCTCAATTCTCCCATCAACCTCAAAAGTTTTTGCACCATCTCTACTGCTCCTTTTTATAAATGGAGATCAAAAATGTGCACAGTTGTGTGGTTGAACCAAGGTTTTTATTTATTTATTTATTCTTTATTTATTTAGAGATACAGCACTGAAACAGCCCCTTTCGGCGCGAGTCGGTGCTGACCAACAACCACCCATTTATATACTAACCCTACAGTAATCCCATATTCCCTACCACCTATCTACACTAGGGGTTTTATGCAAGTGTTTTGAATCCTTTTATACTATCTACTTTAGTGACCTTCCCTAGTATTTATTTCACAAGTATTATTTAGTTCACAACTCCATAACCCTAGAAAAGAGACCCTAGCCACAACTGGGCCGGGTTATTAAATTTGAAATAATACTGAAACTTACATAGTCCATTACAACCAATTAAATGTAGCAAATTCTCACCAGATACTCTTAAAATTAATTCTGCTGCAATCTAATACAGCTAGTTATATAAAAATGGCCAGGCCCTGTATTCTTGGTACATCTGAACAAGCTCTTCAGGTTTTATATTTCTCCACAGCTGTCCCTTCAGCTGCCTAGGCCCTAAGCGCTCAAATTCCCTCCCCAAACCTCTCTACCTCTTTCCTCCTTTTAGGATGCTCCTTAAAACCTATCACTTTGGCCAAGCTTTTGGTCACCTGCCCTAATATCGCCCTAAATGGCTCGGTGTCAAATTTAGCTTTATAACACTTCTTTGAAGCACCGTGGGACGTTAAAGGCACTACCTAAATACAAGTTGTTGTTAATGTTTAATATATTGGAATAGTTCAGATTTCCTTTCCCCAGAGAAGTACATCAGGAAATATGGAATGTATTTGTGTGTTGGGTTTTATTCTGCAATTGTATGGAGTGCCACTCAGTGGCTACATGTAGAAAACTGGCAGAACTGGTAGCAAATACACAGCTCACTAGGCTCAAACTGCACCACCTCTGCATCATAGGCAGGCAGCTGGAATAGGTTTGTCCTTCCAGGGAGCTGGGGGAAGCAGGGGAGACAGAAGGAAAAGACCGAGGGTTGAAGAAAACACTGAACATTAGCTGAAATATGTCTGCACATCTACAACAGGAACTGAGCACACTGGCTGTTAATCTAGACAAAAAGAAAGAAGGCAACCGGAAAATAAATGTTCTTCTGTAGCTGCATTCTCAATGACTGACTGGGGTCAGGTACCAGAGAAGAGTGACGTAAAGCAAAGACAAATTATGCTTCACTGAGCCTGGGCCAATTCAAACCTGCTGACGCCAGTTATCATCAGCCAGCTGTCTGTGTCTATCAGAAAACTTCTGGCAGCAGAAACATCCCATTCGAAAAGCCACAGCAGTAAACAGTAAACGGGGGCAGTAAGACAGCACTAACTGAAGATCAGCAAAAACAGCCTTTAGACTAACTGCCCAGCAGTCAAATCTTTGGCATAAGACTTCAAACTGAATATTTTTTTCAAAATTCTTTGGAAATCAGTGAATAGCAGAAAAAAAATAAAAAGAACACTCTCCCCTCATGTTGGCATTGGTGAGATTTCTTACTTCACCATAAAGCCTATTGGATTAATCCAAGTGAAGAAAATTCATTCAACCATGATTGAAAATTTAGCAGGGAGAGGGATGGGCAGGCAAGCTGATTAGAGTCTCTGATTGGAGATACCTGCACTGCGGTAATATTCAACACCTGGCTCACCTGCTCTGGCCCAAGCTCATAGCAGAACTTGAAACACGAGCTTAATTTCCTCCTTTCCTGGTTTGTCTTCTTACTTTGTCTCTGTCCCTCTATACAGAGAGGGGGAGCCAGTTCTCTACTAATGGAGGTAAAACTTGCCTATAGTGTGCGAGAATGAAGCTGCTCTTTCATCTAACTTAGTGATTATACATCAAACTCACTTCCATTAAGGAGTTCAATTAAACTCCAATTAACATGAAAGTGAGAACCAACTTTATAACCAGCACACGTGCAGTTTCAGACTCCCAGCACTGAGTAAATTCCACCTTCATCGAATCTTACAGCACAGGAGGTCATTCAGCCCATTGCACCTGTGCTGGCTCTTTGAAAAAGATACAAATTTAGTCCCATTCATCTACCCTTTTAAATCTCCCTTTTTCAAATATTTAGCCACTTCCCTTTGAAGCTATTCCAGCTTCTACTTCCATCCTTGGTTCCAGTAGGGCAATACATGCACTAAACCTTCTGTGTAAACAACAGCAGCATTAAGCAGAGACCCAATGTGTAGCACAAGTGTGAGTATTACACCACTGCTGACATATTGAGCCTGGTGGGATGTTGACTATTCCATGCCCTTTGGTGATGCCACTAAGTCTATTAAAGGTTGCAAGAGACAGGAAATTCAATACCTGCAAGGTACTAATCTCTGGGTTACTCCCAGTGTCACAAGCTAGTGAGTATAGGAAAAGTAGAATAAAACAGGTTAACACATGGCTGGAGAAATGGTGCAGGACAGAGGCATTGCAACTAGTCCTGGGGCAGGAGGGATCTGTTCAAGGTGAATATGACACACCTCATCAGAGCTGGGACCAGTGCCCTCACGTTGTTAGGGAAGGTTTTAATAATTTGGCAGAACAAAAAAAAGGAGCGTTATGATAAATTTAAGGCTCATAATACAGTAGAGAGTCAAGCTGAATATAGAAGGTACAGAGCAGATCCAGAAATAGAATGAGGGGAAAAGAGACAGTATAGGAGATTAGTGGGAAGCATAAAAGGAACACAAAAGTCTTTTATAAACACAGATAGTAAAAAGGCAGTCAATGGAAAGGTGGGGCCAATTAGGGAACAAAATGATCTTGTCGAGGCAGAGGGCATGGCTAAGGTACTAAATGAGTGCTTTGCATCTGTCTTCATTAAACAGGATGCTGCCAAAGTAGCAGCAAAGGAGGAGGCAGTAGAAATATTGATAGGATAAAAATACAGAGGAGATACTTCAGAAGTTGGCAATGCTAAAAGTAGAAAAGTTACCTGGTTCAAATGGGATGCACTCAAAGTTACTGAGGAAACTAAGAGTGGAAATTGCAGGACCTGCTTGAATATGGGGTTAGTGCCAGAGGACTGGAGGATTGCAAATGCTACATACCGGTTTTAAAAAAGGTAACTACAAGCCAGTCAGCCTAATGTAGGTGGTGGGGAAACTGTGACAATAATTTGGGACAAAATTAACTGCCATCTGGAATAATATGGCTGATAAATGAAAGTTAATCTGGATGCGAAAAAGGCAAGTCTTGTTTGACCAACTTGTTTGAGTTCTTTAATGAAGTAACAGAGTTGATGAGGCAATTGCAGTTGATGTTCTGTATATGGATTTTCAAAAGGCCGTTGGAAAAAGTAACATTTAGAATTTAGAACATTACAGCGCAGTACAGGCCCTTCGGCCCTCGATGTTGCGCCGACCTGTGAAACCATCTGACCTACACTATTCCATTTTCATCCATATGTCTATCCAATGACCATTTAAATGCCCTTAAAGTTGGCGAGTCTACTACTGTTGCAGGCAGGGCGTTCCACGCCCCTACTACTCTGAGTAAAG
Source organism: Heterodontus francisci (assembly GCF_036365525.1). Taxonomy (NCBI): domain Eukaryota; kingdom Metazoa; phylum Chordata; class Chondrichthyes; order Heterodontiformes; family Heterodontidae; genus Heterodontus; species Heterodontus francisci. The sequence goes on along the minus strand of NC_090412.1, from coordinate 1,177,791 downwards.
AAACTACCTCTCACATCTGTCCTATATCTATCACCCCTCAACTTGAAGCTATGTCCCCTCGTGTTTGCCATCACCATCCGAGGAAAAAGACTCTCACTATCCACCCTATCTAACCCTCTGATTATCTTATATGTCTCTATTAAGTCACCTCTCCTCCTCCTTAACGAAAACAACCTCAAGTCCCTCAGCCTTTCCTCGTAAGACCTTCCCCTCCATACCAGGCAACATCCTCGTAAATCTCCTCTGCACCCTTTCCAAAGCTTCCACATCCTTCCTATAATTCGGTGACCAGAACTGCACGCAATACTCCAGGTGCGGCCTCACCAGAGTTCTGTACAGCTGCAGGATGACCTCGTGGCTCCGAAACTCAATCCCCCTACTAATAAAAGCCAATACACCATATGCCTTCTTAACAGCCCTATTAAATCCCTGAAAGTTGCTACCCAGGTTATGTACCTGGACACCAAGATCTCTCTGTTCATCTACACTACCAACAATCTTCCCATTAGCCCAGTACTCTGCATTCCTGTTACTCCTTCCAAAGTGAATCACCTCACACTTTTCCGCATTAAACTCCATTTGCCATCTCTCAGCCCAGCTCTGCAGCCTATCTATGTCCCTCTGTACCCTACAACATCCTTCGGCACTATCCACAACTCCACCGACCTTCGTGTCATCCGCAAATTTACTAACCCACCCTTCTACACCCTCTTCCAGGTCATTTATAAAAATGACAAACAGCAGTGGCCCCAAAACAGATCCTTGCGGTACACCACTAGTAACTAAACTCCAGGATGAACATTTGCCATCAACCACCACCCTCTGTCTTCTTTCAGCTAGCCAATTTCTGATCCAAAGCTCTAAATCACCTTCAACCCCATACTTCCGTATTTTCTGCAATAGCCTACCGTGGGGAACCTTATCAAACGCCATACTGAAATCCATATACACCACATCCACTGCTTTACCCTCATTCACCTGTTTGGTCACCTTCTCGAAAAACTCAATAAGGTTTGTGAGGCACGACCCACCCTTCACAAAACTGTGCTGACTGTCGCTAATGAACTTATTCTTTTCAAGATGATTATAAATCCTGTCTCTTATAACCTTTTCCAACATTTTACCCACAACCGAAGTAAGGCTCACAGGTCTATAATTACCAGGGCTGTCTCTACTCCCCTTCTTGAACAAGGGGACAACATTTGCTATCCTCCAGTCTTCCGGCACTATTCCTGTCGACAATGACGACATAAGGATCGAGGACAAAGCTCTGCAATCTCCTCCCTGGCTTCCCAGAGAATCCTAGGATAAATCCCATCTGGCCCAGGGGACTTATCTATTTTCACACTTTCCAAAATTGCTAACACCTCCTCCTTGTGAACCTCAATCCCATCTAGCCTAGTAGTCTTAATCTCAGTATTCTCAACAACATTTTCTTTCTCTACTGTAAATACTGACGACAAATATTCATTTAACGCTTCCCCTATCTCCTCTGATTCCACACACAACTTCCCACTACTATCCTTGATTGGCCCTAATCTAACTCTAGTCATTCTTTTATTCCTGATATACCTATAGAAAGCCTTAGGGTTTTCCTTGATCCTATCCGCCAATGACTTCTCGTGTCCTCTCCTCGCTCTTCTTAGCTCTCCCTTTGGATCCTTCCTGGCTAGCTTGTAACTCTCAAGCGCCCTAACTGAGCCTTCACATCTCATCCTAACATAAGCCTTCTTCTTCCTCTTGACAAGCGCTTCAACTTCTTTAGTAAACCACGGCTCCCTCGCTCGACAACTTCCTCCCTGCCTGACAGGTACATACTTATCAAGGACACGCAGTAGCTGCTCCTTGAATAAGCTCCACATTTCGATTGTGCCCATCCCCTGCAGTTTCCTTCCCCATCCTACGCATCCTAAATCTTGCCTAATCGCATCATAATTTCCTTTCCCCCAGCTATAATCTTGAAAAGAATAAGTTCATTAGAGATAGTCAGCACGGTTTTGTGACGGGTAGGTCGTGCCTCACAAACCTTATTGAGTTTTTCGAGAAGGTGACCAAACAGGTGGATGAGGGTAAAGCAATGGATGTGGTGTATATGGATTTCAGTAAGGCGTTTGATAAGGTTCCCCACGGTAGGCTATTGCAGAAAATACGGAAGTATGGGGTTGAAGGTGATTTAGAGCTTTGGATCAGAAATTGGCTAGCTGAAAGAAGACAGAGGGTGGTGGTTGATGGCAAATGTTCATCATGGAGTTTAGTTACTAGTGGTGTACCGCAAGGATCTGTTTTGGGGCCACTGCTGTTTGTCATTTTTATAAATGACCTGGAAGAGGGTGTAGAAGGGTGGGTTAGTAAATTTGCAGATGACACTAAGGTCGGTGGAGTTGTGGATAGTGCCGAAGGATGTTGCAGGGTACAGAGGGACATAGATCGGCTGCAGAGCTGGGCTGAGAGATGGCAAATGGAGTTTAATGCGGAAAAGTGTGAGGTGATTCACTTTGGAAGGAGTAACAGGAATGCAGAGTACTGGGCTAATGGGAAGATTCTTGGTAGTGTAGATGAACAGAGAGATCTTGGTGTCCAGGTGCATAAATCCCTGAAGGTTGCTAACCAGGTTAATAGGGCTGTTAAGAAGGCATATGGTGTGTTAGCTTTTATTAGTAGGGGGGTCGAGTTTCGGAGCCACGAGATCATGCTGCAGCTGTACAAAACTCTGGTGAGACCGCACCTGGAGTATTGCGTGCAGTTCTGGTCACCGCATTATTGGAAGGATGTGGAAGCTATGGAAAGGGTGCAGAGGAGATTTACTAGGATGTTGCCTGGTATGGAGGGAAGGTCTTACGAGGAAAGGCTGAGGGACTTGAGGTTGTTTTCGTTGGAGAGAAGGAGGAGGAGAGGTGACTTAATAGAGACATATAAGATAATCAGAGGGTTCGATAGGGTGGATAGTGAGCGTCTTTTTCCTCGGATGGTGATGGCAAACACGAGGGGACATAGCTTCAAGTTGAGGGGTGATAGATATAGGACAGATGTGAGAGGTAGTTTCTTTACTCAGAGTAGTAAGGGCGTGGAAAGCCCTGCCTGCAGCAGTAGTAGATTCACCAACTTTAAGGGCATTTAAGTGGTCATTGGATAGACATATGGATGAAAATGGAATAGTGTAGGTCAGATGGTTTCACAGGTCGGCGCAACATCGAGGGCCGAAGGGCCTGTACTGCGCTGTAATGTTCTAATTCTAATAACTCTTGCCCTGCGGTATATAATAGATTTGTTAACAAAATTAAAGCCCATGGGATTAAAGGGACAGTGGCAATGTGGATACACAATTGGCTAAGGGACACAAAGCAGAGAGTTGTGGTGAACACTTTTTTTTTTGTTGGCGGGAAGTATATAATGGCGACCCTAAGAGTTGGTATTGGGACCACTGCTCCTGGACTTGGGTATACAAGGCCTGCTTCTGTGTTGTATAACTGACTAACAGACTTCAGGAGGACAGGCTAGTAAAATGGGCAGACACATGACAGATGAAATTTAGTAGAGAAGCGTGAAGTGATATTTTGGTAGAAACAATGAGGAGAGGCAATATGAACGAAACGGATCAATTTTAAAGGGTGGAGGAACAGGGGCTTGGGAGTGTATGTTCACAGATCTTTGAAGGTGGCAGGACAAGTTGAGAAGATTGTTTAAAAAAAAAATCTGGGATCCTTGGCTCTATAAATGGAGAGTGTACAAAAGCAAAGAAGTTATGTTAAACATTCATAAAACGCTGGGCAGGCATCGGCTGGAGTAGTGTGTTCAAATCTGGGCTCCACACTTTGAAAAAGATGCCAAGATCTTGGAAAGAGTGCAGAAAAGATTTATTGGATGGTACCAGGGATGAGGGATCAGGTTATATGGAGACTGGAGAAGCTGGGATTCTTCTTCTTAGAGAAGGTTAAGAGGAGATTTGATTGAGGTGTTCAAAATAATGAGGGTTTTTGATTGTGAATAAGAAACCATTTCCAGTGGCTGAAGGGTCAGCAACCAGAGGGCACAGGTTTCAGGTGATTAGCAAAGAACCAGAGGTGACAAGAAAACAGATTTTTAAAAAAAACACCGAGTTATTATCTGGAATGCACTGCCTGAAAGGATGAGGGAAGCAGATTCAACAAAACTTGAAGAGAACTGGATCAATACTTGAAGGGAAAGTTTACGGGGCATTGGGAAAACAGCAGGGGAATGGGACTAATAACTCTTGCAAAGAACCGGCACAGGCACAGTAGGCCAAATGGTCTCCTTCAGTGTAGTAAGACTCCATGATTTGCAGTTGAAAAGTGCATGGCTGAACAAAGAGGCAAAGCAGCAACCGTCACAGTCTGATCAGCTGCAGAGTGTACAATGAACTGAAGCATTAACAGCTAGGTTGGGTATGTGATGACCCCGGTGGTGCTGCCGTAATTCAGAGGTATAAGGTGCTACATGCAGATCCTGGAATTCATGTTGATATGGCTGCCTATACCACGTGTTAACAGAGAGCAGTTCTTTTTGTCTTGTATTAAGTATTGTTGGTTGCCTAGTCTGTTATCCAACTTCATTGTTAATGGTCAGCCAAACAACTACCAGTGTAATAAATGTCACAAGCGCAGAAATCAAAAGGAAATCTATTTTCCACCCTCCATCCGAAAAAAGTGGCAAATTTTTGCTCTTGGAGCAAAATCTGGAAACAGAATTCTAACAATTCCAAACCTGGAACTTTGGGAGCATTCCTCAAGTTCTGTAGGACAAAGATTCAGGAGGTTCCAAAACCTTGAAACCTAACCTGAATTTATAAAAACTGGTTGTCTCCTATGGTAGTGGAGGGGAAATAAGATCAAATTTGGTCTTCAGACCAAGTGGGTGGTAGAGGACAGGGACTACTTGGAGGAGGTCAGAGACAGTATCCAGTGCCCATCTTGAAAGTCACATATTCTGTCCTTATTTCCAGGACAAGTTTCTACAACCAACCTTATAAATGGAAACCACCCATGTAAACATGTCATGCTGTAATAACAACCTCCCATCAAAAAAAAAAATCATTGAAAGTTACTTAAACTACACACTTACCTGGCAGAAGAGATGATGAGCTGGGAGTCTTTGTACGCTATAAGGTAACCCTGGTTTTCTGGATTGTGAACCGTAACCTGATGAAAAATAAATAAATCAAGCCGGGCAGTACATGTACCCATGGCACATTCAAGCTCCGAGTGGATGGAAGATGAACTTGCAAAGGCAAAGGTTCCATTAAGCAGATCAGGGTTGAACCTTTAAATCAAGGACCACTTTACAAAAAAATGCAGCATGCAGTGTTGGGACAGGGATTGGCAGCTACAATTCCCCACTAAGTGAACACCGTGCCTGATTTTAATCTGGTAGGCAGCCCATCAAATTTGATTCTATTCGTTTAGAACAATTTTCCTACATCCCTGAACCGACCAGGAGCAGGAATCCACCAGCTGCCTTATCCAGTCTGGTTGCAGCACACTGGGGGCTGCACATCGGGTGATGTTACTCACTGAGCTATTGGAGAATCCAACCCATAAATTTTACCCATGCCCCCAGTACTGGGCTCAGTCTCTGCTGGTGCTTTGATGAAGCATCAGGCTTACCCATTAAGTACCCAATTCAGAGAGGTGGTCTGGCCCTCAAGGATCAGGACACCTTCCACCCATAAACGTTCAGCACAATGTTATTTGGTCAGGACAGGTGTGGACAGATTGGCCTCACCTGGAGCTAACAGACTGCGGTTAGATGTGTGATACAGTAAAGCTGCTTACTCAACTCAGTAACAGGAACAGAGTTTGGCACACTATTGCTCAATAGGACATTGCTAGTTGTTCAGAACCAGCTTGGTATTGTTAGTAGCCCCATGACATCAGAAAGCAACATAACCAGGCCCTGAGAGTACCCATTACAGGCAAAGCATGATTTTCAGTCCTGCCAAATGGCTGCCTGCAAGGAACAGGTGACTCCTCCAGCCCTGTCTTTGCATCCCTCAGGCCTTTGTTGTGAAGCTGTGTGCCCCTTTCCAAAAAACAAATGAAAACTTGTACTGTTGATCTCTAACACTTACACTCTCCAACACTCGTAAACAGCGCTCCGCACCCCATAATGATGCAACCAATTTGTCCTGCTCTTCATTCTCACCCAGCTGCTCCACGCATTCTTTTACTGTTAATGCAGAAAGAGATTCAAGTTGGTTAGGATAAACCTGATCATGGGCTTTGCCCTCTGTTGCATCAGGTACTCCTGGGCCAACTAAAGCACAGGCCAGAAGCAACAAAAGAGATCAAAACCAAAAACACGATCTGAGTGACTTGTTCAAAATCAAACCTTGCTGTCCCCACTAGGGAGGCAAATTTCATGACAACACAAACCCTGGTGCCAGCGTGAACCAGGGCCCAAAACCAGCTGAACATAAAAGTGCAGTAGGATAAAGCACGCAGATACAGGCATTGAGAATTTAAAACAAGACAAATCTTTAACATTGTGACATATTTAACTTACAAATTCTTTGGCAAAAATTTGAAACTAGATTCACGAACACAAATTTTGTTCAAATTATCATGGATGGCCAGGGCCCCTCCCTGTACGGCTACTCTATGCGGTCACTGGCAAGGGACGTTTGGCGCAGCTCCTCTGGGTGCAACAGCCATGAAGCTGGGCTGCTCGGGAACCAATCTGGAGTCCCATAACATCAGGAAATTAAGGGCTATATGCAGAGGAAAAAAATGTGAAACGATATTTTCTAACACCCAAAATAGTGAGTCCAATTAGCCAGGCACATAGCTGTGCCCAGCAGCATGTGGGAATGTTGTGATTTCAAAAGCATATGTGGTCGCAGTCTGTAATAGGAGACAAATCATAACACTAAGACTGCGTATTTTTACCTTCGTAACATTGCCCAACTTCGCCCTGTCTCAGCTCATCCACTGCTGAAACCCTCATTCATTTCTTTGTTACCTCTAGACTTGACTATTCCAATGTACGCCTGGCTGGTCTCCCACATTCTACCCTCTGTAAAATTGAGGTATTCCAAAACTCTGCTGCCTGTGTCCTGGCGCGCACCAAGTCCTGTTCACCTATCAACCCTTGCTGACTTACATTGGCTCCCAGTCAAGCAACGTCTTAATGTTAAAATTCTCTTTGTATTTTTATTCCTTATTTTTATGCTCCTGTGAAGCACGTTAGGACATTTTATGTTGAAGGCACTATACAAATACAAGTTGCTGCTGTTGGGGTCAATCCATGTAAGACCAAGAGTAATTCCTTCAGCTGTGCATGTACCTTTATCCACAATGTGATCCAATCCTCCCAGGAGTCTGAGCTCCTCCTTAAACCAGTCGCCTGCACGTTTGGATGTAAGTGAAAGCAGAGTCTCCATGGCCAAGTGTCCAGTCTATCCAAAAGAGAAAAATGCACCTCAATACTCAGCTCTGGAAATCACGTTGCAGAAAGCACAAAACCTAATTACATGCAACAACTTTAAATGGATCAGATCCTGCACAATAACACTGAACTCTGCCGGGCAGCATCAATTGTGGACTTCACTGTGATCCACAACCACACATCCATTCCACAGCAGATAGTATACTGCCTCTCCTCTCCCTTCCCCTCCCAGTCCAAGTCCTTTCCCTTTATCCCCCTCCTCCTCGAGATCAGGATTCCCATTTGCGTCTGTACAATGGACGACAGGGAACATTGGAAGGCTACCTGGGGCCAAAGTGGGGTTTGATTCTCTCCTCACCGTGGTCCTTTAGGCCTACTTTGTGTTTCTAGACAGTGATTAAGGCCTCCTGATTTCTTGCTCCTTTGCCCTTGACCCTGCTGAACCCCAGTGTAGTGGACCACATTGCCTTGGCTTAGAATGTTGGAAATGCACAAAAGCCTGCCAATATCTTAGTGTTTCTGGTAAAAATTCTACTAGTCTGTTGGTGGCTGCACCCCGAACATGAATGTTTTTGTCTTCAAATTCAAATGAGCTTGTTGTCCAGGATTTTCCTTCACTTCTAACTTTATAAATTGTCTACTTCTGTTTAGAGCTTTTGGATGTGCAGGAAGCTGAACATATTTACTGAAACATTCTGCTTAATGATGGCATCTCTGATAATCCGGATCAGTCTGAGAATAACTCCTGCCAGCCAACTGCCTGGCTAAAATTAATCACTAAATGTTCAAGAGAACACTCCAGAAAGAAACAAAAAAAAAAAATACAAACAGAACTGAAACTCAAATGTTCTTGGCACTTATTTGATATTTTTGGGAAGACAGCAGTAGTGAAACTCATACAACAGTAAGTAAACTGTGTGCTAAAGCAAGATTAGGGCTAACCCAGGTTCCATGCTGAAACTAGGCCTCAACCTATTCTGCAGTACTACAGCTACCAGCAGGGGGCAGGACCAATGTAACTGTCGGCAAAGGAACAGAAGTTGAGACACAGCGTCTTTTCAATATGAAGTACAGGATTGTCATCATACATGCATGAAATTGCAGTGTGCGCAGTTCACACTGAGTCAAGAGGCACATTCCCACATCACACAATGTGACGACTTGTAGAAACATCACTACATTAAAGCTGTTTTACGACACTTCGATTGCATATAGGTTCACAGCTTATGATGGCTACAACAGCCTTAGCCACGACAGCCCCACAATCCTCCGCCGACCCCATCTCCCCACAACAATTTTTACAACTGGAGGGGCACACTGGCTTCCATTTCAAACCAGTAAAAAAGCAATGCAACACCAAAGGAATTAAATGACCAGGAGTTCAGTTCACAGCAGGGCTATTAAACCCCATTCAGCTAATTATACTGAACAGAATGAAAAACAAGCTTTAAAAGGCAATAATAAAAACACCATGTAAAGTTGATTGAGATCAGGAACAGAGATACTGAGTCAAATTCAGTACAGGAGTAGTGAAGATATTGAGTACAGGGGTAGTGAAGCCTTGCTTCAATTGTATAGAAACTTGGTTAGACCGCGCCTGGAGTACTGTGTACAGTTTTGTTCCCCTTATCTTAGGAAGGATATTATTGCCATAGAGGGAGCACAACAAAGGTTCATCAGACTTGTTCCCGGGATGGCGGGACTGTCCTATGAAGAGAGATTGGGGAAACTGGGCCTGTATTCTCTAGATTTTCGAAGAATGAGAAGTGATCTCATTGAAACCTACAAAATATTTAAATGGATAGACAGGGTAGATGCAGCTAAGATGTTTCCCCTGGTTGGAGAGTCTAGAACCAGGGGACACAATTTCAAAATAAGGGGGAAGCCACTTAGGACTGAGATGAGGAGAAATTTCTTTACTCAGAGGGTTGCGAATCTTTGGAATTCTCTACCCCAAAGGGCTGTGGAAGCTCAGTCATTGAGTATGTTTAAAGCAGCGATTGACATTTTTAAATACAAATCATATAAGGGGATATGAGGATAGTGTGGGAAAAAGGCATTGAAATGGATGATCAGCCATGATCATAATGAATGGCGGGGCAGGCTCCTACTCTTATGTTCCTAAATGTAAATGCCCTGCTTTGAATCCACATAGTCACCAACCCCTCTATCCAGCAGCTTCGGAACGATACTAAGCTTGCCTCAGTGGCAGTACTCGCATCTTGTGGGTTCAGGCCCCACTGCAGGACTTGAACACAATCTTGACTCTCATTTCTCCCCCGCCATCACATTCAGTTCATAGTTGTTTGTGGGAGCTTACTGTGCACAAAATGGCACTGCATTTACTACATAACAGTAAGAGTGCAAAACACTTTACAACACTTGTGCCAAGTTGGGTAAATAGAACGGAGGCTGTTCTAATCGAAAGAATCTAGCATCTAAATAGACTGTACAGTAACTGATCTGCCAGTGAAGTTAATAAGTGGAACATCACTGAGTAAATGTTTACCCTGTATGACTTGACGGGCAGGTGCTACTTTAATATAAACAGACATCCAAAACAGAGTCCAAGAGAACTGCAGCATCCTTGTTCTATCGTCATGTAATGAGCTGGTGAGTAAGTGTAGACTCCAGTCACCAAATTAAATATTTTTGAACCTGATTTGTTCAGGATAGCCATCTCAATTGTGGGCAAAGGTTTGTACTGAATAACATTGTCTGCTTTAACTTCAGAGACATGCCATAAAAATTAGTTTTGCACCTTGCCTGACTTCTTTGCTGTATTGAAACAGCAGTGACACTAGGTAAAGAGCACGATGCTGCTCCTCACCAGCAGCTTTACATCTTAACATATAAACAGAATGAGGAAAACACATCAGAGTTTGAAGTGATTAAGTTTAAAGAAATACCTACCCTCGATTTTTAAAAAAAATTCTTCCACGGTACATGGGCATCGCTGGCTAGGATAGCATTTATTGCCTTCCTTAATTGCCCTCGAGAAGGTAGTGGTGAGCTGCCTTCTTGAACCACTGCAGTCTGTGGGGTAGGCACACCCACAGTACTGTTAGGAAGGGAGTTCCAGGATTTTGACCCAAATTTTCAAATCCTCTCTGACCACAGGAAAGGTACCAGAGCATTGGAGGACAGTGAATGTGGTACCATTATTTAAGAAGGGTAGCAGGGATAAACCAGGTAATTACAGGCCAGTGAGTCTAACATCAGTGGCAGGGAAAATATTGGAAATTCTGAGGGACAGGACTAATCTCCACTTGGAGGGGCAGGAATTAATCAGGGATAGTCAGCATGGCTCTGTCAGGGGGAGATTGTGTCTGACTAACTTGATCACATTTTGGCACTGCCTCAAAAAATTTATAGATGAGGGTAAAGCAGTTGATGCAGTCTATATGGACTTCAGTAAGGCTTTTGATAAGGTCCCGCACGGCAGGTTGGTTAAGGTGGTAAGAGCCCATGGGATCCAGGGCAATTTGGTAAATTGGATCCAAAATTGGCTTAGTGGCAGGAGTCAGTGGGTAATGTTTGAGGGTTGTTTTTGCGAGTGGAGGCCTGTGACCAGTGGTGTACTGCAGGGATCGGTGCTGGGACCCTTGCTGTTTGTAGTGTACATTAATGATTTAGACGTGAATATAGGAGGTATTATCAGTAAGTTCGCAGATGACATGAAAATTGGTGGCGTCGTAAATAGTGAGGAGGAAAGCCTTAGACTACAGGACGATATAGATGGGCTGGTAAGATGGGCGGAGCTGTGGCAAATGGAATTTAATCCCGAGAAGTGTGAGGTAATGCATTTTGGGAGGACTAACAAGGCAAGGGAATATACAATGGATGGTAGGACCCCAGGAAGTCCAGAGGGTCAGAGGGACCTTGGTATACTTGTCCATAGATCACTGAAGACAGCAGCACAGGTAGATAAGGTGTTTAGGAAAGCATATGGGATACTTGCCTTTATTAGCCGAGGCATAGAATATAAGAGCAGGGAGGTTATGATGGAGCTGTATAAAATGCTAGTTAGGCCACAGCTGGAGTACTGTGTACAGTCCTGGTCACCACACTATAGGAAGGATGTGATTGCACAGGAGCAGGTGCAGAGGAGAGTCACCAGGATGTTGCCTGGGCTGGAGCATTTCAGCTATGAAAAGAGACTGAAAAGGCTGGGGGGGGTGGTGGGGAAGATATAATTGAGGTATACAAAATTATGAGGGGCATTGATAGGTTAGATAGGAAGAAACTTTTTCCCTTAGCGGAGGGGTCATTAACCAGGGGGCATAGATTTAAGGTAAAATGCAGGAGGATTAGATGAGATTTGAGGAAAAAAAACTTTTCACCCAGAGGGTGGTTGGAATCTGGAACACACTGCCTGAAGAGGTGGTAGAGGCAGGAACCTTCACAACATTTAAGAAGTATTTAGATGAGCAAATGAAACTCCATAGCATACAAGGCTATGGGCCAAGTGCTGGAAAATGGGATAATAGTTAGGTGCTTGATGGCCGGCACAGACACAATGGGCCGAAGGGAGTGTTTCTGTGCTGTATAACTCTATGTCTTTATAACAGTGAAGGAATGGTGATATAGTCCCAAGTCAAGATGGTATGTTGCTTGGAGGGGAACTTGCAGGTAGTGGCGTTCCCACGCTACTGCTGCCCTTGTTCTTCTAGGTGGTAGAGGTCGTGGGTTTGGAAGGTGCTGTAAAAGGAGCCTTGGTGAGTTGCAATTTATTCTTAAATTTAACGTAGTCTAAATTTAGAACAGCTTGGCAACGTAGAAGCTTCAAAACCCAGTTTCTAAGCTGCCACTCAAGCTCAGCATTGAGGGTAGGTTCCTCAAGAGTGATTAATTGATGCTTTATCTCAACAAATTTCTTGGTACTGTTGCTTTGGAAGAGCAATTACTAAGTACACAAAGAGGTGAAGCACCATAAATATTTCACTATTAAAATGGTAATTATTGCCAGGGCTAAGGATGATGGAAGGTGCATACATAGCCCTGTATTGGGTTATCGATGCTTTGCTTCAAGGGTTTCATCAGCATCTAAACAGCAAAGCTCCAATGGAAGCCAAGTGCAGGGTCAGTTTAGAATGTGCTATTCAACCGGTTCCACAAGTTTTCATTCTTCAAGCGGGGACAAAAGGCAGATTCTGACTCAGCTGAACTGGGATTACGAGCAATCACCAGACAGTGGCCAACCTGTGACAGGGCAGGTACCACGCAACTGTGTGCGAGTTGTCGAGTGAGGATCACGTTTCTCGGTTTACTATTTGTTTGCAGCTTTCTGAACAATCAGCCATTTACTGTGAAGTATCTTTTATACTGTGATCAAGGTAGACCCCAAGCAGATATTTGGCTCCATGTTCTTACCGTAATGTTCTCCAGGTCCAGATGCCTGTTGTGCACAGTCTCACAGAGCTTGCGAATTTTCTCTTTGATCTTTTTCATTTCTTTCTCATTCAGTTGTCGTGAACAAGGGTCCTGGTCCATCTCCAGGAGGCGAATCATCAAGTCCAGACTGGCCCGATCCAGATCCATGTTCAGTCGGTCCCGGCTCAGGATGTACATTAATGCTGCTGTGCAAAGAGCTAGATTCTGACAATGCAATGCAAAGACTGTGAGAAAACCTCAACAAATAGGTACTGACACTGACAAAGTACGACATGAAGCACTGTATATAGTCAAACTTTCAGCAGTATGGTCAGGCTACAACTGACATCACTACCTACCACACTTGCTGCTCGATGGGCATGAGCCGCAGCGCACCCCCCGAGGCACAGGGGCACGAGCCGCGCCCCTGCAACGCATGCAATGCTGTCTTGCACTCCATTGTACATAAAATTTTGAATAGAGACAGCACTAAGATCCTGAAAAGGTAAGGGTAGGTACACCTGAATCTAAAAACTTGCTAAGTTGGGGGAGGTGGACAGCACAGACCTCAAGATTTGGTGGAAACAAGGCCGTAATCGCAAGCCAGGAGGCACAATAAGTTGCGTCGATGGGAGCAAAGGGGCACCGATAGACTGAGTAAGTGGACAACACTATGGGAGATGCAGTTCAATGCGGCCATGTGAGAGATTATCCACTTAGGATCCAAAAAAAGACAAATCAGAATATTTTCTAAATGGCAAGAGACCAGGAACAAAGGGATTTGGTTGTCCCAAGTAGACAAATCACTAAAGTCAGTGGGCAGGTACAAGAAGTAATTGAAGAAACGAATGGAATGTTGGTCTTTATCTCAAGCAGCTGGAATACAAAGGAAGCAATTTTTACTTCAATTGAACAGAGTCTTCGTCAGACCCCATCTGGAGTTCCTGTTTTCCGTTCTGGGCACTGCACCTCTGGAGGATATATTGTTCCTGGAGGGACTGCAGATTCACAGAATGACAGTAGGGCTAAAAGGGTTATATTACGAGTGCAGGCTGCACAGACTAGGCTTGTGTACCTTGATTTTGGAAGACCGAGGAGAGATCTAATGGAGATGTTTGAGATGGTGAATAAAATTGATCAGGTAGATAGAGATAAACAATTTCATCTGGCAGGGGCAGGAAAGAGGCCGGAACAAACAGGCTTAATTTAAAATTAGAGCCATTGAGAAGCAGGTTTCCATTTGTCCATAAAAAGTAGTGGAAATCTGGAAGAGACTCACAAAAACGTTTCGACGCTGGCAGCCTTTGAAATTTTGAAGACCGAGATAAATAGATTTTTAATAAAATAAAAGCAAAATACTGCGGATGCTGGAAATCTGAAATAAAAACAAGAAATGCTGGAACTACTCAGCAGGTCTGACAGCATTTGTGGAAAGAGAAGCAGAGTTAACGTTTCGGGTCAGTTCCAATAAATAGATTTTTGTTGGGTTCGGGTATTATTGGGAGTAAACAGAGTTGAGATACAGGTTAACAATATAATCCAACTGAACAACAAAACAGGCTTGAGGGGCTGAATGGCCTCATCCTGTTCCTATGAAATTCAGGATGTTATCTGACTAACCTCTCCCCCTCCAACACCATTTTGCACACAACCAGGAACTCCAGCCCCCCTCCCCCACTCCCATAACCTACATCAAGTCCTGTTCACCCATCACCCCTGTGCTTGCTGACCTACACTGGCTACCAGTCCAACATCAGGATTTTAAGTTTTCATTGTTGCCAAATTTCTCCATGGCCTTGCCCCTCCCCATCTCTAACCTCCTCTAGCCCTAAAACCCGAGATCTCTACACTCCTCCAATTCAGCCTCTTGAGCATCCCCCACTGGCAGCCGTGGTAATCAGGCAGAATCGGCATGGTTTTGCGAAAGGGAAATCATGTTTAACCCACTTATTGGAGTTCTTTGAGTGAGTTACATGTGCTGTGGATGAAGGGGAACCGGCGGATGAATTGTACTTAGATTTCCAGAAGGCATTTGATAAGGTGCCACATCACAGGTTATTGCAAAAAATAAAAGCTCATGGTGTAGTGGGTAACATATTGGCATGGATAGAAGATTGGCTAGCTAACAGGAAGCAGAGTTGGCATAAATGGGTCATTTTCTGGTTGGCAAGATGTAACGAGTGGTGTGCCACAGGGACCTGTGCTGGGGCCTCAACTTTTTACAATTTATATAAATGACTTAGATGAAGGAACCGAAGGTATGGTTGCTAAATTTGATGATACAAAGATAGGTAGGAAAGTAAGTTGTGAAGAGCACATAAGGAGGCTACAGAAGGGTATAGATAAGTGAGTGGGCAAAGACCTGGCAAATGGAGTATAATGTGGAAAAATGTGAAATTGTCCACTATGGCAGGAAGAATAAAAAAGCATATTATCTAAATGGCGAGAGATTGCAGAGCTCGGAGATGCAGAGGGATCTGGGTGTCCTAGTGCACAAATTGAAAAAGATTAGTACGCAGGTACAGCACATAATTAGGAAAGCTGATAGAACGTTATCGTTTATCGCGAGGGGTATTGATTACAAAAGTAGGGAGGTTATGCTTCAGCTACACAGGGCATTGGTGAGACCACATCTGGAGTACTGTGTACAGTACTGGTCTCCTTATTTAATGAAAGATGTAAATGCATTGGAAGCAGTTCAGAGAAGGTTTACTAGACTAATACCTGGAATGAGCGAGTTGTCTTACGAGGAAAGATTGGACAGGCTAGGCTTGTATCCACTGGAATTTAGAAAAGTAAGAGGTGATTTGATTTAAACATACAAGATCCTGAGGGGTCTTGACAGGGTGGATGTGGAAAGGATGTTTCCCTTGCGGGAGAATCTAGAACTAGGGGTCACTGTTTAAAAATAAGGGGTCGCCCATTTAAGACAGAGATGAGGAGAAATTTTTTCTCAGAGGGTTGAGAGTCTTTGGAATTCTCTTCCTCAAAGGCGCTGGAAGCGGAGTCTTTGAATATTTTTAAGGCAGAGGTAGATAGATTCTTGATAAGCAAGGGGGTGAAAGGTTATCAGGGGTAGGTGGGAATGTGGAGTAATCCATTCAGCCGTGAACTTATGGAATAGCAGAGCATTTCAAGGGGCCGAGTGGCCTACTCCTGCTCCTAATTCGTATGTTCCTTTGTACGGCCTTCAGCCGCCTGAGCCCCAAGAACCTGGATTCCCTCTCTGCCCCTCTCCCGCTAAGATGCTCCTGAAAACCTAACCATTTTACCAAGTTTTTGGCCACCTGCCCTAAAATCTCATGCACTGCTGTCATTTTTTGTCTGATAACGCTCCTATGAATGCTTTACTACATTGCAGGTGTGGAATGAAATGCTTTGCTGTTATACAGCTCTCCCAACTACTGAATCAAAGGGCCATACCTGGTTCTTTTGTGCATCGTCCAGTGTATTGAAGACCATGGCTACCATCCCATGAGCTCTCAGGTGCATTCGGAAACTGGGCATGGCACACTTGGTGGCCAGGCTGATAATACTGGAAAACAAAAAATAAACACACTGGAGAAAAAGGATCAACTCAGTGTGAGAACACATGACGAGAGGCAAATAGGACCAAATTTACAGAATACAAATATTGGATAGCCAACAGCAGTGTAGCTAGTGGCATACAAGATTGCAAGATGCTGGCAGCTGGCAGAGCCAGACACCGCGCCCCCTGCACCGCCTGGCAGGGCCAATTTATTCATCGAAACAGAACTGCTTCATTTCCCCTCCAAAAACCATGTCCTTCTATAAGATGCAGCCCCACAACAATGCACAACTGTTTCCGAATATCCCAATAAACAAAATAGGCATGGCCCTAATTTCAGTGCCAGCAGCACAGCACATCACTTGACCAATTTAAATTTAGTCTTAGATGAGTGGGACTTGCTCGGGATTACATGTTCAGTGTATGATGATTAAGTAGAGATTTCTTCATTGAAGTGATGTCAGGTTACATGTTGTTTAAGACAACCAACACCTGACTGAATGTTCTGATCACTGAACCACAATCAATCACCATAGTAACTGGTTGCCAGTGCCTAGTTGAATCCTGGAATCCCAACACTGCAAATGGACTGAGCCCCAGCCTGAGTACAGTATGGTCTGAACATGGTCACAGCTCCCGTGCATGTGTTGAGTTTCAGCACAAACACCACGTAGATTAAACATACCACTCAGTTTAAGTCTCCCTCAACCAGTGTCTTACTGATGCATTATAATGATACTGAGCAGGTTTCGCTCCCCTCCAATCCACTTCCAATGTTGAAGCAGCATGTATACTTAACACAAAGTTAAATCATTAGTCCGAACAGCATCATGCTCATCACTGTATTATAGCTATTGCCAGCTTGCGAGGAAAGATTGCGTCAACATAGTACACAGCTCAACATAGACCAGGTCACAAAAGCTACTTAAGAAAGGGACAGCCAGGGAACGACAGCTCAAACAGTTGATCAGATTGGAAAGAGAATTTAGCTAGAGCTATAGCAACAGACACACTTCAAAAACTTGTGACAATCTGTACTTACATTAACAAAATGTTTTGAGACATTGATAACAAAAGAATGTGCATTTGGATAGCATCTTTCACATTCTCAGGATGCTTCAAAGCACTGCACAGGCTACGATTAATTTGCAGCTAAATGCAGCAGCCAGTTTGTGCATATCCAGGTGCCTCAAACAGCAATAAGATCACTGACCAGTTAAAATCAGTTTGGGTGACGTCGTGTGAAGCATAAATGTTGGCCAGGATAACTGATCGAAACCATCGGATCTTTTATTTCCACCTGAACAGTTTAATGTTTCATGTCTAATATCACACCTTCAGCAATGCAGCCATCCCAAACTACTGCACAGAAGTGTTAACCTGTTGCTCAAGGTATGGAGTGGTGCTGGAACTCATGGTCATCTGATTAGGAGGCAAAAATGCCATCAAATGAGTCAGAAATTAGAATTGAATCCATCCAACAAATCGCCAAGACATTGTAGAGCAGTTGTGGTAGAGTTGGCGATATTTGACAACATTGCTTGTTTATTCTACATATCATAAAAGTTAGCACTCTCTCTCCAATAGGCATTATTTTCCCCTCCCCTGGATCCCTCTGAACAATACACCCACAGGCCATGAAGCATCTCCAAGATATGGAAGTGCAAGAATGCAATACCCAATCTGTTCTGTCATATATAAAATAATCACACAGAATATTTAAACCACCCTTCAGCAACTCCCTGTTGAGCAGAAACTCCATTCACAGCAGTGTACCTAAGGCAGCGTGTGTTGAGAGGCTGGGAACTCTTCAGTCCGCTGAGTAAGTACTCAATGTCGTCCGTAAACTCTTGGTTTTCACCAAATTCCACCACATCATTGAAGTGTTTCACGTGCTGGACCACAGTGTACAACTGAAATAAAAATAACACTACACTTTACATCAGCTGAAAGCAGAGTTAACCTGGCACAGCAAAACCCAGGGTTACAAACTGGCACAACACATCTAAACACATACACTATCCTGCCCAGTTAATCTGAAGGACAGTTTGGTGTAAAGACTCCCTTCTTGAAAAGAAAAGCCTTACTAATTAGTTACAGATAGACTGACATGCCTTGCAGGTGCAGATGAGCTGCCACTATGGGCAGATAACTTGAAGACATGGGGCTTTATGGATGTGCGTCCACGGTCACTGAACCAGAGGAACTTCGTGTAGGCTTCCCTTATCCTGGAAAGTGAATGTACATCCTTCAGCTGGAACTGAAACTAGCTACTCTCCTGGCTGGCTGTACTGTCTGCATGATCTGGGGGAAGGTGCTTAGAGCAGGTTGCTGCTTTTAAGTCAAAATCCTCCTGTACTTGTAGGGCTATAAACTCAGAACAAAAAGTTTGTCTTAATAGCAACATTTCTTCAGGGAAAGAAATCTGCTGTCCTTATCTGGTCTGGCCTATATGTGACTCCAAACTCACAGCAACATGGTCAACACTTAACTGCCCTCTGAAATGGCCTAGCAAGCCACTCAGTTGTCAAGGGCGATTAGGGATGGGCAACAAATGCTGGCCTTGCCAGCGACGCCCACATCCCATGAAAGAATTAAAAGAAAAAAATTCTGTAACCCCCAATGGAAGAGTTTCCACACCTCAGCAAATTCCTCGTCTGCAAGCTCTCTGTCCATACTCAGGAAAGGGATTGCTCTCAAATGGGTGATCTGTGACACGAGGATGCAGTTCTACCTCACACATCTCCACCCATTCAGGCAGTGAGATCTACAGTAACGTGGGTAGAGCCTCTACACTCTGCAGGAGAGGAGACAGGGGGTACTGCATGAGCTGCTTTAAATTCCACCCCATATCGTGTTATCGGGGGGAATACTGTGATAGCCATGGGATAAGGAATGAAGAATGGGAAAACTCAGTAATGGGTCCCAGGAATGAGACTGTGAATACTGTGAAAAAAATACAAAGGCTGCACACGGACCATGCAGCAATTCACCAAGGCTCCTTAGACATCACCTTCCAAACCCGCAACCTCTACCAACTAGAAGGACAAGGGCAGCAAATGCCTGGGAACACCACCACCTGCAAGTTCCCCTCCAAGTCACACACCATCCTGACTTGGAACTATATCGCCGTTCCTTCGCTGTCGCTGGGTAAAAATCCTGGGACTCCCTTCCTAACAGCACTGTGGGTGTACCTACCTCACATGGACTGCAGCAGTTCAAGAAGGCAGCTCACCACCACCTTCTCAAAGACAATTAGGGATGGGCAATAAATGCTGGTCTAAGAACATAAGAACTAGGAGCAGGAGTAGGCAATTCAGCCCATCGAGCCTGCTCCGCCGTTCAATACGATCACGGTTGATCTCATCTTGGCCTCAACTCCACTTTCCTGCCCGTTCTCCATAACCCTTCAACTCATTTCGAATTAAAAATCTGTTTATCTCCTCGTTAAATTTACCCAATGTCCTGGCATCCACCGCACTCTGGGGTAGTGAATTCCACAGACTCACTACCCTTTGAGAGAAGTAATTTCTCCTCATCTTGGTTTTAAATCTGCTACCCCTTATCTTAAAACTATGACCTCTCGTTTTAGATTGTCCCACAAGAGGAAACATCCTCTCTATGTCTACTTTGTCAATCCCCTTAATCATCTTATATACCTCAATTAGATCTCCTCTCATTCTTCTAAACTCCAGAGAGTAAAGGCCTAAACTGCTCAACCTCTCTTCATAAGACAAGCCCCCCATCTCTGGAATCAATCTTGTGAACCTCCTCAGAACTGCCTCCAATACAACTACATCCCTCCTCAAGTAAGGGGATCAAAACTGTACGCAATACTCCAGGTGCAGTCTCACCAATGCCTTGTACAGTTGCAGCAACACTTCCCTACTTTTATACTCTATTCCTTTAGCGATAAATGCCAAAATTTAATTTGCATTCCTTATTACCTGCTGTACCTGCAAACTGGTTTTCTGCAATTCATGCACGAGGACACCCAGATCCCTCTGCACCAAAGCAATCTGAAGTTTCTCTCCATTTAGATAATTTGCCTTTCTATTCTTCCGACCAAAATGGGTAACCTCACACTTATCCACGTTAAAATCCATCTGCCAAATTTTGGCCCATTTATCTAACCTATCCATATCCATTTGTAGATTTCTTATTTCTTTATTGCAACTTACTGTCCCACCTATTTTAGTGTCATCTGCAAATTTGGCTATAGTACCTTCTATTCCCTGCATCCAAGTCATTAATATAGATTGTAAATAGTTGGGGCCTGAGGACCGAACCCTGTGGCACCGCACTAGTTACACCATGCCAACCAGAAAAAGACCCATTTATCTCGACACTCTATCTTCTGTTGGTTAGCCAATCCTCTATCCAAGCTAATAAATTGCCCCGAACCCCATGTGAACTTACCTTGTGTATTAACCTTTTGTGCGGCACCTTATCAAATGCCTTCTGGTAGTTCAGATATACTACATCTACAGGATCCCCATTATCCTCTTTGCTTGTCACAGCTTCGAAGAACTCTAGCAAATTAGTCAAACACGATTTACCCTTCATGCTGACTCTGATGGGATTGTGTTTTGACTTTCTAAATGTCCTGTTATTACTTCCTTAATAATGGATTCTAACAATTTCCCAACGACAGATGTTAAACTAACTGGTCTATAGTTTCCTACTTTCTGCCTCCCTCCCTTTTTGAATAAAGGCATATTAGCTTTTTTCCAATTCACTGGAACCTTTCCCATATCCAGAGAATTTTGGAATATTATAACTAATGGATCCACTATCTCCACTGCCACTTCCTTTAAGACCCTAGCCAGCAACGCCCACATCCCATGAATGAATAAAACAAAAAAAAATGCATTTAGTATTTCATTAGACAGCAGCTAATATGCAAATTCAATGACCATAAGTTTTCTAGCAATTCAAGGCAGATTGTACACAAGCTTGCTGGGTTACACCATGTTGAAGGTATGAATGTAGAAGCTGTTGGGACAGGATACAGGTTAATGGTAAATATATTACTGTATCAGTGATCTTGGCAGGATTACTAACTTTTCTTTGAGTTTTCACATGTTTACATAAATATGTAAACTCAACTGCAGCAGCCGAGAGCCGAGAGGCTGAGGAGGGAGTCCGAGCGATACACTCAATACAGCAAGCTCCAACAAACAGCAATGTGATAACTATTAGGTAATCCATTTTACTGATGTCAGTTGAAGGATCAATATTGGCCATGACATCAGGGAGAATTCTCTTGTTCTTCTTCGAATAATTGCTGTGGGACCTTTTCTGTCCACCTGAGTGGGAGGAAGGGACCTCCGTTTAACATATCATTGGAAGGACAGCACCTCCAACGGTGCAGTACTCCCTCAGTACTGCACTCTAGTGTCAGTCTTGATTTTGTACTGTAGGTCCTGGCGAGGGACTTGAAACCACAGCTGTCTGACTCGAGGCAAGAATGCTACTATATCAATTCCAAAATAAAATTAAATACTTCATAGGATGACAATACCTTCTCCCTGTTTGAATGTTAGCTCGTTAATTTTACATTGTTAATGATGGCCTAGCTTGTAACAGCTGAAATCTGGTCCAGAAATCTGAAGGCATTCCACTCAGAAGTGACTGCATAGAAGTAACCTCACAGTATGCTTCCAACATCAAATGAGTTAAACTGAGAACAGCGAAGCCCAGTACCTCTTTATCCTCCTTCCTACATTTCAGAGCAGTTACAATGTCTTGGTATGGCTGGGTTGGTATTGTCACGGTTTTGATCACACGGGGTGGAGGGGGAGGGGCTTTAAAGACCCCCTCATCCTTCTGAGCGGTTTCCTTTAAGGTGACAACGGCCTATAAATAATGCAAAAAAAAAACCCAGGTAAGGACAAGTTTGCTGACGAACTGAAAACAGTGCTAATCGGCAATGGTCTGTCTTGTTCACAGAAAGAGGTTTAACTGCTGCATGCTATCCCACAATGTGTGAAATCACCAGGGCTCGATATTTCATTGCCAGCTACAGGCCTTCCTAAATCGGATGACAATTGCCCCCGTCGTGAACCAGAGTCACATTAAGGCTACCTCTGCACACACCCTACCACTCACAAAGCCCCTAAAGCAATACAGAAAGAAAAGTAACTGAGAAAAAGATTGGAGAATGGGGTGGGGGTGAAGCAGAAAAAAGGTTAACCATACAGGACTGAAGACATGACGCAACAATATACTACTAATACGGAAGTTGTCAGAATTGAATCCTCACTGGGTTAAGTTAAGCACCTAGTCACCCCCCAAATTGTTAGACTGATAGGAATGATAGACATTTAATGTCTAACAGATAATCATGCAGATTTTGAAACTTAAAACCAATGTCATCTTTCCTGTAGGAGGAACCTGGATTTAAAAATATTTTAGTTTAAGATAATTCCAAAAATCAATTGCATCTTTAAGCCAACATTCCTGTGCTGCGACTTTAGTTCCATCATTTCTGCTTCACTAATTGAATCTAAACCTGCTTATGGAAAAAAAAAACACACGGTGTAAATTATGCAACCTGTTTACAGATGAAAATGACAGTGCTTCCACAGTTAAACAATTTCAATTAGAATGGTCAAGCTGAGATGTTGAGCACCTACTTTGGACTTGGGCATCATCCCTGTTCTTAAATCCCGCAGCACGGTTTAATGCAACATTCCTATCAGTCTAACAGTTTGGAGGAACTAAATGCTTAACTTATACAGTGTTGAATCCTCACTGGGTTGAGTAATGTATTGCTGCACCATTTCTTCAGCCTTGTATAATTAACCTTATTTTCTTTTCTTTCCTCTCTCATTCTCCAATCTTGTTCAGTTATCATCTAGGGACATATAACAATCTGTTCGCTGCTTTGAGCAGCGTGTCCCCAAACTTAATATTTTACCAAATATGCAGCTATCCACCACCAATACTGGTGCAACCATCAGAAGTGAACTTGGTACCAGCACAAGCTCCATTTAGACCATTATAACGTAGTTAGTTCCAGGTTAGTACTGCAGAACTGCTCAGTTTCATGGCATAGTTTAAGATACTCATCTTATGAAAATCCTCAAACAGGAGAACACGCCTGGAAGCAGAAGTTAATGTGATTTTCAAAATTTACCTGGCTAATTTGCAAGCATTACAGCCCAGTTATTTTTGAGATATTAAATAGTTGTACAGTATCTAACCAGCAGTTCACACAGTAAGAAACAATGATTCAGAGAAGTAGCAGCAGAGTGGAGCACTTACAGTCTACTCAAATCATTTGAACAAAAATTACTGGTTTATAATTTCTATCAAACCAGGAGAAAAATGTTCAATTGTGGATTTCATCAGCTCACTGCTGAGGGTCATCACAGGAAGGTGTGGACGATATCGATATAAGCAGACTAGTGATGTTAAACTGAATGCCGGAGCCAGGTACACAAGTTTCAAAAATAATGAGCCTCCAAGGAAACAGGAGGAGTGAAGAAACTTTCTCTCCCTCCCCCCACAAAATGTGGGGCAAGTTTCCAGCAGAAGCAGGCAAAATGACTGAATATAGGGATATAGGTAGATGATCAAGCTGAAATTTAAGCTTAGATTTTAAGTTGCATAACTGTGAGTCAGCTGGTAGTCAACAGTCAGCTGGAAGTAGGTCACTGGCTGGTGTTAATCAAATATGGTGTAGTTGGGGACTGATGAATCAGCTGAAACTGGTTTGTGTCTAAAAGACATATAACAAGGTAATTGAGAGCTTGAGCTGGGAGCAGACCAGTGTGAGGGGGAACAGAGCAAGAGTAAACACTCCTAAAATAGGAATCTAATAAGAGTGGAAGGAGGTGCTAACTAGTCCAGCTGATATACACAGCAATATTGAAGTACAACAAAGTAAACTAAAATTGGCAACATAGAAGTGACAGTGCCATGTCCTTCCTGCCAGATGTGAGAGATTCAACAAGTGTTGACTCAAGCAAACACATCTGGTGAGAAGTGTCACCAACTCTCACTGCACATTTTAAAAGGATAAAACCATCTAGATAAAGAAAAGTTAGTCAGCAAAGACATCAAAAGGGACCACTGTGATCAACAAACCTCAATTCTTTGAGACAGTAATGGAAAGAGTAGGTGCACCTCAGTCAGAGAACTGTGTGCAGTACTGGGCTCCAATAAGGAGGTGGTTGTGGAATTAGAGAGGATACTGCCTTGTACTATATGAATACGAAGAATTGTTTGGAAAATTGGGTGGTTCGAAGCAGAATGTTTCCTGTGGTTGAAAGTCAAGAATGAGGGGCCAGCAATACAAGAGCTTTTAGAACAGAGGACAAGAGAATTTGTTTATACAGTTGCAGAATTCACTTCCTGGGTCAGTGGATTCAGCAGAAACTGTCAACATTCAAGGTTAGATTGGATGAATGAATGAAGGAAAAGGGGACTTAAGGAGTGTGAAGAGGGTGGATAAATTTGATAATGTTGGGATGAAGCTGGGCAATAGTGATAATGAAAGGACAAAAATGAGCAATGGAGGGAGGCTTTTCTCCAAGATAAGAATTGGAAAGCATGAGTTAAAAGCGCTAGCTTTCTCTTTAGGAGAAACAACAACAATCAGAATGAATGGGCATGGAAGATTCAAACGCTGAAAAAGCTGCACCGGCCCAGTAGAATTCCTGGAGGTGCAGACAGACAACTTTTCAATAGTTACACATGAGCCATGAAGAAAATGCTGCAGACATGGCAAACTGATTAAGACACCCGTGCGAGAATTTGGATTTTTACACTATGAGATTAACAGCAGCATTTAATTTTAGCATTCACTAACACCATGTGAAACAGTAATGGCATAATTCAGCTCGGATACTAATTGCCATTTGTCTTGCCAGCAGGTTATTGTACTCACTTGTGCCCAGCTCTGGCATTCTCCATGAATGGACACCGGCATTGAAGAATTTGTGCTAGTACTCACCGGTGCTGTCTGACACTGCGTCAGTGGCTGTTTACTTGTGGCACTCCCAAGTGCGTTGTGAGATAGCGAGAGTGTTGGAGGCAGTTCCTCTGGCTCAGGCTGATTCCAGTGTCTGGCATTATACACAGCTTTAGTAGGAGACTACACGAGAGAAAAAAACATAGCATTAGAAAGATGGCTTTGGACTGGAATTACACATCAGATTAGGCTAGTCTGTATCACAGCAAGCAGCATTCACCACTCATTCCCAGTCACTTTGATACTATCCAATTCCCTAAACATGTAACTTCTCCAACCAAGTGTCCATGCTTCCCAGCTCAAAATAAATTCATCACTAAAAACAGTTCTACAACTGACACTACTTGGGGAACAGAATGCCTGTGAGGCTAAAATTAGCCCAAATCTTGATTGCAATCCGAGCCCGGCTGCAAAATGCATATACACAGATATTAAGCGAGTGTTGGACTACACGTGGATACAGTATTTCCTCATGTTTCACTAAACTGCCAATTTTCACCATCTGGACTCAAATGGGAAGAATGACTACTCGGGTAAGCAGAGAGCACCACCCAGCAGGTCTTCCAGAGAGAAAGGGGGAAAACTAGCAGGGAGACCAGAAAGGTTTAGCTTTAATGCATCAAACTAAGCTAATCATTTGTCTGGCCAGCCATCTGTAGCCCATCTCTCAAGAAAATCTTACTTTTGACATTTGCTATTTTTAATGTGCTCAAAAAAATGACTATGGAAACCAGACATATTATAAAGTAACCTATTGCTCTAAACTTCAAGTGAATAGGTTTAAACAAATGAGAAAATTGGCTCAGTACTCCAGTCTGCAGACAGTCTGACATCACCGGAGGTTTGCCTCTGACTGCCATTTCCACTCACATGAGGTTGAGCGTGTCAAGGTGGATGGTACTGGTCCATTGAGAAACTGCTGCCTCAATTCACCCTCAGCCCCTCAGTAATCGTGACGCTCAACCAGTGGAGGTTTCAGAGGCCAGGCAGCATAATAGGCAATGTGAGAAGACAGCATTAGTGAGTTACACTGCCATTTACTTTAAAACAAGCTACACAACACATTGAAATGATCAGAAAGAGGTGGAATCATAGCATAAGTATTTGCAGCCCGCAATTTCGCTCAGAAGTCAACTTTGCTCTAGACTAACTGTGAAGCAATGTGAATCATGGAATCACAGAAGGTTTATGGCACAGAAAGAGGCCATTTAACCAATCGTGCCTGCGTCGACCGAAAAAATAGAGCCATCCAGCCTAATCCCACTTTCCAGCATTTGGTCTGTAGCCCTGCAGGTTACAGCACTTCGGGTGCACATGCTGGCACCTTATAAACGAGTTGAGGGCTTCTGCCTTTACCACACTTGCAGGCAGTGAGTTCCAGACCGCCACCACCCTCTGGGTAAAAACAATTTTCCTCATTTCCCCTCGAATCGTTCGACCAATCACTTTAAATCTATGCCCCCCAGTCACTGACCTCTCTGTTAAGGTAAATAGGCCCTTCCCATCCACTCCATCAGACCCCTCACAATTGTGTACACTTCGATCAAATCTCCCCACAGCCTCCTGTACTCCATGGAGGACAACCCCAGCCTATTCAATCTTTCCTAAAAACTGCCATTTTCCAGTCCTGGCAACATCCTCGTAAATCTCCTCTGTACCCTCTCTAGTGCAATTATACCCTTTCTGTAATAGATGACCAGACCTGCACAAAGTACTCAAGTTGTGGCCTAATGTTTTATAAAGCTCCAGCATAACCTCCCTACGTTCCTTAGCCGGCTGATGCCGTGCATTCCCCACAACCGATTCCTAACTATGGGAGTCCTGTACGCAGCAGCTGAATCCCTTTCGACAGTTCCATTGTGTAGAAATTTCACACTTTGTGCCAATTAAAGGGCTATTTGCATTTGAAGAGTCCTGTTTGAATACACATCCTCTGGTTGTAAATCCACTTGTTGGGACTTTGCACATTAATTGGGGCTTCACACTGGGCTAGACATTTTCTGTAGTGTGTACTTTCAGAGGGATCCTGTGCAATGGTTCAGATCGGAGTTTCAGCAAAATTTTAGTGTATTTACAACATCACGATTCCAGCTGGAAGATGCTCCACAATCCCGATGCAGAGTAACTGACCCCACCCGAATTTCCTATTAGTAATATCAACCACTGCATCTCTGCAAGTAGCTTCACCTTTCCCTGAAACTACTGCCTTGAAACATCACTGAACAGGACAGTACAGGAAGTTCAATCACACTTCAAGGGGTGATAAGAACATAAGAAATATGATGGACTCAGGAATAAATGAAGCTCATCTCTCAAAGCTGAGATGATAAAAGCCTAAGGACAGAAAATTTCCACATAGGACATGGTATCTAACAGCTGTGACAGCTGCATAGTTAGGAACAAATGAGCTCAGCAAAGCTGTGATGGGATGCTAGTTAAAATGCAAGTTTGCAGTTGTGTTATGGAGCACTGCAATGTCTCACTGACATTTTTACATTCAAGTTGCAAAGGAACATTCAGATTGTGAATGAGCAAAACTCTGGTAGATGGAGTTCAATGTGGGAAGTGTGAGGTCATCCACTTCGAATCCAAGATAGATCGGAATATCTTCTAAATGAGAAGCGAGGACCTGCTGTGGATGAGCAAAGATTTACGGGTTCAAGTAAAGAAATCACTAAAAACTAGTTAACAGGTGCAAAAAAACTCATGTTAGATTTTATTTCAAAGGAGTTGGAAATTACGTTGCATATCTGAAGCATAAATCCCTACGTTTGTATTCAATTCCCCTCAAAGAACAAAAAACAAAGAAAATTACAGCACAGGAACAGGCCCTTCGGCCCTCCAAGCCTGCGCCGATCCAGATCCTCTATCTAAACCTGTCGCCTATTTTCTAAGGGTCTGCATCTCTTTACTTCCTGCCCATTCATGTATCTGTCTAGATACATCTTAAAAGACGCTATCGTGCCCGCGTCTACCACCTCCGCTGGCAACGCGTTCCAGGCACCCACCACCCTCTGCATAAAGAACTTTCCACGCATATCCCCCCTAAACTTTTCCCCTCTCACTTTGAACTCGTGACCCCTAGTAATTGAATCCCCCACTCTGGGAAAAAGCTTCTTGCTATCCACCCTGTCTATACCTCTCATGATTTTGTACACCTCAATCAGGTCCCCCCTCAACCTCCGTCTTTCTAATGAAAATAATCCTAATCTACTCAACCTCTCTTCATAGCTAGCGCCCTCCATACCAGGCAACATCCTGGTGAACCTCCTCTGCACCCTCTCCAAAGCATCTACATCCTTTTGGTAATGTGGCGACCAGAACTGCACGCAGTATTCCAAATGTGGCCGAACCAAAGTCTTACACAACTGTAACATGACCTGCCAACTCTGTTACTCAATACCCCGTCCGATGAAGGAAAGCATGCCGTATGCCTTCTTGACCACTCTATTGACCTGCGTTGCCACCTTCAGGGAACAGTGGACCTGAACACCCAAATCTCTCTGTACATCAATTTTCCCCAGGACTTTTCCATTTACTGTATAGTTCACTCTTGAATTGGATCTTCCAAAATGCATCACCTCGCATTTGCCCGGATTGAACTCCATCTGCCATTTCTCTGCCCAACTCTCCAATCTATCTATATTCTGCTGTATTCTCTGACAGTCCCCTTCAGTATCTGCTACTCCACCAATCTTAGTGTCGTCTGCAAACTTGCTAATCAGAGCACCGATACTTTCCTCCAAATCATTTATGTATATCACAAACAACAGTAGTCCCAGCAAGGATCCCTGTGGAACACCACTGGTCACACGTCTCCATTTTGAGAAACTCCCTTCCACTGCTACTCTCGGTCTCCTGTTGCCCAGCCAGTTCTTGATCCATCTAGCTTGGACCCCATGCGCCTTCACTTTCTCCATCAGCCTACCATGGGGAACCTTATCAAACGCCTTACTGAAGTCCATGTATATGACATCTACAGCCCTTCCCTCATCAATCAACTTTGTCACTTCCTCAAAGAATTCTATTAAGTTGGTAAGACATGACCTTCCCTGCACAAAACCATGTTGCCTATCACTGATAAGCCCATTTTCTTCCAAATGGGAATAGATCCTATCCCTCAGTATCTTCTCCAGCAGCTTCCTCACAGGACACCCAGATCCCTCTTCATCTCAGAGCTCTGCAATCTCTCACCATTTAGATAATATGTAATATGTACTTGCTTAGCAATAACCTGCTCAGTTTGGGTTCCTCCAGGGTCACTTCGCTCCTGAGCTCATTACAGCCTTGGTTCAAACACAGACAAAAAAGCTCAACTCAAGAAGTGAGGTGAGAATGACTGCCCTTGACATCAAGGCAGCATTTGACCGAGTATGGCATCATGGAGCCCTAGCAAAACTGGAGTCAATGGGAATCAGGGGGAAAACTGGTTGGAGTCATACCTAGCGCAAAGGAAGATGGTTGTGTTGTTGGAGGTCAATCATCTGCGCTCCAGGACATCACTGCAGGAGATCCTCAGGGTAGTGTCCTAGGCCCAACCATCTTTAGCTGCTTCATCAATGACCTTCCTTCAATCATAAGGTCAGAAGTGGGGATGTTCGCTGATGATTGCACAATGTTCAGCACCATTCGCAACTCCTCAGATACTGAAGCAGTCTGTGTAGAAATGCAGCAAGACCTGGACAATATCCAGACTTGGGCTGGTAAGTGACAAGTAACATTCATGCCACACAAGTGCCAGGCAATGACTATCTCAAACAAGAGAGAATCTAACCATCTTACGTTGACATTCAATGGCATTGCGATTGCTGAATCCCCCACTAACATCCTGGGGGGTTACCATTGACCAGAAACTGAACTGGAGTAGCCATATAAATACCATGGCTACAAGAGCAGATCAGAGGCTAGGAATCCTATGGCGAGTAACTCACCGCCTGACTCCCCAAAGCCTGTCCACCATCTACAAGGCACAAGGCAGGAGTGTGATGGAATACTCTCCACTTGCCTGGCTGAGTGCAGCTCCAACACTCAAGAAGCTCGACACCATCCAGGACAAAGCAGTCTACTTGATTGGCACCCCATCCACAAATATTCACTCCCTCCACCACTGATGCACAGTGGCAGCAGTGTGTACCATTTACAAGATGCACTGTAGCAAAGCACCAAGGCTCCTTAGACAGCACCTTCCAAACCCGTGACCTCTACCACCTAGAAGGACAAGGGCAGCAGTTGCATGGGAACAGCACCTGCAAGCTCCCCTCCAAGTCACACCATCCTGATTTGGAACTATAGCGCCGTTCCTTCACGGTTGCAGAGTCAAAATCCTGGAACTCCCTTCCTATCAGCACTGTGGGTGCACCTACCCCACATGGACTGCAGCGGTTCAAGGCAGCAGCTCACCACCACCCTCTCAAGAGCAATTAGGCATGGGCAAAAAATGCTGTCCTAGCCAGCGATGCCAACATCCCATGAATGAATTAAAAAAAACTATCGAATGCCTTGTGGAAATCCAAATACATGACATCTACTGGTTCTCCTTTATCCACCCTACTTGCTATACCCTCAGAACTGTAATAAATTTGTCAAACATGATTTCCCTTTCACAAAACCATGTTGACTCTGCCTGGCTGTATTGTGATTTTCTAGGTGTCCTGCTACTAGCTTTAATAATGAGTTCTAGCATTTCCCCAACAACAGATGTCAGGTTAACTGGCCTAAAGTTTCTTGCTTTCTGTCGGCATCCAGCAGCCCCCACGCCCCCAAACTCCTTTCTTGAATACAGGTTTTTTCCAATCTGCTAGGGACCTTTCCAGAATCTAGGGAATTTTGGAAGATTACAACCAATGCATCCACCATCTCTGAAACCACTTGTTTTAAGACCCTAGGATGTAGGTCATCCTGTCCAGGGGACTTGTCAGCCTTTAGATTAGATTTTAGATTAGAGATACAGCACTGAAACAGGCCCTTCGGCCCACCGAGTCTGTGCCGACCATCAACCACCCATTTATACTAATCCTACATTCCTACCAAACATCCCCACCTGTCCCTGTATTTCCCTACCACCTACCTATACTAGTGACAATTTATAACGGCCAATTTACCTACCAACCTGCAAGTCTTTTGGCTTGTGGGAGGAAACCGGAGCACCCGGAGAAAACCCACGCAGACACAGGGAGAACTTGCAAACTCCGCACAGGCAGTACCCAGAATCGAACCCGGGTCCCTGGAGCTGTGAGGCTGCGGTGCTAACCACTGCGCCACTGTGCCGCCCTCATTAGTTTTCCCAATACATTTTCTCTAGTGATAGTGATTGTTTTAAGTACTTCCCTCCATTTCGACTCTTGATTTCCTATTCTTGGGATGCTTTTTGTGTCTTCTACTGTGAAAGGAGATACAAAATACCTGCTCAAGTCTTTGCCATTTCCTTGTTTCTCATGAATTGCCCAGTCTCATCCTTTAAGGGACCAACACTTACTTTAGCTACTTTCTTCATTTATATATTTGTAGAAGCTTTTACTGTCTGTTCATATATTTCTTGCTAGTTTACTCTCATACTCTGATTTCTCCCTTTTTAAAAAAAAAGGGATCCTCTGCTGGTTTCTAAAATTTTCCCAATCTTCTGGCCTACCATTAATCTTTGCAGCATTGTATGCCTTTCCTTTCAATTTGATACCATCCTTAACTTCCTTAGTTAGCCACGGATGGTGCATCCTTCTCTGAGTCTTTCCCAATGTGTTCCAAAAGAATTCATTGTGAAGCACTATTATTTGAACTTATGAAAGCATCGTTTGATGCGGCTAGCTTTCCTTTTCTGACCCAATGCGTTGGCTCAATGTAACTTAGCAGGTATTTAGCTGGGTCTATTGTGAAATGTTACTAGAAAAAGTGTTTGTGAGCATTGTTGCTTGCTACTATGGAAATCTGCTGCACAGCCATATTGTTGTAGAATTAATCACACAGCCTTTCACAAACTGGACTTCCATACTGCCACCTTGCTGATGGCAAGGTGCATGCAAGCTGTCTTTTTTGCTTCCAAAATTTCAGCCCAACACCATCAGTTGTGACAAGGTTGCCTGAGGGACTCGTGGTAATTGACAGGAAAATGCAGCCAGTTTTGCCCTATCACAAGGTACAAAGCTCCAGTACTGACATGTCCATTTGTCACACTGTCAGGGCCTTCTGGTGGGATGAAGTGATGTAGTTCAGCCAAACCTCGTCACAAACTGGCAGACAGAGCACTTCTGACAGCTTTTTTTTTTTACACAGACAGTATTCCCTCAGGTCATTTCATACATAGAAATAATTGGGCCTATTTTGGTCACAAATGCAAACCATCATCTCCTTATACACACGTGAAGCACCAGAAATTTACATGTAAATTATTACACTATAGTTGTTCATTTAACAGGGACACAAATGAAATGAACAAAACACTGCTGGAGACAAGACACAAGCTGACTGACACTAAAGTATCACTGTCTGTGAGCAAACTTGCAGCACAGAAATCTTAATATGGAGACTTTGTAATTTTTCAACATTAAAACAGTGATTACACTTCAAATACTTTATTGGCTGTGAAGTGATTTGGGATGTCCTGAGGTTGTGAAAAATGCTATATAAATGCAAGTTTTTCTTTCATTAACAGAACAGAACTCATTCTTTGCTTTTTAGACATTCATACAAATCAGTTTTAATCTATGTACTGACCACAAGAGAGAAGGGTGGTACCAGGAGTCAGTTGGCTAGTTTCCCCTTTTCACTGAGAATCAGGGACTGCAATCACTCCCTTGAGTAATGCAAAGCATTAAGGTAGATAAGTCCCCAGGGCCTGATGGGATCTACCCTAGAATACTGAGGGAGGCAAGGGAAGAAATTGCTGGGGCCTTGACAGAAATCTTTGCATCCTCATTGGCTACAGGTGAGGTCCCAGAGGACTGGAGAATAGGCAATGTTGTTCCTTTGTTTAAGAAGGGTGGTAAGGATAATCCAGGAAATTATAGGCTGGTGAGCCTTACGTCAGTGGTAGGGAAACTATTAGAGATCATTCTTCGGGACAGGATTTACTCCCATTTGGAAACAAACTAACTTATTAGCGAGAGACAGCATGGTTTTGTGAAGGGGAGGTTGTGTCTTACTAATTTAATTGAGTTTTTTGAGGAAGTGACGAAGATGATTGATGAGGGAAGGGCGGTGGATGATGTCTATATGGACTTTAGTAAAGCCTTTGACAAGGTCCCGAATGGCAGACTGGTGCAAAAGGTGAAGTCACACGGGATCAGAGGTGAGCTGGCAAGATGGATACAGAACTGGCTCAGTCACAGAAGACAGAGGGTAACCGTGGATGGGTGTTTTTCTGAATGGAGGGATGTGACTAGTGGTGTTCCGCAGGGATCAGTGCTGGGACCTTTGCTGTTTGTAGTATATATAAATGATTTGGAGGAAAATGTAGCTGGTCTGATTAGTAAGTTTGCGAACGAAAGAAAGGTTGGTGGAGTTGCGGATAATGATGAGGATTGTCGGAGGATACAGCAGGATATAGATCAGTTGGAGACTTGGGCGGAGAAATGGCAGATGGAGTTTAATCCGGACAAATGTGAGGTAATGCATTTTGGAAGATCTAATGCAGGTGGGAAGTATACAGTAAATGGCAGAACCCTTAGGAGTATTGACAGGCAGAGAGATCTGGGCGTCCACACTTCACTGAAAGTGGCAACACAGGTGGATAAGGTAGTCAAAAAGGCATACGGCATGCTTGCCTTCATCGGTCGGGGCAGAGAGTATAAAAATTGGCAAGTCATGTTGCAGCTGTACAGAACCTTAGTTAGGCCACACTTAGAATATTGCATGCAATTCTGGTCGCCACACTACCAGAAGGACGTGGAGGCTTTGGAGAGGGTACAGAGGAGGTTTACCAGGATGTTGCCTGGTCTGGAGGGCATTAGCTATGAGGAGAGGTTGGAAAAACTCGGATTGTTTTCACTGGAACGACGGAGGTGGAGGGCCGACATGATAGAGGTTTACAAAGTTATGAGTGGCATGGACAGAGTGGATAGTCAGAAGCTTTTTCCCAGGGTGGAAGAGTCAGTTACTAGGGGACATAGATTTAAGGTGCGAGGAGCAAAGTTTAGAGGGGATGTGCGAGGCAAGTTTTTTACACAGAGGGTGGTGCCTGGAACTTGCTGCTAGGGGAGGTGGTGGAAGCAGATACGATAGCGACGTTTAAGAGACATCTTGACAAATATATGAATAGGAAGGGAATAGAGGGATATGTGCCCCGGAAGTGCAGAAGGTGTTAGCTTCGGCAGGCATCAAGATCGGCGCAGGCTTGGGTGGCCTGTTCTTGTGCTGTACTGTTCTTTATTCTTTGAAACAACCAGTATATCCCACAGCTTTCCAAAGTTCAGAATTATTTTAACAGGGACAGGGAGTAAATGAGCACAGGTTGGGGTGCGGCGTTAGGCAGGAAGGTTCATTGGAAAAGCATTCTGATGAAAGGTCACAGACGTGAAGTGTTAACTCTGCTGCTCTCTCCACAGATGCTGCCAGACCTGCTAAGTATCTCTAGCACTTCCTGTTTTTCTTTTCAGGTTTCCAGCATCCGCTTTTATTAATACTTGGCATCTGTATACACAGAAGTTTCACCTCAATTCTCATGTACCCAAGATTGAGTATCAACACACAAAGGAAGTTAGATTAAGAGTGAAACATCGATATTTATTCAATTAAAACTTCACTATAAAGGGTTAGCCAGCAAAGCTTCAAGAAAACATGACTGAAACTTACCTCAATTACAAAGAGGACATTTACATTCCAAGAACGTCTCCAAATAGCATGATGCAATAACATGGCATATTACAGTGAGTGAGTACTCTGCCAGAGAAAGGATTTTGGGTAGAGATTGTACTTTTACAAAGTTTTGCTCAAAAACATGTACCCATTAGTGCCAAACATCACCATCATTTCCTTTAGTATGCAATTTTAGGGTTTGTCCCCAGAAATGGACTTGAA
This sequence comes from Heterodontus francisci, assembly GCF_036365525.1. Taxonomy (NCBI): domain Eukaryota; kingdom Metazoa; phylum Chordata; class Chondrichthyes; order Heterodontiformes; family Heterodontidae; genus Heterodontus; species Heterodontus francisci. The sequence continues at coordinate 1,142,500 of NC_090412.1, read as the reverse complement.
GATAATTTCAGCCAGAAAGAAAACGACAGACTGATCTGCTTCCTGCTGTGCAAGTTTGTTCATCTCCAGACAGCCAGTTGAAGCATAGCACTGGAGCCTTGCATTTATTTACAATGAAACATTATAAGCTTACCTCTTAACAACCACACCACAGTTTCAATAAGTGTCTCTTTATATATGCTCAGGTTAAACCTCAGTTAATGCCCTCCATCTGTGTATAATTAAACACAATTAACATACAGTAACACATAGGCTGCTTACCTATACAACACCCCATAGTGAGACCCTTCTGAAAACCAGCCACCTTCTCAGCAGTGATACTCTTACATCCCAGCTGAATCTGTGTCTTGCAGCTACTATTAACCACTGCTCGCTCTCTATCTCCCTGAATATTGAAAGCTGCTGCAGGATGTGTGGGTCAGGCCTTGAAACCTAACACAATTGAACCCAAATGCAAATTTCCTGCATTTACTGCAAGTATCCTTTTCATAGCTCAGCATTCGGTATCTTTAAAAACAAGGACTTTTCATCTATCCCCTGGGCATCTCAGGACTACACCTCAACCCCATGGTAGGTTCATTCATTGTGGCCCTGTGGCCAGCTATGTCCATTGAAAGGGCATGACGAAGTGTGTATTCCTCCAACTTTCCTTCCTTCTCTCCAAGGTTGACGCTGCTGTAGGCATGTAGCCGCATGATCAAATATAGTAACATGAAAGTGCATCCTACCACGCAGATGGGAGTCCTGACTCTCCTCTTTACCCCATTCCCCCAGATTTTTCATTGTTCAATGATGAATGCCAGTACGAACTTTGAAACCAAAGCTAGCTGTGCTCTCACTGAACATCCACACTCGTGACCGCATATTCTGGTAATTTTAATCACCAGGATAACAATCAGCTGAAAACATTTGTTGCGTATGGTCCACTATCACAGCACATGGTGCACTTACACACCATGGCATTAGGATAACCCAAGTGTATGTCAGAGGCAGAAGGGAAGAGACTGAAATATTTCCTCATTGTTGTAGGTATACCACCGCTTTTTGTTTGTAGAAGTCTATTTATCTGCAGCCCCAGGGGGATTTAACATTTGGCACTGCAATGTTCTGTTAACAGCAGCCACAAGGCACTCAATTACTAATGAATTTTTAAAATGTTCCTGCATCCCAGTAAGCGTTTAATACTACAACTATATAGAGCATTTAGTAATGGACTTAGTACACTTATCATTGAAGTGGCTCTTTGCCAAGCACAAAACTCAAAAGCCTCCATAGGATGTTTGTAGCACATGAGCAATTCTACCGCCCCATCTGAAAGTGTAGATAATAAAGCTTGCTCAAGTGTGAAGTACTGCTCCACAATAATATTTTCCATTATTATGCAATTGTGCTTTGGAATAAAGCAATGATCCATTTATTTCATTGATTTAGGCACCAAACATGTAAATTATACCGTCCTGATTAAATTGGCTCAGTACCTAATTTAAATTTCCATACAGCAAGTTTCACAAGTATTGCTCTTGACCCTTCTCAACAAACAGTAATCTAATCAACTGTGACTTGACCCTATTTATTCCTGGGATGTTGGTGGCACTGCTAAGGCAGTACTGACTGACTGTCCATCCCTACTTGCCCTGATGGTACTGCAAGACTGGAAATCTGTAGGACAGACTGGGGAGGGAGACAGGTCCCTCCCTGAAGAACATTAGTGAACCTCTTTAGTTAAAAAAAATCCAGAAGCTTTCATGGTCCACAAATTACCAAACATTAAATTCAATTTCATAACTTGGTGGGATTTGAACTAATCTTCTTGGTAAATAGTCCAAATCCATAAACACTCAGCCACCACACTCCTCTTGCCAAAAACGCTGGAAACCTGATAAACCCAAAATATGGACATGTTGAATAATTCTAAATTGAAGTTGAAAACATGTAAAAAGAAATACCTTGAAGGTTCCTTTGGTGGAAAAGGTTTAACAATTACATATTTTACTGCATCCAAACAAACAACTACAACAGAGAATACAAGGTTAAGATTGTGCCTTGGGAACAATGAAGGCAAATCCAATCTAACACCATCAGGCAGCTTTGTTTGCATACCAGCATGAAGTGGCTTGGCAGGACCACAGAGGCCTTTATTCAGGCAGTGCAGAGATAATCTGTTGCAGTCTGAAGTCAAAACCATTCACATGGCCAACACACTCCAGAGCAACAGCTGGGTTCTTCTCTGCCATTCCCTTTAGTTGCCAATTTCAGAAAGGTCATTGCTAGAGGTCTCAGGAAACCAGTCGCTTCTTAATCTCTCCTCCTCCCCCCTTGCTGCAGTACAGATCCCATTACATAGCAGCAGGGCTATGGGGGAAGGTCACCAGCCCCTCCAGTAAGCAACAAATGATTAAGGATTTAAAAATACTGCAGGGAAACGTGACGAAAAAAAAGTCCTCCATCAATGCAAGCTTTCATCGTGTATTGCACAGTCAGGGGTACTGGTGCAGAAGGGGATGGGTTAGGGTCATTATCGGTATTATTCTGACCCAGCATGTGAAAGAAAACAGTCAGTGGGCATATTAGAAAGATAGAAGTAGGATTCCCACAGGCCAAGTGTAATTTCACCATTGGGGTGTGAATCTTGCTGACTGGTATTTTTGCCAGATTGTGTCACCTCATGCCCTAGAACAGTCAGTTCAAGTGATCCCTGCACTGTGGTTGATATGACCTTTACACTGATAGCAGCATTAGATTACTTATAACTTGAGATCCATGCAGAGGAATGAAAACAGTGAAAATTTATACATGGTTTCGAAGCTCCATGGTACATAACTGGGCAGTCAAGCGAGACATAAAACTTGAACACTCCCAGTGTAAATGAAACACTTGGTACTAACTGCGGAGAGAGAAAGAGCAGGTCACCTTGTGACAGTGTTCCAGCAGCCTGGAATTCTTACCCGCTTGGGTCCATGAAAGATTTTCCTGGTATTCTCCTTGGCTTTTTCTTGTCTGTTCATTGGTTTTCGACCAGCATCAGAAAAGTTGAAATTTGAGTCATCACTGAATTCCAGCGGATCTGAAAAGGAGCACAAATCACCATAGTCAACAAGCTATACACACTGAATCCTTCTCACTCAATAGAATAAAAAAGCTGCTCTCACCCACAATCCAACAGTGTAATGCAATAAAGTACAGTCACAGCACTGTAGAACCTTGGGTGTACTCAGTGATTACAAAAGGTACATAATTTCAATTATATTTACACTGTAACTAGCAACAACTTCTCTAATCAGAACCAGTAATTCATTTGAAATATTTAAGAGGGAATTCAAACCAAATGCTGCTTTTGTAAAGAGCTAAAGCACCAGGATAAGAAAAGTCAGAGCAAGGCCCAGTAGTATTGTCAACACAGAATGAGCAGCCTCTTTGGCTCCTTACTGTCTACCTATTGCCTAGATATTCTGCACTGATACAAGAAACTCACCCAGGTTCATTTATTTTTCTTACAGGTTGTAATAAAACAATTCTCAACTTGGCAACAATACAAAATGATGTCTTGTTCAGCCATATATAACCCAGTTACTGAAACTTCTCACTTCTTTGTGTTATTGTATGACGTGTCACAGAGCACTAAAGGCAGACACCAATAGATGCAGAACTGCGTCAAATTGCAACTTACATAGGACAACGGAGAAGCAGATGCACATTAACCAAATGTGAGCTATTCCCTGTTTCATGACCCTTTTGCCTCACTTTTCCCCCATCCTGCCCGTTTGCTCACAAGCTGAAATTTTTAAAAATTTACAGCAGTTAAATTGGGGATTCTGTACAGTGACATAATGCCTGATTGACCACTGCTACACTATTGGCTGTGTAGCAGCTTCACTTTTAGATTTGGTGATTAAATGTAGGCAAACTGGACAGCAAGGAAATGATGTACCAAGACTGGGAACTGTATCTCTCAAATCACCACAGACTCTGTTCAGATGTGGAGAAGATGCACACTGTCAAATGGCCTGCACCTCGCACATTCTATGCCGGACCTGCCCTGGTCTAAACACAACCAGGCTTGCTATACTCCTCCTGCTCCAAAACAGATCTACTAAGACTCCAGCTTTGAAGTTATTCCCTGATAGCCAGACTAGTGAGATTTGATGACAATTCTCCTGGACTCCACACATCTGAACTTTAACTCCAGAAACTTGCTCACATAATCTAGGGCAGTATTTCAGTGCAGTACTGTGGGAGTACTGCACTATCAGAGGTGCCACCTGCTGGATAAGACATTAAAGTTTAGTTTAGTTTAGAGATACAGCACTGAAACAGGCCCTTCAGCCCACCGAGTCTGTGCCAACCATCAACCACCCATTTATACTAATTCTACACTAATCCCATATTCCTACCACATCCCCACCAGTCCCTATATTTCCCTACCACCTACCTACACTAGGGGCAATTTATAATGGCCAATTTACCGACCAATATGCAAGTCTTTTGGCTGTGGGAGGAAACCGGAGGACCCGGAGGAAACCCACGCAGACACAGGGAGAACTTGCAAACTCCACACAGGCAGTACCCAGAATTGAACCCGGGTCGCTGGAGCTGTGAGGCTGCGGTGCTAACCACTGCGCTGCCCTGGGGACCCACCTGCTCTCGCAGGTGGATGCAATTCAGTGCATTCACTTAACATGCCAAAACATTTCCAAGACTTGAGAATGGAGAACTGCTCAGGCCATTCACTATGATATCCCATCAACAGTTTCTACTTGACTGGTTACCCAACTACGGCCAAGTGCTAATTGCACTATTCCAACATTAATGGCCTACCTCAAACACAAGACTTCAGACCTCACTGAACTATTGCCACTCATCCTTGATTGTGAGATGTAATTTGTTTCTTCAGAAGGTAATGCATGATTCCAGGGATGTGACTGCAGTCCCCCCCAAAAATTCAGTGATTCCTGACAACGCAGAGCGATTGTGATCATTATCAGTGTGTGAGAACATTTGCCAGCATGAATGTGCATGTGCCGACATCCTCACCCCTCAATAGCCGTGACTGTTGCCTCCATTTCCCCCAAGAGTACCCCATTCCCTCCCACCATCCCTGCTTCAACTGCCGTGTTCAATTTCCTTCTCTGACTACTTGCTGCCCTGCCCCGCCCCCACATCCCCCCGGGCCGGTCGCTGCCGGCCTTGCTGCTCTCCCACCCCCCCCACCCCACTTCAGCCGGTCGCTGCCGGCTTCCCCACCACCGCCCGGCCGGTCGCTGCTGGGCCTGCTGCTCCCACCTCGGCCAGTCGCTGCATCCAGTGTGCCAGGTTAAGGTGTTCTGAACTTCATGGACTTGCTCATTAATTAGAGAACTTCACTGTCGTGCAGTCTAGCAACAAAGTCAGACTAATCAGCCGATTACCAGCAGCCTATCTCACCAAAGATTTGATGCAAGTTATCTTAAATATGCAGAAAATGTTATTGTCTATTGAGGGGAATTGAATACAAAAAGTAGGGAGGTTATGCTTCAGTTATACAGGGCATTGGTGCGACCACATCTGGAGCAGGGGGTTGGGAATCTGACAGGGAGACAGAGGAGGGGGAAACAAGGACAGAAATGAAAGACAGACAGAAAGGTAAGAAGCAAAAGTGGAAGGCAGAGAAAACAAGGGTGAGAAACAAGTGTGGCCACAGTGCAAAATAAAGCTAAGATGACTAACAATGTTAAAAAGACAAGACTAAAGGTATTGTGTCTTAATGCGCAGAGCATTTGCAGTAAAGTTGATGAATTAGCAGTGCAAATAGATACAAATGGTTATGATATAGTTGCGTTTACAGAGACATGGCTGCAGGGTGACCAAGGATGGGAACTGAACATTCAGGGGTATTCAATATTTAGGAAGGACAGGCAAAAAGGGAAAGGAGGAGGAGTAGCGTTGTTAGTAAAGGAGGAAATCAATGCAATAGGGAGGAAGGATATTGGCTCGGAAAATCATGATGTGGAATCTGTATGGGTGGAGCTAAGAAACACCAAGGGGCAGAAAACGTTGGTGGGGGTTGTCTACAGGCCCCCAAACAGTCGTGGAGATGTAAGGGATGGCATTAAACAGGAAATTAGAGATGCATGCAAAAAGGGTACAACTGTAATCATGGGTGGCTTTAATCTACATATAGATTGGTCAAACCAAATTAGCAATAATACTGTGGAGGAGGATTTCCTGGAGTGTGTACGTGACGTTTTTTTTTCGACCAATATGTTGAGGAACCAACTAGAGAACAGGCTATCCTAGACTAGGTATTGTGCAAGGATTAACTAACAATCTTGGTCTGCACAGTCCCTTGGGGAGAAGTGACCATAACATGATAGAATTCTTCATTAAGATGGAGTGAGAGAGTTAATTGCAAAACTAGGGTCCTGAATCTAAATAAAGGCAACTACAAAGGCACAAGGCGAGAGTTGGCTATGGTAGACTGGAGAACTTTACTAAAAGGGTTGACAGTGGATAGGCAATGGATAATATTTAAAGGACGTGTGCATGAATTACAATTATTAATTCCTGTCTGGCACAAAAATAAAACTGGAAAGGTGGCTCAACCGTGGCTTACAAAAGAAATTAGGGATAGTGTGAGATCCAAAGAGGAGGCATACAAAATTGCCAGAAAAAGCAGCAAGTCTGAGGATTGGGAGCAGTTTAGAATTCAGCAAAGGAGGACAAAGAGGTTGATTAAGCGGGGGGAAATTGAGTATGAGAGTAAACTTGTGGGGAACATAAAAGCTGACTGTAAAAGCTTCTATAAATGTGTGGAGAGAAAAAGATTAGTGAAGACAAATGTAGGTCCCTTACAGTTAGAAACGGGGGAAGTTATAATGGGGAACATAGAAATGGCAGTACAGTTAAACACATACTTTGGTTGTCTTCACAAAGGAGGACACAAATAACCTCCCAGAAATGTTAGGGAACCAAGAGTCTAAAGAGAGGGAGGAACTGAAGGAAATCAGTATTAGTAAAAAAAATAGTGCTAGGGAAATTAATGGGGTTCAAGGCTGACAAATCCCAGGGCCTGATAATCTATATCCCAGAGTATTAAAGGAAGTGGCCCTGGAAATAGTGGATGCATTGGTGGTCATCTTCCAAAATTCTGTAGACTCTGCAGCAGTTCCTACAGATTGGAGGGTGGCAAATGTATTTAAAAAAGGAGGGAGAAAAAACAGGGAATTACAGACCAGTTAGCCTTACATCAGTAGTGGGGAAAATGCTAGAATCTATTATAAGGGATGTGATAGCAGAACACCTGGAAAGCATAAATGGGATTGGACAAAGTCAGCATGGGTTTACGAAAGGGAAATCATGCATAACAAATCTACTGGAATTTTTTGAGGTTGTAACTAGAATAGATACGGGAGAACCAGTGGATGTGGTGTATTTGGATTTTCAGAAGGCTTTTGATAAGGTCCCACATAAGAGGTTAGTGTGCAAATTTAAAGCACATGGGATTGGGGGTAATATACTGGCATGGATTGAGAATTGGTTGACAGACAGGAAACAGAGAGTAGGAATAAACGGGTCTTTTTCCGGATGGCAGGCAGTGACTAGTGAGATACCGCAGGGATCAGTGCTTGGGCCCAGCTATTCACAATATATATTAATGACTTGGGGGAGGGGGAACTAAATGTAACGTTTCCAAGTTTGCAGACGGCACAAAGCTGGGGGGGGTGGGGGGGAGGAAAGAGAGAATATGAGCTGTGAAGATGCAAAGAGGCTCCAATGTGATTTGGACAAGTTGGGTGAGTGGGCAAATGCATGGCAGATGCAGTATAACGTGGATAAATGTGAGGTTATCCAATTTGGTTGAAAAAACAGAAAGGCAGATTATCTGAATGGTGATAGATTGGGAAAGGGGGAGGTGCAACGAGACCTGGGTGTCCTTATACACCAGTCACTGAAAGCAAGCATTCAGGCGCAGCAAACAATTAGGAAGGCGAATGGTATGTTGACCTTCATTGCAAGAGGATTTGAGTACAGGAGCAGGGATGTCTTACTGCACTTATACAGGGCCTTCGTGAGACCACATCTGGAGTATTGTGTGCAGTTTTGGTCTCCTTATCTGAGGAAGGATGTTCTTGCCATGGAGGGAGTGCAAAGAAGATTTACTAGGCCGATTCCCGGGATGGCAGGATTGACGTATGAGGAGAGATTGGGTCAACTGGGTCTATATTCATTAGAGTTTAGAAGAATGAGGGGGGATCTCAGAAACCTATAAAATTCTAACAGGACTAGGCAGACTAGTTGCAGGGAGGATGTTCCCAATGGCTGGGGAGTCCAGAACCAGGGGTCACAGTTTCAGGATACGGGTATGCGATTTAGGAGAGAGATGAGGAGAAATTTCTTCACTCGGAGGGTGGTGAACCTGTAGAATTCTCTACTGCAGAAGGTAGTGGAGGCCAAGTCATTAAATATACTCAAGAAGGAGACAAATATATTTCTTAATGCCAAAGGGATCAAGGGATATGGGGAAAAAGCGGGAACAGAGTACTGAATTAGACGATCAGCAATGATCTTTTCTGAATGGCGGAACAGGCCCGAAGGGCCGAACAGCCTACTCCTGCTCCTATTTTCTATGTTTCTATGTTTAGGGAGGTTATGCTTCAGTTTACAGGGCACTGGCAAGACCACATCTGGAGTACTATGTATAGTATTGGTCTCCTTATTGAAGGAAGGATGTAAATGCATTGAAGCAGTTCAGAGAAGGTTTACGAGACTAATACCTGGAATGGGTGGGTTGTCTTACGAGGAAAGATTGGACAGGCCAAGCTTGTATCTGCTGGAATTTAGAAGAGTAAGAGGCGACTTGATTGAAACATACAAGATCCTGAGGGTTCTTGACAGGGTGGATGTGGAAAGGATCTAGAACTAGGGGTCACTGTTTAAAAATAATGGGTCGCCCATTTAAGACAGAGGAGGAGAAATTTTTCTCAGTCATGATCCTTTAGAACTCTCTCTCAAAAGGCAGTGGAAGCAAAGTCTATAAATATTTTTAAGACAGAAGTAGATTGATTCTTGATAAACAAGGAGTTATCAGGGGTAGGCGGGAATGTGGAGTCAAGGTTACAATCAGATCAGTCATGATCCTATTGAATGGCGGAGCAGGCTTGAGGGGCCGAGTGGCCTACTCCTGCTCCAAATTCGTATGTTCATATAAATAACTTCCCTCAAAGCAATTAGGTGGAGAAGAAAGTGCATGTTTCACATTGGGCTTTTCGAATATGTCCCACTCATATAATTTGCAAAGGGAAGCGCTTCCTTTTTCTGTCACAATTTCATGGTTAAATAATGGCATGAATTCCTCGGATGGCCTATGATCTAAAGCAAGTTCCGTGCTACTTTTATATGGTCTACAGCTGGTTTCTGTAGGTGCTAGATTCTAGCTCACAGTCCAAAATAACTGGATGCCCTCAGACATCACTGCAAGGATACCACTAACCAGAAAAACCAGCACTTGGCAGAAAAGTTTCAAGGGTAAAATTTCCTTGAATTATTCTTTCCATCTGTGTTTGGAGACTATGCAAGAACAAGGTACATCAGAGTCAGAGCGGTGGGAGGCAAAAGGGAGAGTCAGGGGTTCAGAGTAAACATGCTCCCACAACAGAAAAAGGGTGGGACGGCCAAATGAAAGCCCCCTGAATCTCAAGCAAATAGAGCATAAGGCAGAAAAGGAATGCTTATGTCAGACACCAAGAACTCAATACTACAGAAAACAGAGTATAGAAAGTGGAGGGGTGAAATCAAGGAGCAAATTAGGAAAGCAAAGAGAGGGCTCAAAGAACATTGGCAAGCATAATCAAGGAGGACCCATAGTTGTTTTATCAATACATTAAGAGCAAGAGCATAACTAAGGAAAGAGTAGGGCCCATAAAAGACCAAAAAGGTAACCGGTGTAGGCGAAAGATGCGAGAATGGTTCTTAATGAATACTTTGCGTCTGTCTTCAGACGAGGGGAACAATGCAGACAATGTAGTTAAGGAGGAGCGTAAAGTATTGGATGTGATAAACATAGGGAGAGAGAAAGTATTAAAGGGGATTAGCATCCTTGAAAATGAATAAATCACCAGGGCCAGATGAAATGTACCCCAAGCTGTAAAAAGCCAGGAAGGAAACAGCACAAGGTCTGACCATCATTTCCCTATTCTCACTGGATACAGGTGTGATGCCAGAGGATTGGAGGTCTACAAACATTGTACCTTTGTTTATAAAGGGGGAGAGGGATAGACCGAATAATTACAGGCCAGTCAGGTTAACCTCGGTAGTGGGCTAATTATTGGAATCAGGATAAACTGTCACACAGATTAATCAGGGATTGTCAGCATGGATTTATTAAGGGAAGGTTGTGTCTGACTAACTTGATTGAATGTTTTGAGGAAGTAACAAGGAGGATTGATGTGGGGAGCGCAGTTGATGTGGTTTACATGGATTTTAGAAAGGCTTTTGATAAAATCCCACATGGCAGGCTGGTGGAAAAAAACAAACCCATGGGAGCCAGGGAAATGTAGTAAACTGGATACAAAATTGGTTCAGTGGCAGGAAACAAAGGGTAATGGTTGACGAGTGTTTTAGCCACTGGAAGGCTGTTTCCAGTGGGGTTCCACAAGGCTCTGTACCAAGTCTCCTGCTTTTCGTGGTATATTAATGATTTGGACCTAAATGTAGGGGGAATGCTCAAGATGTTTGCAGGCGACACAAAGTTTGGCCGTGTGGTAGATAGCGAGGAGGATAGCTGTAGGCTGCAGGAAGATATTGATGGTCTGGTCAGATGGGCAGAAAAGTGGCAAATGGAATTTGACCTGGAGAAATGTGAGGTGATGCATTTGGGGAGATCAAACAAGGCAAAGGAATACACAATTAATGGGAAAATACTGAAAAGTGTAGAGGTGGTGAGGGACCTTGGAATGAATGTTTGCAGATCCCTGAAGGTAGCAGGACAGGTTGATAAGGTGGTTAAGGCGGCATATGGAATCCTTTCCTTTATTAGCCAAGGTATAGAATATAAGAGCAGGGATATTATGCTGGAACTGTATAACTCATTGGGTAGGCCACAACTTGAATACTGTGTGCAGTTCTGGTCAGCTCATTACAGAAAGGATGCACTAGAGAGGGTACAGAGGATATTTACGAGGATGTTGCCAGGACTGGAAAATTGCAGCTAGGAGGAAAGATTGGATAGGCTGGGGTTGTTCTCCTTGGAACGGAGGAGGCTGAGGGGAGATTTGATTGAGATGGACAAAATTGTGAGGGGCCTGGATAGAGTGGATGGAAAGGACCTATTTATCTTAGCAGAGGGGTCAGTGACTCAGGGCATAGATTTAAAGTGATTGGAGAAGAATTCGAGGGGAGATGAGGAAAAACTTTTTTCACCCAGAGGGTGCTGGGCGTCTGCAACTCGTTGCCAGAAAGGGTGGTAGAGGTAGAAACCCTCATCTCATTTATAACATTTAATACATCACCCCCCTTGTTATCCTATGGCCAAAGCTTCAGCAACAAAATCTGGATTTATATTGCCTTGCTACGGACAAAGCAAGTTGTCAAATTGGCAGACGAGTTAGACGTTTGAAAAGACAGTAACAGAGTTAGCAACAGAAGGACAAGATCAGTGTCAGGTAACATTACCCTAAATTCATGCAGTAACTGACGGACATCCAAACCATATCCTGGAATTCTGTGCTTATCATTGTGGGAACACGACCACCAGGAATTCAGTGGTTGAAGGCAGCTGCCCATCATCATCTTACCAGAGCAGCAGTAAGTGCAGGCTTGCCACTACTGCCCACATTGTGAAAAAATCAATTATGGCAACTGACATATTACTAATTTACAAAATTGAGAGAATTTAGTGGAACAAGTTTTGATTTAAAAAGACATTACTAAGAATTAACGTGGGTCACAGCAAGAGGCAAGCAGAGCACCAAGCACTACCAGTAAAACACTCTAGACCACGAACAAATACTGAAAACATCCTCAGTGTACATCGCGCTAATTTAATGTGCTTTAACTGCCCAAGATGGTCCATGCATGTCGCAGCACACTATGACAAGCCTGTTAGATTAAGTGGTCTCTTTGACCAACTGTATCTTCATTGAATACATTTGCCTCATTGCAACAATGTCTAAATGTGAGCTAATGGTACAAGAATCTCACTGCATTTTGAGAAAAAGAAGTGTCCTGATTCTGGCTATTCTGGATAAGCAATTATATAATCTAGTTATCATCCTTTCTTGGAAAATTTATACTGAGTCCTGAATTAAGGATACTGACTTAAAACAGATTTCTGAACCCAACAGCAGAGTTAATCTTAAACTGAACCAAAGAATGTTTTAGCAATTGTATGTGCTTATTTCAGGTGAGTGCTAGGATTCTGTAATGCTTCTAAACATCCAAAAAATGTTGTCACAGCTTAAAGAATTGACATTTCAACTGAAAAGGCACAAATTGTTAAAGTTCAATAATTTAGCAGAATTTTTTTTGAAGAGCATCACCATTATTACTGCTTTTGTCATTAGTGTGCATGCCCGCAATTTTATGCACCCCTTGTCATGAGTGCATGTGCCTGCAATTTAATGCCCCATTTTGTCACTACTGTGCACACCCTTCAATGTAATGCCCCTCTTTTGACACTGTGAATGTGTGTTTCCATGAACAGCTGTGAATTAACCAACTTAATTACACTTGCATTTAATCTAAGTAAATTTCACTAGACAACATGCTTTCAACTAGCTGTAGCTTCCAAGTGCTTAATAAAGGAATGCTTTTTTTAATAAGGGCTTTTTTAATGAAGCATAAATTGGAATGTTTAAAAGACATCAGAGACCCATTAAAGGCACTATTCTTCCAATTTAGTCATATCAAATGCCTCAAGTTTGTTTTATAACAATCTTCCAAATGTTAGGAGCTGCTCTGCTCCATTATAAATATGGACTCCTCCGTATCAAAACTTCAAGAATAACTAACATGCCTAGTTTACGCTTAGCAAAAGAGAGTTCACAAATATGAAAAGTACTGGGAAATAAAAACACCACAGGGTTCAAACTTGGAGATAAACTTGTCAAATAAGACATGGTAAATGTGCTCAGCTATCTGATCTATTGCCCAAACTTACAACAGGTTAACCAAAACCCAGAGCACTGGACCACTGCACTCCTCTGCACTGATCTGATAAGAATTTGTCTGACACACTAACTTTAGAGCTCACGCCAGTGTTTCAATATGCTGCATGAGGAGAGTCTGTTTTCTATGTAGATTTGATGACTGGCACACAAACTACAAATCCAACAGGTGCAAGCCTATAGCAAATACATCCATCGGTCTGGCAGTTGCAAACTCAGTATTGAGAGTGAGAACTCCAGCTTTTACCAAGTGTAAGATGCAGATATGTCATGATCAAATTCAATGATGGAACAGGCTTGAGGGGCTGAATGGTCTCCTCTTGAACCTATGCTATTTACAAATGGGCTCTCCCAGACACCATCAAATCAGATTGGATTCAGCTACTTGAAGTGGATTCAATCCAATGCTGATGAAAAAAATAATTTCTAAGCAAACCATTTGATGTGAGTGGTTACCCACCTGTATTAGTGCTGTCCTGAGACTGCAGCTGGCTACCTTGAGAGTCACCTGTCGATTCAGAGCTCGACAGGAGTTCCACAATTTCACCCATTCTAGCTGAAGTGTTTTTCTTGCGTCTGCCTTCTGATTCAGTGCTCTCGTCTTCATCAGAGCTCTCACTTAGATCATCAAAACCAAAGTACTTGATTTTATAGTTGGCAGCACCACCAGTGTATCGGAGGGAATCTTCCTCTCCCTCCTGTTCATCAAACCCAAAGAACTCCAGCTTTGCGTCCTTTTTGGATTTGGACTGGGTTGGCCGGAACCTAACCGTGGTCTTACCCGACACAGCTTCAGTTTTTTTCCGCAACCGGCCTGCTTCTCCCAGGTCAGCTGGCCCAGTGGTGAACTCGTCCATGCTACGGTCTGTGGTGTCCTGAAGCGTGACATTGCAAGGTGATAGATAAGATGAGGGCAAGGTGATGGTGTCTTTTGCAGTCCAAGCTGTAGATGTCTTGCCAGTTGTCCCTGATGAAATTTTGGTGTCTGGTTTTAGGCTTTCCTTGCCCACTGTCAGGTCAGCTTGTGCAGATTTCCCAGTGCCATCAATTATTTTATCAAAATTTGTCGTGCCAGCACTTCCTGGTTTACCTTTATTCGAACGACAGTATGTCCTGCAGTTTGACCTGAGCGGCTGGGAATCATTTTCTATCTCCTCATCCTTAAAGCTGGGATGTTCCACCCGCCCAAAGGTTCCTTGGTTAGCTTTTACTTCCAAAGGCTTGTCAGGATTTAAGGATGTACCGCCCTGTCTTCCTAGCCTGCAGTCAGAGGCCTCATTTTTGACACAGGGCATACGGCCAAGTCCACCAACCCATGGCTGGAATTCTGTCCTCTGAAATATTTCAGAGGGGGACCCTGAGCTCTTCATTATCTCATCCCAACTATCTGAAGGCAATCCATCAGTTTTAAAGCAAGCCAGCACTGGACTGGGTGCCTTAGGTTTTTTTTCATTTTCAGTTACATTCTTGTTCTTCAGACAATTACTTTTCTCAATCCCCTCTCTCAATGGATCTTGGTGCTTCACTTCTGCAAAACAAAAAATTCAGAACAATTTTCAGTAAAGTGAAACTCCAGTTCATAGAGCTTCCCCCTTAACTGTACCTGCATTTTGAAATTTCTCCATTCCCCAGTCATCCTCCATCACAATTATCTGGAGCTTTAAGCTCTTGTTCCACTGCTATAGTATGCTCCACTGAAGTAATTTTACTGTACAAGCAGAAGTCCACAATTAGATGTGATTCACAAGATTCATAATCATAGAAAGAACAATGAAAGGACATGCATCTAGCACTATATGTCAATCCAGCTTCCCCAAGCCTATCACAATTAATTCTTTCCAAACCCAGTGACTTACACTGGCAAGCGCAACAATCATTTTCTACAAGGCAAGATCCCATAAACAGGAATGAGACGAATAGCCAATTCTGATGCAGGGTCACTGACCTGAAACATTAACTCTGCTTCTCTCTCCACAGATGCTGCCAGACCTGCTGAGTATTTCCAGCATTTCTTGTTTTTATTTCAGATTTCCAGCATCTGCAGTATTTTGCTTTTATTATATGAAAAGCCAGTTAATGGGCTTTTCGGTTGTGGAAACTGCCTGTTCTTCAGATAGTGTCGTGAGATTTGTAACTTTCAACTAAACAGGGAGATATAGTCTCCATTTAATGTCCCATCCAAAGGACAGCATTTTTGACAAATGTACTGTGCTTATCGTGTGTTCAAGTATTGCATTGAGGCTTGAACACTCAATCTTGAACAGAATCGACACACACACGACTACCACTCATGTTTCACTTTGCTTTAATATAGGGCTTATATCTTTCTAGCAGGTTCTCTTCTTAAATACAAACTGCTCAGTGACAACAAAACTGTTGTGTATCCATGGATGTTAATCTGCGCAGCATTTTATAAACGTTTGCTCAATGCACACACATCCCATTCCTGAATGGAGTTAAGAAATTGGAATGAAGTTACCAGGCTGCAGCTCCTAAGCTGGACATTGCTTCCTCCCTTTATCAAGAATACCGATATGCCAAATAAGGAATATTAATCGGTTGGAAACTTGTATTAAACTTTTAATGGAAAAATTCCTGTAGTTAACTTTTTAAAAACTGGCAACCAGGACGACCACCACAATTTGCATCTGAAACACCTTTTCACATTCCATAGTAGACAAGAGGTCTGAGGAGAACAAGAAATGCTGGAACCACTCAGCAGGTCTGGCAGCATCTGTGGAAAGAGAAGCAGAGTTAACATTTCGGGTCAGTGACCCTTCTTCGGAACTGACAAATATTAAAATTGTCACAGGTTATAAGTAAGTGAGGTGGGGGTGCCCCAGCTTGAGCAAAACTGGAGTCAATGGGAATCTGGGGGAAAACTCTTCACTGGTTAGAGTCATACCTAGCACAAAGGAAGATGGTTGTGGTTGTTGGAGGTCAATCATCTCAGTTCTAGGACATCACTGCAGGAGATCCTCAGGGTAGTGTAAAAGCAAAATACTGCAGATGCTGGAAATCTGAAATAAAAAGAAAGGCTGGAAATACTCAGCAGGTCTGGCAGCATCTGTGGAGAGAGAAGCAGTTAACATTTCAGGTCAGTGACCCTTCTTTAGAACTGGCAAATATTAGAAATGTGAATGATTATAAGCAAGTAAAGCAGGGGTGGCTTATAACCTTTCACATTTCTAATATTTGCCAGTTCTGAAGAATGGTCACTGACCTGAAATGTTAACTCAGCTTCTCGCTCCACAGATGCTGCCAAACCTGTTGACTATTTTCAGCATTTCTTGTTTTTACCTCAGGGTAGTGTCCTAGGCCCAACCATATTCAGCTGCTTCATCAATGACCTTCCTTCAATCATAAGGTCAAAAGTAGGGATGTTCGCTAATGATTGCACAATGTTCAGCCCCATTCGCGACTCCTCAGATACTGAAGCAGTCCCTATAGAAATGCAGCAAGACCTGGACAATATCCAGGCTTGGGCTGATAAGTGGCAAGTAACATTCACACCACACAAGTGCCAGGCAATGACCATCTAAGAGAGAATCTAACAATCTCCTCGACGTTCAATAGCATTACAATCACTGAATGCCCCACTATCAACATCCTGGGTGGGGGGTACCATTGACCAGAAACTGAACTGTCTACAAGAGGTCAGAGGCTAGGAACTCTGCAGCGCGTAACTCACCTCCTGACTCCCCAAAGCCTGTCCACTATCTACAAGGCACAAGTCAGGAGTGTGATGGAATACTCTCCACTTGCCTGAATGGGTGCAGTTCGACACCATCCAGCACAAAGCAGCCTGTTTGATTGGCACCCCATCGACAAACAATCATTCCCTCCACCACCTACGCAGTGACATCAGCGTGTACCATTTATAAGATGCACTGCAGCAACTCACCAAGGCTCCTTCGACAGCACCTTCCAAACATGCAACCTCGACCACCTAGAAGGACAAGGGCAGTAGATGCACAGAAACACCACCACCTTCAAGTTCCCCTCCAAGCCACAAACCACCCTGACTTGGAACTATATTGCCATTCCTTCACTGTCGCTGAGTCGAAATCCTGGAACTCCCTTCCTAACAGCAATGTTGGTGTACCTACCCCATATGGACTGCAGCTCACCACCTTCTCAAGGGAAATCCTGGCCTAGCCAGTGACACCCACATCCCATGAACAAATTCAAAAAACGGCATTGAAGGCAATCCTAACACCTTGACTTTGAAATAGCAAACCCCTCCAAGTGTAAATATTGGCACCCTGGGCCTGGGGAGCCAATTCAGAACCTTGAATCTCATTAGAAGGTTCGAGAATACGCTGAAGCAGTCATGTGACTATCTGTCCATCTCTGTGAAAGTTGGGAGTTTTCTTGAACAAAGGGAGTCAAGCTACATTCTAGGAGAAGACTCGGAGGGAGGAGACCCGGACCGGTAAGTATAAAAACTTACCTCTTGTAAAAAAAAACTGAAAGTGACGTCACAGGAAAGCTGTGACTTGATTGGCTGGTAGGGAATCTGTACCGAATTTGAAATTCAAACTGATAAAAACTGATTAAAATACTAATTAACTAATTAATAAGTAGAGTAACTAAACCAGAGGGAGGAGATTACTGTATTTAGACAGCATTTAGTATTTATTGTAGAAATCTGGCACTAGGGACCACATAGTTAAGTGTATCATAATTTAGTAAGGATTTAATAAGCATTTATTTATTTTAAATTAATTTATTAATTAGTGATAGAAATGTCAGTCAGAGGGTTGAAGTGCTTTACCTGTGAGATGTGGGAAGTCCGTGACGCTTCCAGCATTCCGGGCGACTACATCTGCAGGAAGTGTACCCAGTTGCAGCTCCTCACAGACCACATGGATCAGTTGGAGCAGCAACTGGATGCACTTAGGAGCATGCAGGTGGCGGTAAGAGTCATAGACAGGAGTTTTAGAGAAGTGGTTACACCCAAGGTGCAGGCAGATAGATGGGTGACTGCTAGAAGGGGCAGGCAGTCAGTGCAGGAATCCCCTGTGGCTATCCCCCTCTCTAACAAGTATACCGTTTTGGATACTGTTTGGGGGGGGGGGGCGCACATGGCCTATCAGGGGAAAACAGCAGCAGCCAGAGCAGTGGCACCACGGCTGGCACTGTTGTTCAGCAGGGAGGGACAAAGCACAGAAGTGCAATAGTTATAGGGGACTCTATAGTCAGGGGCACAGATAGGCGCTTCTGTGGATGTGAAAGAGACTCTAGGATGGTATGTTACCTCCCTGGTGCCAGGGTCAAGGATGTCTCTGCATGGACAGGGGGCATTTTGAAGGGGGAGGGTGAACAGCCAGAGGTTGTGGTACACATCGGTACCAATGACATAGGCAGGAAGAGTGATGAAGTCCTGCAGGGGGAGTTTAGGGAGTTAGGTAGTAAGTTAAAAAAACAGGATATCTAGGGTTGTAATCTCTGGATTACTCCCTGTGCCACGTGCCAGTGAGGCTAGAAATAGGAAGATAGTGCAGCTAAACACATGGCTGAGCAGCTGGTGTAGAAGGGAGGGTTTCAGATATCTGGACCATTGGGCTCCCTTCAGGGACAGATGGGACCTGCACAAGGAGGACGGGTTGCATCTAAACTGGAGGGACACTAATATCCTGGCTGCAAGGTTTGCTAGCGTCACTCGGGAGGGTTTAAACTAGTGTGGCAGGGGGGTGGGAACCAGAGCAGTAGGACAGCTAGTGAAATAAATGAGGAGGACATAGTAAATAAGGCCAGTAGGACCAAGAGCAAGAGCAGGCAGGGAGATGTTGCGGAGCACAGCGGGACTGGTGGTCTGAGGTGCATTTGTTTCAATGCGAGAAGTATAACAGATAAGGCAGATGAACTTAGATCTTGGATTAGTACTTGGAAATATGATGTTGTTGCTATTAGAGACTTGGTTGAGGGAAGGGCAGGATTGGCAACTAAATGTTCCAGGCTTTAGAAGCTTCAGGCGGGATAGAGGGGGATGTAAAAGGGGTGGGCGAGTTGCATTACTGGTTAAGGAGAATATCACAGCTGTACTGCGGGAGGACACCTCGGAGGGGTCGTGCAGCAAGGCAATATGGGTGGAGCTCAGGAATAGGAAGGGTGCAGTCACGATGTTGGGGGTTTACTACAGACCTCCCAACAGCCAGCGGGAGGTAGAGGAGCAGATATGTCGACAGATTTTGGAAAGATGTAAAGGTAACAGGGTTGTGGGTGATTTTAACTTCCCCTATATTGACTGGGACTCACTTAGTGCTCGGGGCTTGGATGGGGCAGTATTTGTGAGGAGCATCCAGGAGGGCTTCTTGAAACAATATGTAGATAGTCCAACTAGGGATGGGGCCATTCTGGACCTGGTATTGGGGAATGAGCCCTTCCAGGTGGTCGAATTTTCAGTGGGGGAGCATTTCGGGAGCAGTGACCATAATTCCATAGGCTTTAAGGTACTTGTGGATAAGTTTAAGAGTAGCCCTCGGGTGAAGGTGCTAAATTGGGGGAAGGCTAATTATAACAATATTAGGCAGGAACTGAAGAATTTAGACTGGGGGTGGCTGTTTGAGGGTAAATCAACATCTGACATGTGAGAGTCTTTCAAACGTCAGCTGATTAGAATCCAGGACCTTCCTGTGAGGAAGAAAGACAAGTTTGGCAAGTTTCGGGAAGCTTGGATAACACGGGATATTGTGAGCCTAGTCAAAAAGAAAAAGGAAGCATTCGTAAGGGCTGGAAGGCTAGGAACAGACGAAGCACTTGAGGAATATAAAGACAGTAGGAAGGAACTTAAGCAAGGAGTTAGCAGGGCTAAAAGGGGTCATGAAAAGCGATGAGAACAGGTCGCACATTAAAGGGAATGATATTCTATGGGGAAGTACTTAAAATGCAAAATAATTCACCCTTGCATTCTCAACTTCCATCTATCTGACAAGTATTAGGGCAAATCCTTAACCATGGTGACTGTTCCAGTTAAAGGGGAAACGATGTCAAAAGGAAAAGTACTTCAATCAGTGACTACACTTACCTACAGGCCTCAGTGGAGTGAGTGCGACAGACAGAGCGTGTGCAAGAGTGCGCGAATATGAGTGTAAGAGAAATCAACAATCCAAATGCCTTAGTTTGTGGAAGAGGGTGGGAAGACACCAGAGAACATAAAAGAAAAAAACTGCATTTATACAGCACCTGTCATGATCTCAGGATGTCCCAAAGCACTTTACAGTCAGTGAATGAAGTACTTTTGAAGTGCATGCACTATTGTAATGGAGGAAACACAGCAGCCAAATTGCACACAGCGATGTGATAAACAACCAGATAGTCAGTTTATTTTAGTTACATTGGTTGAGGAATCAATATTGGCCAGGACAGATGGAGTCTCGGTTTACCATCTCATCCTAAACACAGCACCTCTGGCATTGCAACACTCCATCAGTTAGGTGTCAGCCTAGATTATGTGCGTAGCTCTCCGGATGACCTTCTGACCAGAGGTAAAAGTGATACCAACCGAGCCACAGCTAACACAATACATGATTTTCCCCTGGATAGTTCCCTATCTTTGTTAGCAATTGAGGACTCCCTCAATTGGAATATACAAGTTTAAGAGATCACTGACAGTGCAGATGTTAATTAGCACTATGAGAGGTTCTGCACAGGAGCTCTGTGTTTAATAAATTACAACTGGGAAAGAACATACAACTTTGCAGCACCTCTTCAGGTCAGTAATATCTATTAAAGATTTTTATATAATGTTAAGCTTAGGTGCACAAATAGCTCATTGATACAGTTTCAAAGTGCATTTTGGGCACTATTAAAAATGCTGCATCACTTTAGCCATGTTCACTTTCAAAAGGCCAGCTTTAAGGTAATAAAGAGTGATCACGCCTCAGTAATTTTACAATCAAACAACCTAGACCCTAACAATAGGAATATTTAGAAATGGAAACAGAAGCTTAGTTGATAGCAATGAGGCAAGATTTAAGATTTGACACCTTTAACATCACAAAACACAAAATTAACACTTTCCTCACTCAAAGGCAATGAAAAGGTTGATGTTGCATTTTGTGGTGATAAAGGGATCAAATTTTGGGAATAGAGGAAACAGGTTAGTGAAGGGCACTCATCAATTCCCATCACTAATTACTCGCGAGCCAAATGAATTAAATAGAAGAGGCTGCAATGCCCTCTACGGTCAAATAGCCTGCAACCGTAATACTGTCTGGGCCACTTGGGCAGGGTACTAGGGTGTTGCTGTGAACTGCACCTCAGCAACAGGAAAAGGAGGGAGGGTATGTGTAATGATTAGATTAGAGATACAGCACTGAAACAGGCCCTTCGGCCCACCGAGTCTGTGCCGAACATCAACCACCCATTTCTACTAATCCTACACTAATCCCATATTCCCAACAAACATCCCCACCTGTCCCTATATTTCCCTACCACCTACCTATACTGGTGACAATTTATAATGGCCAATTTACCTATCAACCTGCAAGTCTTTTGGCTTGTGGGAGGAAACCGGAGCACCCGGAGAAAACCCACGCAGACACAGGGAGAACTTGCAAACTCCACACAGGCAGTACCCGGAATCGAACCCGGGTCCCTGGAGCTGTGAGGCTGCGGTGCTAACCACTGCGCCACTGTGCCGCCCTAACGATGAACTGCAACACTGTTAGACCAATTACCCAAAGATATAATATTCAATATTCAACAGAATGAATTGTTAGCTTTACAGAAGAGCTTGTACAGGATTGGATCTGGGATTAACAATATACCACCCATTTTCTCCCAGCTCCTGAAAGTGCTGACTCTTGCGAATGCGTGCTTCCAGCTGCCCTCTGGTGCCTTACCTAAGTGGCTATTCTTTACATCGTTCCCCCATTGGTACGCTACCAGCAGGTGGCCTGCAGACCTTGCGCTTAGGACGCGGACATTTTTAAAAGTATATGGTTGTTTTACCACTCATTATTACCATGACTGACCAAGCTGGCCGAGTCCTGAAGGATACATCTGCCAGAATGGGCCTGCAATAGCTGGTGAGAGAATTAACAATAGGGAAAAAACTACTTGACCTCACCCTCACCCATCTAACTGTTGCAGATGCATTTATCCATGACGGACAGGTTTAGATAAGTTAGACAAGGAAAAACTGTTCCCATTAACAAACAGTACTCTGACTAGGCGACACAGATTGAAAGTTTTGGGCAAGAGATGCAGGGGGAATATGAGGAAGCACTTTGTTTATGATTCGCTATCCACAAGGGTGTTGGAAGCAGAGACAATCAAAGACTTCAAGAGGAAATTGGATGGCCACCTGAGAGAAACAGATTTACAAGGCTCCAGGAATCGAGCCAGGGCGTGGGACTGACTGCAGAGCTCCGTGGAGCGCCGGCATGGAATTGATGAGCCGAATGGCCTCCTTCTGTGCCGTAAATGACTGACTCTAATTTTTAAAAAATTAGTCTTTAGAATTCCTCCTAGTTTCCTTTTATGTTTATCTTAATATAAGGAAATTCCAAATAAGTGAAATCTGCAGAAAGGATCTTTGGGAAATATCACCAGAACCTGTGACTGCTGTTGCTGGCAAGTGTGGATGATGGCAGCACAGCAAGAACACTGCTTTGGAATGGAATAACTCCCAAAACCACTCACAAAGCAGCACAAGGTCCTTTCCAGGTGGCAGGACAAAATTATCCAAATGGGTTCTACTAACCAGGCAGCATCGACACCTGCACAAAGCTAAAAGCTTCAATCTTTGTGCGAACTGGAAATCTTACAGATCTACTCATTTCTAGTCTCACATAAATTGTGAATTCTGATTAGCCTCAGTTTTGATGTGGCAGGTTGTGAGAATATTTTTGAAAGGTCAATGCTTCTTTACTGCAATTTAAAAAAAATACAAAGGAAGATTTCATCCTTCACAAAATTTCCCAAGGAAATGAGAAGTTTCAAGTGCACAGTAGCAATGAGATGGTCACTGTGCAAGTTCATGAATTAACAGTAGTATGCACCCAGTCAGGTTCAAACTGCAGTAGTGCAGTATTTCTGCCATTGCTCAGATTCTCAGTGCGGGTACACAAAATTGCTGGCATGCAGTTTGACAGTTTCATGGGCAAGTCACAGTTCCACTGCAATGGGTTTTCTGGTTAAGACCAACAGGTTTATGAGCATGAAAGCACTTTGTGGAACAGCTTTGCTCAGTCCGCAAGCATGAGTCCGAGCTTCCAGTTTCTTGCCATTTTAATTCACCACCTTGTTCTCAGCCACATTTCTGTCCTCGGTCTGCTGCAGAGTTCCAGTGAAGCTCAACGCAAACTTGAGGAACAGCACCTCATCTTCCAATTAGGCATTCTACAGCCCTTCTGGACTCACTGAGTTCAACAACTTCAGACCATGACCTCAATTTTGATGGTTAAAAAAAGTGCCAGTCTTAAACTTGCTTTTCATGTTTTTCTTTCAGACAGAGCTGTTCATTATTCTGCCATTAACATTCTGGACAAATGCTTTGTCTTTTACTATGACTATTACTACTCTCTTTGCCTTTTGTTCCAGGACATCTTTGTCATTTAATCTCTCCTGCCCAATCACAGACCCTGCCTTTCATTCTTCTTCTGCCCCCTCCCCCCCTTTCACTTGCTCAAAACCTATTACATTTCTAACCTTCGCCAGTTCTGATGAAAGGTAACAGACCTGAAACGTTAACTCTGCTTCTCTCCATAGATGGTGCCAGGTCTACTGAGTATTTCCAGCACTTTGTTTTTATTTCAGATTTAAGAGCATGGTCACCACACTTCTCATTTTGAAAATTATATTGCAGAAGGGCAAATTAAGATTTTAAAGAAATTGAATTGCTCGCTTTCAGTTGTTGGAGGCCTTTAAAAAGAACCATGGAGAGGAAAACAATCAACACGTAGGAATACGAACGCCCTGTGAGCTGCCCAAATTAGTAATTTGAAGTTCACAACACAGAAGGTCAATTCAGCCCATTGTGGCTGTGCCATCCCTTTGCTAGAATGATCAGATACTAATCCCACTATTCTGCAATCTCCCTTTGGCTCTCCATCATTATTAGCTTGAACTATTTATCCAATTTTAGAAACATTGAAAATAGGAGCAGGAGTAAGCCATTTGGTCCTTCGAGCCTGCTCTGCCATTCATTATCATGACTCAGTAGCCTGTTCCCGCTTTTGCCCCATACCCTTTGATCCCTTTAGACCCAAGAGCTATATCTAATTCCTTTTTGAAAACATTCAATGTTTTGGCCTCAACTGTTTTCTGTGGTAGCGAATTCCACAGGCTCACTACTCTCTGGGTGAAGAAATGTCTCCTAATCTCAGTCCTGAAAGGTTTACCCCATATCCTTAGACTATGACCTCCTGGTTCTGGACTCCCCCACCATCGGGAACATCCTTCCTGCGTCTACCCTGTAAAGTCCTGTTAGAATTTGATAGGTTTCTATGAGATCCCCCCTCACTCTTTTGAACTCCAGTGAAGATAATCCTAACCGACTCAATCTCTCCTCATATGTCAGTCCCGCCATCTCAGGAATCAGTCTGGTAAACGGCACATGGTGCAGTGGTTAGCACCGCAGCCTCACAGCTCCAGGGACCCGGGTTCGATTCTGGGTACTGCCTGTGCGGAGTTTGCAAGTTCTCCCTGTGACCGCATGGGTTTTCGCTGGGTGCTCCGGTTTCCTCCCACAGCCAAAGACTTGCAGGTGATAGGTAAATTGCCCCTAGTGTAGGTAGGTGGTAGGGAATATGGGATTACTGTAGGATTAGTATAAATGGGTGGTTGTCGGTCAGCACAGACACGGTGGGCTGAAGGGCCTGTTTCAGTGCTGTATCTCTAAATAAATAAATAAACCTTCGCTGCACTCCCTCTATAGCAAGAACATCCTTCCTCAGATAAGGAGACCAAAACTGCACACAATATTCCAGGTGTGGCTTCACCAAGCCCTGTATAAATGCAGCAAGACATCCCTGCTTCTGTACTCAAATTCTCTTGCTATGAAGGCCAACATACCATTTGCCTTTTTTACCGCCTTTTGCATCTGCATGCTTACCTTCAGCGACAGGTGTATGAGAACACCCAGGTCTCGCTGCATATTCCCCCCTCTCAGTTTATAGCCGTTCAGATAATAATCTGCCTTCCTGTTTTTGCTACCAAAGTGGATAACCTCATATTTATCCACATTATGCTGCACCTGCCATGCATTAGCCCACTCACTCAACTTGTCCAAATTTTCCTTTATAAGATGCGGTGATCACTGCCTCAACCACTCCTTGCACCAATGCCCAGGCAAATTATGCAGTGTTCAGCTCCATTTCCAATTCCATACTGAAGCAGTCCGTGCCCACATGCAGAAAGACCTGGACAACATCCAGATGTGGGTTGATAAGCGGCAAGTTTACATTCATGCCACGTAAGTGCCAGGCAATGACCATCTCCATCCAGAGAAAGCATAACCGCCTCCCCTTGACATTGCCATCACTAACTTCAGCATTGTGGGGGTCACCATTGACTAGAAACTCAATGGTACCACCGCATAAAAGTTGCAACCAAGAGAACTGGTCAGAGGTGGGGTATTCTACGGTTAAGTGACTTACCTGCTGACTCCCCAAAGCATCTCTACCAACTACACACAAAACACTAACCAAGAGTGCAATGGAATACTATCCACTTGCTTGGATTGGTGCAGTTCTACCACTTGAAGCTTGGCACAATCCAGGATCCAGGGCAAATTGGCCCACTGCCTGGCTTAAACATTCACTACTGACGCACTGTGGTTAGTCTGCAGCAACTCACCAAGGCTGCTTCAGCAGCACCTCCCAAACACACGACTCCACTATCTAGAAGGACAAGGGCAGCTAAATCATGGGAACACCATTTCCAAGTCACACTATTGTGACCTTGACATTCCTTCGTATTCCTGGAATTTAGGTGCATGCTGTGGTTTTTGCAGCCAAAGTTTAATTTAGTGGTCCCACTAATCTGCATGTATCCTACATACCAATAAATCCTAGGGGACTGGTTTAGTCTTTTACTGACCAATTATTGACTAATAAAACCCCTCACAACCAAAAGACGCAATGGCGACATGGGGAAAAACCTTATCACGCAGCAAGTGGTTTGGATCTGGAATACACCGCCTCAGTGTAGTGGAAGCAGATTCAATTGAGGCATTCAAGAGGGAATTGGATTATCTGAAAAGGAAAAATGTGCAGGGCTACAGGGAGAAGGGCAGGGAGTGGCACTAGGTAATTTGCTCCTCTGGAGAGCCACGCAGACACGTCAGGCCGAATGGCCTCTGTGCTGTAGCAATTCTGTGAATCCTACAGGCATCTAATTTACTAATAGGTTAAACAAGTAAATATGAAAGGAGTGTGCCTTAAAGCTGGGAAACCACAATGCTCCACGGACCAGAGTTTGAACACTCTTGGATTAGAGTTCGTGAGAGGCGGGGATAGGGGCCCATTATTGATTTGTTCATGTATGGACTGTTTAATGTATGGACCTAGTTCCAAGCTTCATGTTCTTGATGGTTCCTATGACTGCGAGTGATGGAATTTCCAAAGGTGATACTTCAACCAGAAAAGTGGATAAAGTTTCTGACCAAGGTCCCCAAGTGAAATGGACGGCAGAGTCTCTGAGCTCCTGACAGAAAATGCCTCGAGTATGGAAAAATCTCTGCCTCTGCATGAAGAGTCACTCAGTACATCCATGGCCTCTGATTTTCCTTCCATTTAGGAACCTCTGACAAAGTAATGAACTTTGCATTCTTGCATTCCAAACTGGAGGTAGTTTTCTTTTCTGCTTTGTTTAGATGGCACAGCAAAGCTTTTGCCACCTCAGATCACCACCCTCCATCCTTAAGCGCCTCAGCAGCAACTGCACACACCTAAGAATTTCCTCACCGTCTGATTTACCACACCAACATTACTACTACCGCAGAAAAAGTTAGCCCCACAACTACGCCATATCAGCTGTGAGCCATTGGGTGAACAGATAACACAGCTGTGTAGACATCCAATAATGTCTTCCCCTTCACATTCGGCCCTGAGTTATCTTATCCATTTGACATTTTAAGTCCCAACAATATCCTGTTATAACTCTTTCTAGTCTGGACAGACAAAGTTTTTTTAAACATATCTCAGCTTCTGACTTTACATTGGGATTGCCATATTCTGTGGCTGCTTGCATTCTTGCTATTTTTTGTAAGTTTGTAACAGATTCCGGGAGTGAACTAAGATGTCAGAACAACAGTTAGAAAATCAGGAGAGCAGATATAGAAAATGAAGAACCATTAATAGAATTAAAAGCTCTAAACAATAACAACAGGTTAACACAGGCCCCAAGTCTCAGAATTAATTTCGTTTTTTATTGTCTCAATCAAAGCAACATCGAGGCCTCAGCAACTTCAGGGTGGAGAGACAGGAAGTGGTTCAGCAGGATTGAGAGATATGTATTTTTATGGGTATACCGAGATGGCAGCAGTTTGAAAGTGAAATGCTATCTTACATGTAATTTTAACAGGTGATTAAATACAAACATTACTTTTTTCAAATTGCTGGCATTTACATGAGCTTTCCTCACCCACCCTAACCAGGCTGCTCAATTTGCCCATTGGCCTCGTTAAACTATATTCATTAAAGAAAAGTCATCATAGCATGAATCCTCCTGTGCTCAATCTGCTGCGAACAGTTTCCACTCTGCTTAATCCACGAGCAGAGATTCATGATCACCAGCCTGTTTAACTAATCTACTTGTTCCTGGCTTGACCACTCTGTTCTACAGCCAGCACATACACAGTCATTTCATCTGATGTTACAAACACAATGTCCCAGACAACTGGAAGGAAAATCCATGCATCAAACTGCTTGAACACCCACTCGATACAAATTTCCCACATTCCAGCTCATGAAAATTTCTTTGTAATTTTCCTTCTCCATAAAGGAATAAAACTTTGCAAGTGAATATATTTCCACTCATGGAGTGACTTTTAAGATTGCTCACTCTTAACAGCTATACTTTATACTGTCTGCAGTTTAGAAGAACGATAGGTGACCTCTTTGAAACATGTAACACTAGCAGAGATGTGCAAAACATTCGCAATTAAATATCTTTATTGCAAATGTACTGCTTTAAATCCTCATCCCATGTCATCCCATCCCCACATCCACACCTCCCAGGCAGTCAGACCCCCTCAATTCCTCCCGGGCTGGTCCCCACTCCCTCCCCGTTCCGCCCCCCACTTCCCTCGCCATCCCGTCCCTCCCCTCTTTCCTCACCGTCCCGTCCTTCCCTTCCCCCCACTTCACTCGCCATCCAGTCCCTCCCCATCCCCCTTCCCTCACCATCCCATCCCTCCACCCCACTTCCCACACTGTTCCTGTCCACCCCACCATTGCGTCCTGCCTTCCTCCCCTCCGCCTCACACCATTCCTTCTCTCCCCTCCCTTCCATGCTGTCCCACCCCCTCCTCCGTCTTGCCTCCCCCATCACTACCTTAGTCTCTTTTATAATTTGCCTCAGTCTCTCCATTTTATATTTTATTGATTATATTTACCTCAGTTTTTTTTTCAAGTTCTGCAATGGCAAGCTTCTTATTCCCCTATATTACATTGATTACACTTTACCTCACTCTCTAATATAATATTTTGCCTCAGTCTCTATTATATTGGCTATATTTAACTTCAGTGTCTCTCTATTTGATATATTGATTAAATTTTACCTCATTCACTCTTGCTTTTATATTATAGTTGTGCGAGTGTGTACTAAACACCTCTCACTGTACCTGTGAAAACCTTGAATATATTCACTGTAGACTTGATCTCTGTTGAGTGCTGGCTCCACCCACCACCCAATCAGAAAAGTGCAGACAGACAAACTGTGTTAGATAAGATTGAGGAGGGCTTAACAGGGTCAATGCTGTGAGGCTACTTCTCCGGTTAGAGAGTCTAGAATTATTCTATGATCCCAAAAGGAAAGTGGATGGGCACTGGAGGGAAATAAACTTTCAGGGCTACGGAAATACAGCGGGGGAATGGGACTGATTAGATTGCTCTAGAGAGCCAGCATGGACTCGAAGGGTTGAATGGCTTCCTCAGTGCCATAATGACTATGACTAGTCTCAGGATGGTTATTTCGGAACGAGATGAGAAATTTCTTCACTCAGAGGGTTGTGAATCTTTGGAATTTGCTGCCCCAGAGGGCCATGGACAGTCAGTCTTTGAGTTTATTCAAGGCTGAGTGATAGTTTTTTGGACTCCATGGAAAATCAAGGGAAATGGGGACCGTGCAGGAAAGTAGAGTTGAGATAGATCATCAATCATGATCCTACTGATTGGCAGAGTAAGCGTGAGGGCTGGATGGCCTTCGCCTGCTCCCATTACTTATGTTCTTTGTTTAAGCAAGCAGTGTAGCGTGATCACATGCAAATCAACAAGTTCTTGCTTTAAGATTTCAGTTTTAGATTGCAAGACAGTTAGCAGAAAACTGTATGTCATCTCCCAATTAAACACCTCGACATTTATAATATCCAGCAATATCAGAAAGCAATGACAACTGGTGACAGCAGATTAACTATCTCTGAAATGCAGCAAGTTACTGTTCTTAGCAAAACACATGACACCGAAACTGGTTTTTCTCTGTGCAGATAAAAAAGTACCAGGAATTATATTTTTCATGGAGTGTTGTTCTGTGCAAAGATTGGGCCTTAAAGTTTCCCACTAAAGAGATGTTACTGCTACACATTTGAGTACAGAACAGCCAGGCATTGGCCAAAATTCAACAGGAGACAAGTGTAGTTCAGTTATGGTTGAGAAAGTTTTATCTGACGATAAGACGATCCACTCAATTCCTGTTATAACTAATTCAAGGCAACTGCCAACTGGAGGAAGGATATACTTCCCTTGGAGGCGGCACACTGAAAGCTCACTAGATTGGTTCCTGAGATGAGAGCATTGCCCCATGGTGAGAGGCTGGAGTTTCTCTGGATTTCAGAATAAGAGGCGATTTCATTGAAACAAGATTCTGAAGAGGCTCGACAGGGTAGGGACTGAGAGGCGTTCCCCTGGCTGGGAAATTTAGAACACAGGGGCACAGCGTCAGGATAATGGGACAATCATTTAGGTTGGAGATGAGGAAAAATTTCTTCACTCAAACGGTTGTGAATCTTTGGAATTCTCTACCCCAGAGGGTTATGGATGCTCCATTGTTGAGTATATTCAAGGCTGAGATAGACAAATATTTGGTCGCTTGGGGAATCAAGGGCTATGGGGAGCAGGCAGGAAAGCGTTGAGGCAGATCAGCCATAATTGTCTTGAATGGTGGAGTAGGCTATGGGGCCATATGACCCACTCCTGCTCCTATTTTTTACATTATGAAACCTTTAATCATGCTTTTGTTACCTCCAGATTCAACTTTTCCAATGCACCCCGGTCAGCCTGCCAACTTCCACCATCCATAAACTTGAGCTCATCCAAAATTCTGCTGCCCATATTCTAATTTGCAACAAGTCCTGTTAAGCCATTTCCAGTGTTTGCTGACCTACATTGGCTCCCGGTCTAGTAACGGCTTGATTTGAAAGCTCTCATCCTTGTGCTTAAATCCCTACAAGGCTTCACCTGTCCCCATCTCTCTAACCTCCTCAGAGACCTCCATGTTTCTCTAACTCTGGCCTCTTTGTA
This sequence comes from Heterodontus francisci, assembly GCF_036365525.1. Lineage (NCBI taxonomy): Eukaryota > Metazoa > Chordata > Chondrichthyes > Heterodontiformes > Heterodontidae > Heterodontus > Heterodontus francisci. Next base: position 1,111,671 of record NC_090412.1, on the reverse strand, counting down.
CACCCATTCCCTCTGCTCTTAACATTGGCGGCTGTGCTTTCAGCCTTTCCTCCTAAACCATCCCTCCCCAAATCTCTCCATCTCTCACTTCTCCTGTAAGATGCTTGTTAAAACTTAACTCTGACCAAGCTTTTGGTCACCTGCCTGAATGTCTTTCTCTTTGGCTCAGTGTCCATTTCTGTCTGATAATGCTCCTGTGAAGCACCTTGGAACGTTTTACTACATTAAAGGTGATATATAGATGCAACTTCCTGTTCCAGATGGATTCCTTGATAAGGTCAACCAAACTGCTTGCACTATTGCGTACCAATAGCTAGACAGTTAGATTTACACACTTCAGATGTCATCACCCAATCTGCACAAGAGGCAGCGACTCAAGCAATACATCAAATCTTAATTTTCAGTTTATTTGTCCCAAACCACCATTCTAAAGTACTACCTGCCTTATGGAGAATATACAAGTGCCCATTATGTTTGGTAGGAAAGGCTCAATGCTGCTCCAGGCAATGCCACATTCCAGGTGACAGTGAAGAACCTTGATGCAATTAGTCATGCAACTAAATTACCTACCAAAGCCTTTGGGGTGGCAGATCAGCTTTGCAAGTCTGCAAAGAAGAAGGGGTCACAGTCTCAGGATACGGGGTATGCCATTTAGAACAGAGATGAGAAAAAATTTCTTCACTCAGAGGGTGGTGAACCTGTGGAATTCTCTCCGCAGAAGGCAGTGGAGTCCAAGTCATTAAATATATTCAAGGAAATAGATAGATAAATTTCTTAATGCCAAAGGGATCAAAGGATATGGGGAGAAAGCAGGAACAGGGTACTGAATTTGACGATCAGCCATGATTTTTTTTGAATGGCGGAGCAGGCCTGAAGGGCCGAATGGCCTACTCCTGCTCCTATTTTTTATGTTTCTATAAGTACATGAGGCAGAAAGGAAAAGGATTTGCTAATAGGGCGAGATGAAGTAGGGTGGGAGGAAGCTCCTGTGGAGCATAAACAGTGGACAAAGGGATCGTTGGTGCTGTTATTTCCACGTCATTTCTTAAATCCTTTGTGGAAAATGGGAACTTTTCCCTCTATTAAGGATTGCTTGTGTTTAATTAGACAGGGGAAACTACAAGAAAGACCCTAATGAACTGTATTGTTTGTTTGACTTGGTTGAGATGCACTGACCTCCATTACTCTAGACTATTTTGTGCCCATCAAAAAGGAAAATAGGATGTAAATCAATTCACTTAAAAGTAGGGAATTCAATCTTGCTACAGCTTGGATCCTATGAGACAGTTAGTCCTAAACAAGAGGTAATACAGGAGCTGTGCTCGGATACATGGCAAGTTCCTGGTATCTAGCAGGGATGCTTCTTAAAAGAATATTTCTGCATTTCTACAATCACACCTTTGGTTCCATCAGTGATGACTGGCTCATCAATGTAGCCCAGCAGCCTCGACCAGTTCTGGTAAAGAGCTTTTGGTATGTTGTGCTGGCGCCAAAACCAATTCCACTGTTGAAAAGTCTGTGGGAAAATGGAGGGAGAAGGAAGCTTGCAACTAAAGCCAGGAATATTTCAGTTTACACTAGTGTATTATGGGAAGAAATTTAGGAGGGCAAAGAAATGGGATTAGAGTGGACAGCTCCAGTTGCTTACGTGTGTGTATACATGTATATTCTAACGCCTTTCTTCCTAAAAACACAGATACAATGTATACACACATTCCATGGTAGCGATCAGGATTTAAATGAGCATTATAACCCACAAGATCATGTCTCCAGCAGGTTACATCATCTGAGCCTTTCACTAAGACAGCATCCTCGTATCTTTCACCGGGGGCTCATTATTCACCATACAAGCAGTAAAATCATATTCAAAAATTATGCCTTTACTAAGCGAATGAGGGAGATTGAACTATAACTGAATTTAAGAAACCGGAAGGTCAGACACTACAAATTCATCTTTTGCCGTCAGTGAGTCAGCATGTACTCTTGGAAGCCTGGCTTAGTTTGAGATACAGGTTTGAAGCTCAACAATGCTATCCGGTCCCCAGCACAAGGTCAGGGCTACCATTAAATTATCACAGTACACTTACTTCCCCAATGGTTAGTTCTACCCTTGGATAGTGTACAATGTTGCAGACAATGAGTTAAAACCAACAAGCTACACAAGGCTGTTGATCAGCCATCTCACTACCAAAGTTTGCTGGGTTACTTGTCATTCAAATCCACTTTTCACTGCGCTTTTTCCCTAGTATTTGACAAGACTGCTGCCAGCAAGAGACAAAATATAGTTACAAACACATCATGGCAATTCATCAACTGAGAAACTGGAATTCATAGTATGGACCATCACATGAAGGGTGGAAGAAGAAAAATTGTTTCAAAGGACTGATTATTTCCAAGGTTGCAAACAAATGTGTTATAAAAGTTACCTATAAATAGGACAGATCAGAGTTATCCAACAATGGTTGGTGTCTTGAAGACTCATGGTTTCACACTGGCTTTGAGAAGCAACAATACTGAAGTGCTCATTCACCCAACAGGAGGAATATCAAGGCAATAATGCATGGTGAAAGCTGGAATGTAGCTTCAGACAGCTTCTTTGGGGATCTCTTGCAGATTAGCCCATAAAAAGCAGATTGACTCTCCTATAGGAAGATCCTGGCGTAAACCAAGCAGATACTGGAACGTGTAATAGCCGGAATATTAACTGGACAGCAAACCTTATGCATGTCATTATCAAATATTACCTTAACGGCTTGGCACAATGGCACAGCCTATATGTTCAAAACGCTCTCCTCATTGCTCAGACGTATTTCTACAGTTAAAGTCAATAGTAGACCTTTAAAGGGCTCAATTTCATCTCCACTTCTCTCCTCTGCTCAACGTGCTGATCCTTGCTGGATTATGGTTCCAAAGGTGCTAGGCATCTTAAATGTGCAAGCTGACAGTGAATGCCAGGTTTTTGTACCACAGGGGATTTACAGCCAATCTGATCCTCACCTGATGCCCTCATTTGCTAATCCAGGGAGGCCAAAGTAAATTGTCAGAGCCATACTTCTGTCTCAGCACAGGCCAGAGATAAAAGTCCTTCAGATCTAGGGGGGAAAGAGATGGGAGCATAGTGGTAATGTCACAGAACTAGCAATCCAGAGGCCCAGACTACTGTCCCAGGGGCACAGGTTCAAATACCATCATGACAGCTGGTGGAATCAAAAATTCAATTAATTCATAAAAAGCTGGAATTGAAAGCTAGTCTCAGTAATGATCCCCTGAAACTACCATTGATTGTTGTAAACAATCTAGTTCACGAATGTCCTTTAGGGAAGGAAATCTGCTGTCCTTCCCTGGTCTGGCCTACATGTGACTCTTGACCTTCAGCAATGTGGTTGATTCTTAACTGCCTTCTAAAATGGCCTAGCAAGCCACTCAGTTGTCAAGAGCAATTAGGGTTGGGCAACAAATGCTGGCCTTGCCCACATCCCAAGAAACAATATATAAGAGAGACCTAGATGGCTCAACAGTACACCAGATGGTGCCATAATCCACCTGTCCAAAAAGACAATGGTTTGTATGTCCAGTAGGAAAGAGTCACCAAATATTTGGGGAGAGTTAAGGACTCAAATGTTAAATCTTCAGTAAACTTTGGACGCCCACCGAAGGGTCTAACTGAACATTACATCATGTAAATTCAAAGAAATAGGGAGACTCCATACCCCAGGACAGATCTAAAGAGCACCGCCCACAGGTGCCAAATAATAATATTTGGTAAATTAATTTGAATAAATTCAAATATCAAGTATCTACAGGAAAATCAACGAATCTTCACTTTAGTTCCTTGTTTTCCTGGCACTTCAGTATTCACCTTGCAAGTTTTTAGATCCTGGTTTAAGAACATAATAGGAATAGGCCAATCAGCCCATTGAGCCTGCTCCACCATTCAATAAGATTGTGGCTGATCGTCAACTCCACCTTCCCACACTCTCCCCATATCCCTCAAGATCCAAAAATCTATTGATCTCTCTCTTGGATATACTCAACGACTGAGCATCCACAGCTCTCTGGGGTAGAGAATTCCAAAAACCCACAACCCTTTGAATGAAGAAATTTCTCATTTCAGTTCTAAATGGTCGAGCCCTTATTCTGGGACTGTGTCCACATGCTTTGAACTTCCCAGCCAGGGAAAACATCTTCCCTGCATCTATCCTGTCAAGCCCCTTAAGAATTTTATATGTTTCAATGAGATCACCTCTCATTCTTCTAAATTCCAGGGAATACAAGCTTAGTCTACTCAATCTCTCCCTTAGGACAACCCCCTTATCCCAGGAATCAGTCCACTGAACCTTCAGTGCATTCCCTTTAAGACAAGTATATCCTTCCTTAAGTCAGGAGTCCAAACTGTACACAGTACTCCAGGTGTGGTCTGTATTTTTGTTTGTTTTAAACTGTAGGACCACTGGTGACTGCTGTCACATCTGTAGAAGGAAGTTGATACTGTCAGTATAATCGGCCAGCGCTCTGAGTAACCACATTGTGGAGGCAAGGCTCGAATTCCAAATACAGGTAGGGGAAATCAGGGAATTGAAGCAGCGGGTGAGTAATAGTATAAATTACAGTCCCTGCATAAACCTATACCATTTCAAAATACTAAACCAAGAGATGCACCAGAGGGGGCCTCAACTGCATTTGTGTGGAATCTATATGCTTTATATCAGATCAACGAGAGATTTTTCCATTTATTTTTCTAATGCTTTTTGCACAGTACTTGTAACCTCTGATTAAATCCTGCTGTATGTATTGTTTTAACGGTTAACCCTCAGAGCTGCATCAATCCTGAGCCACACCGTACCATATGATACATCTGTTAATATTTGGAAATGACAACTGCAGATTGCCACACTAACCCATCATACATTCAGCCTATTATTTAATTAGCACTGGGATGTTTAAAGTCACTTGGTCACAGTAGGCTTCGACCTATAATCAAAGCCAGTAGCATGAAGTATTAGGACCATCCTGTCACATTCAGTTTTTGTGTGTAAAGAGTGAAATATACTACACTCAGTTGTAATGCTTCCCCTTTTTGCACCATTACAAACACCCAATTAAATAGAAGACTTCAAAAGCCTGAAAACAAAGAGTTTGGCAAGTACAGTTATACAGACAATACAGAAGCCCTTTAATAAAAGCAGGGAGAGCAGATCCACTTTTGAAAATAATAAAGGGAGGTTCCAAACTGCACTATTCTCAACAATCAAACTTCACATCCAATTAATCTGCATTCATATTACAGCAACACCACACCCAACTCCAACATAGCTAATTGTGACGGTCTCAAATGCAAGAGGATACCATGGAGTAGACTGCTATGCTGAAGCTACACATTACGCTGGTCAGGACACCTCAAGCATTGTGTTCATATCTGGTCAGAGAACATCCACAGCCTGGATGCAGCAGCACAAAGAGTGGACGGCACAGTGGTTAGCACCGTAGCCTCACAGCTCCAGCGACCCGGGTTCAGTTCTGGGTACTGCCTGTGTGGAGTTTGCAAGTTCTCCCTGTGTCTGCGTGGGTTTCCTCCGGGTGCTCCGGTTTCCTCCCACATGCCAAAAGACTTGCTGGTTGGTAGGTAAATTGGCCATTATAAATTGCCCCTAGTATAGGTAGGTGGTAGGGAAATATTGGGATGGGGGGATGTGGTAGGAATATGGAATTAGTGTCTCTTTGGCCTCCTTATCTCGAGAGACAATGGGTAAGTGCCTGGAGGTGGTCAGTGGTTTGTGAAGCAGCGCCTGGAGTGGCTATAAAAGGCCAATTCTAGAGTGACAGGCTCTTCCACAGGTTCTGCAGATAAATTTGTTTGTCGGGGCTGTTACACAGTTTTCTGCTACACAGAATTACTGTAGGATTAGTATAAATGGGTGGTTGATGGTCGGCACAATTCGGTGGGCCGAAGGGCCTGTTTCAGTGCTGTATCTCTAAACTAAAACTAAAAACTAATGAAGGAAAGGGACTTGCACTAATATGATGTCTTTCACAACCTCAGGATATCCCAAAGAATTATTAAGGCAGCCAAAGAAATACTTTCGAAATGAAGTCAAAGAATCACAGGAGTTCTGATGAAGGGTCACTGACCTGAGATGTTAACTCTGTTTGTCTCTCCACAGATGCTGCCAGACCTGCTGAGTATTTCCAGCATTTCTTGTTTTTACATCATAGAATCACAAAATGGTTGCAGCACAGGAGGCGGCCATTTGGCCCGTTGTGTTATCCTGGCTCTCTGCACCACCACCACCCTCCTCCGCCTGGCTGAACTTGTTCTCACATTGAACAACTTCCCCTTCAACTCCACTCACTTCCTTCAAGTAAAAGGTGTTGCTATGGGTACCCACATGGGTCCTAGTTATGCCTGTCTTTTTGTGGGATATGTCGAACATTCCTCGTTCCAGTCCTACTCAGGCCCCCTCCCCCAACTCTTTTTTCGGTACATTGATGACTGAATCGGTGCTGTTTCCTGCCCCTGCCCCGAACTGGAAACTGACTCCCACTACTACCTCGACTATACTTCTTCACACCCTGCCTCCTGTCAGGACTCCATTCCATTCTCTCAGTTTCTCCGTCTCCGACGCATCTGCTCTGATGATGCAACCTTCCATGACAGCGCTTGATATGTCTTCCTTTTTCCTCAACCGAGGATTCCCACCCACTGTGGTTGACAGGGCCCTCAACCGTGTCCGGCCCATTTCCCGCACCTCTACCCTCACCCCTTCCCCTCCCTCCCACAACCGCGACAGGGTACCCCTTGTCCTCACTTTCCACCCTATCCGCCTCCATATCCAAAGGATCATCCTCCGCCATTTCCGCCACATCCACTATCAAATGCATCTTCCCCTCCCTTCCAGTCAGCATTCCAAAGGGATCATTCACTCCGTGACACCCTGGTCCACTCCTCCCTTACCCCCACCACCTTGTCCCCTTCCCATGGCATCTTCCTCTGCAATCACAGGAGGTGCAATACCTGCCCATTTACCTCCTCTCTCCTCACTATCCCAGGCCCCAAACACTCCTTTCAGGTGAAGCAGCGATTTACTTGTACTTCTTTCAATTTTCTTTCTTTTCTTTCTTTTGGGCCTCCTCATCTCGAGAGACAATGGATACGCGCCTGGAGGTGGTCAGTGGTTTGTGAAGCAGCGCCTGGAGTGGCTATAAAAGGCCAATTCTAGAGTGACAGGCTTTTCCACAGGTGCTGCAGAGAAATTTGTTTGTCGGGGCTGTTGCACAGTTGGCTCTCCCCTTGCGCTTCTGTCTTTTTTCCTGCCAACTACTAAGTCTCTTCGACTCGCCACATTTTAGCCCCGTCTTTATGGCTGCCCGCCAACTCTGGCGAACGCTGGCAACTGACTCCCACGACTTGTGATCAATGTCACAGGATTTCATGTCGCGTTTGCAGACGTCTTTATAGCGGAGACATGGACGGCCGGTGGGTCTGATACCAGTGGCGAGCTCGCTGTACAATGTGTCTTTGGGGATCCTGCCATCTTCCATGCGGCTCACATGGCCAAGCCATCTCAAGCGCCGCTGACTCAGTAGTGTGTACAAGCTGGGGATGTTGGCCGCCTCGAGGACTTTAGTATACTGTATTCGCTGCTCACAATGTGTTCCCCTCTACATTGGGGAGACCAAACGCAGACTGGGTGACCGCTTTGCGAAACACCTCTGCTCAGTCTGCAAGCAGGACCCCGAGCTTCCGGTTGCTTGTCATTTCAACACTCCCCCCTGCTCTCATGCTCACATCTCTGTCCTGGGATTGCTGCAGTGTTCCAGTGAACATCAACGCAAGCTCGAGGAACAGCATCTCATTTACTGATTAGGCACACTCTCGCCTGCCAGACTGAACATTGAGTTCAATAATTTCAGAGCATGACGGGTTCCATTTTACTTTTATTTTCAGTTTTTTTTTCTTTTTCCTTTTTAAAAAAAATTTTTTTGTGTTTAGTTTATTTTATTTCATCTTAGTTTGTTCAGTTTGCTTACCCACTGTTTTTTTTCATGTTTGTACTTGCGGCTGTTCAATTTTCAGTCTGTTAACACCCAATCTGTACTAATGCTTTGTCTTTCAACACACCATTAACATACTGTTTGCCTTTGCTCCACTACCTTCTGGTCAGCTATTCTGTGACCTTGTCCTATTTACACATTCTCCTTTGTCATCTCTTGCCCCACCCCCGCTTTACTTGCTTATAACCTTTTACATTTCTAATATTTGCTAGTTCTGAAGAATGGTCACTGACCTGAAACGTTAACTGTTTCTCTCTCCACAGATGCTGCCAGACCTGCTGAGTATTTCCAGCATTTCTTGTTTTTATTTCAGATTTCCAGCATTCGCAGGATTTTGCTTTTATCTCTGCAAGAGCAACTCACTTGGTCCCACTCCCCAGCATTTTTCCCGTAGCCCCGCCAATTTTTTCAAATTATCCAGTTCTCTTCTGAAGGTCACAATTGAACCTGCCTCCACCACACTCTCAGGCAGTGCATTCCAGGTCCTAAACACTCACTGAACCTGCCTTCACCACACTCTCAGGCAGTGTATTCCAGATCCTACCTACTCAATGCAGAAAAAATGTTTTTCATGATGTCACTATTGCTTCTTCTGCCAATCAATGTCCTCTGGGTCTCAATCCTTCTGCCAATGGGAACAGTTTCTCCCTCTCTCGGGAATCTTTACTGTACCCTCCTTAATGCCTTAACCTCCCCCTCCTAAAGTGTGGTGCTTTAACTTTGCTGACAAGCCTGTTTTGTGGCACTTTATCAAATGCGTTTTGGAAATCCATGTACATCACATCAACCGCATTACGGTTACCACATCAAAAATTTCAAGCAAGTTGAAGAAAAACCCAAACTCTTCAGCCTTCAAAGGAGGTGAATGAGAAGGCACCTTATGAAAAATGAGAGAAATAAAAATAGAAAAAGCAAACTCAAATTTAGGATGCAATTGTTCCTACAACAGAACAAACAAAGAAAAGTACAGCACAGGAACAGGCCATTCGGCCCTCCAAGCCTGCGCCGATCTTGATGCCTGCCAAAACTAACACCTTCTGCACTTCCGGGGCCCATATCCCTCTATTTCCTTCCTATTTATGTATTTGTCAAGATGTCTCTTAAATGTCGCTATCGTACCTGCTTCCACCACCTCCCCCGGCAGCAAGTTCCAGGCACTCACCACCCTCTGTGTAAAGAACTTGCCTCGCACATCCCCTCTAAACTTTGCCCATCGCACTTTAAACCTATGTCCCTTAGTAACTGACTCTTCCACCCTGGGAAAACGTTTCTGACTATCCACTCTGTCCATGCCACTCATAACTTTGTAAACCTCTATCATGTCACCCCTCCACCTCCGTCGTTCCAATGAAAACAATCCGAGTTTTTCCAACCTCTCCTCATAGCTAATGCCCTCCAGACCAGGCAACATCTTGGTAAACCTCCTCTGTACCCTCTCCATAGCCTCCACGTCCTTCTGGTAGTGTGGTGACCAGAATTGCACGCAATATTCTAAGTGTGGCCTAACTAAGGGTACAGCTGCAACATGACTTGCCAATTTTTATACTCTATGCCCCGACCGATGAAGGCAAGCATGCCGTATGCCTTCTTGACTACCTTATCCACCTGCGTTGCCACTTTCAGTGACCTGTGGACCTGTACGCCCAGATCTCTCTGCCTGTCAATACTCCTAAGGGTTCTGCCATTTACTGTATACTTCCCACCTGCATTAGACCTTCCAAAATGCATTACCTCACATTTGTCCGGATGAAACTCCATCTGCCATTTCTCCGCCCAAGTCTCCAACCGATCTATATCCTACTGTATCCTCTGACAATCCTCATCATTATCCGCAACTCCACCAACCTTTGTGTCGTCCACAAACTTGCTAATCAGACCAGCTACATTTTGCTCCAAATCATTTATATATACTACAAACAGCAAAGGTTCCAGCACTGATCCCTGCGGAACACCACTAGTCACATCCATCCATTCAGAAAAACACCCATCCACTGATACCCTCTGTCTTCTATGACCGAACCAGTTCTGTATCCATCTTGCCAGCTCACCTCTGATCCCGTGTGACTTCACCTTTTGTACCAGTCTGCCATGCGGTACCTTGTCAAAGAACCAATGAACTACTGTGTCCATAGCAAATTGTCTTGAAGAACCATCTTGAATACAGAATAGTTTACCATCAAAGTAGCACCAGTAGCCAAGGATCAAGCCTGTGGGGTCCACACACAACTCCAATTTCACGAATAATGTGAGCAAGTGCCATTTACCCAACCTAGCACATTTTGAGAGAGACTTGAACGTCAATCAATAATTATACACATGCAGCACCCCCTTTCAAGATTGGATTTCTGGTTGGTGCTGAACTCCTGAGTTGCATTTAAATGCTGAACTTTGCCTGTTAACATGATAGACAAGCATGAGTGCATTACAAGAAACAGCATGCAAGGGAGGAGGCGTTTAAGATCAAAAGCCTAGTTTCTCTTTCCTGCATCTCTTCCCCAAAATATTTTCACCTTTAAGCTTAAACAGGACTGAAATAGAGCTGCTTTTCTCAGCTTCACAGAACACCAAGGCTCTGCAGAGAAACACCCACTGCTTCCTTTGAAGATAATTGGTAGGTAACGTTGCAACACGACTCCCCTTGACAAACTTCTTCCATACAATTTAACCATAACCTTCAGGTATAGTTTTAGGTCCCACCCATTAAGAAACAGAAGGCGGGTCGGTTATTACTTGCTCATTATCTCCATTAGCTAGACTCATTTCTAAACAATGACTGCGCCAGAGCATGGAGTGCTGTAGAACTGAACCTCCACAAAAGTCAAGATTACCCAAACTGTGAAAAAACGGTTGACTGCAAGAGTTTAAACAGATCGGGTGCAAGCTTGTGTAAAATAGGGGTCAGGTTCTAAATAAAATAGCTTCATTTCTTAGGCGCCTTTTACAAATCCGGAGACCACCAGAAGGAAGCTTGATCATGTAGCAACAGAGGGAATAGGAGCAGGCCATTCAGCCCCTCGAGCCTGCTCTGCCATTCAACTGGGGATCATGTCTGATGATCTACCTCAATGCCATTTTCCCACATTCTCTCCATATCCTTTGATATTTTTAATATCTAGAAATCTATCAATCTCTGTCTTGAATATATACTCAATTCCTGAGCCGCCACAACCCTCTAATTCACCATGTACATGGAGACAACTTGGAGCAGTACGTTTGGAGTTGTGCAAAAAAAACCGAAGGCCATTTGTTCACAAAAGCTGACCTTGTATCTACTCAAGATGCCGACTGTGACAATCACACCAACACTGCTGACATATCTATGATAAAAGGTGTCCAAGATATGGAAACATGGACAGCAGGGGAAAAAAGGGAGAACTTTAAGGATGAGGATTTAATTTTGGTACTGTGGAATATAAAAAAAAGTTAATGCCTATTAGTGAACTATTTTAAAATGGATTTTAGCTCTCTGGTGGCTTAAACACTCGAATGGAAGGTTTTCAGTGAACTTAATAACTTGGATGATGAATATTTAGGCTCCATTAAGGGTGGCAGCCACACCATAAGGCAGATTATTTAGAGTCTGAATGAATTGTATGTTTCAGTTAAAATCTCTGCATCCTGTTCAGTTAGTTTTAGGAGCAAGGTTGCACCTGTGCTGGGCAGAGACCAGAACAGTCCATTATATTTGCTCAGTAGAGGAAAACTACTTGGTGAACTGACTGATTTTTCTTTCTCATGGCAGGTTTTATGATTTAAATTATAAACTTTTACCCACCTCCCCAAGTTAATATCAGCTACATATGCAATTGTTAATGCATTGAAGCATATAGTGGCACTTTTAAAAAGATACATGCTTCACTAGTGGACTGAAGGTCTCAGGAAACTGGGATACACAGAGACCTACAGATGCTGCTCTTCCAGGTTTTCTTTTTGCATTATACCTTTAGAGACAGTTTGAGAGGCAGGGAGAAGGAATGGGATATGGCATAACCTCCAAATGCAATGCTTTGGAGCCCTATGATCAGGTCTTACTTGACATGAGGTGGAGTTTAAGTCATATTAATGTGAAACTGCCATTTAAACCAGTTACCATCAGAACCCCTTAAAAACAATTCAGCCTTTTACATACAGACTGTGACAGGAAGGGACAGTGATTACAAATCTAAGAGTAAATCAGCAGTCAAGGCTAGACGTTACAAAAATCATAAAAGGACAAACTAAAGGCCCTGTATCTGAATGCACATAGCATTCGAAACAAAACAGATGAACTGATAGCGCAAATAGAAATAAATAAGTACGATCTGTTTGAGGGTGAGAAACTGGAGTCCCACACTAGTGTCCTGGAGTTAAACAAAGGTAATTACAATAGGCATGAGGACAGATTTGGCCCTAGTGGACTGGGCAGGAAGACGAAAAGGTAGGACAGTTGATGAGCAGTGGCAGATGTTTAAGATGATATTCAATTGCTCCCAACTAAAATATATTCCAGAGAGGAAGAAAACATCCATGGCTAAGCAAAAAAAGTTAAGAATAACAAAGACAAAAAGTAAGGTACGATAGCGACGTTTAAAAGGCATCTTGACAAATACATGAATAGGATGGGATTAGAGGGATACGGACCCCGGAAGTGCAGAAGGTTTTAGTTTAGACATCAAGATCGGCGCAGGGTTGGAGGGCCAAATGGCCTGTTCCTGTGCTGTTCTTTGTTCTAAGGCATACCATATTGCAAAGGCCAGTGGCAGGCTGGAAGATTGGGAAACTTTTAAAGATCAACAAAGGGTTACTAAAAAAGTAATAAAAAGAGCAAAGGTAAATTATGAAAGAAAACTAGCACAAAATATAAAAACAGATAGCAAAAGCTTCTATAAGTATATACAACGGGAGAGAGTAGCTAAAATGAATGTTGGTCCCTTGGAGAATGTGACTGGGGAGTTAATAGTGGGGAACACAGAAATGGCAGAGACACTAAATCAATATTTTGCCTCAGTTTTCATGGTGGAGGACACTAGTACCATCCCAATAGTAACAATCATAGAGTCATACAGCACTGAAACAGGCCCTTCGGCCCACCGAGTCAGTGCCGACAACAAACACCCATTTATACTAATCCTACATTAATCTCATATTCCCTAACCACTGCGCCGCCCTAATGCAGAGGTTATAGAAAGGGAGGAACTTAGAACAGTCACCACCAGGGAAAAAGAACTGAGCAAACTATTGGGATTGAAGGCAGACAAGTCCCCAGGGCCTGATGGCCTACATCCGAGGGTCTTAAAGGAAGTGGCAGCAGAGATAGTGGATCCATTGGTTATAATGTCCCAAAATTCCCTGGATGCAGATTGGAAAAATGCTAAAATAACACCCTTATTCAAAAAGGGAGGGAGGCAGAAAATAGGAAACTATAGACCAGATAGTTTAACATCTGTCATTGGGAAATTGTTAGAATCCATTATTAAGGAAGTAATAACAGGACATTTAGAAAGTCAAAACTCAATCCGTCAGAGTCAGCATGGTTTTAAGAAGGGTAAATCGCGTTTGACTAATTTGCTAAAGTTCTTCGAAGCTGTAACAAGTAAAGTGGATAATGGGGATCCTGTATATGGAGGTATATCTGGACTTCCAGAAGGCATTTGATAAGGTGCCACACAAAAGGTTAATACACAAGGTAAGTTCACATGGGGTTAGGGGCAATTTATTAGCTTGGATAGAGGATTGGCTAACCAACAGGAGAGAGAGAATCGGGATAAACGGGTCCTTTCCTGGTTGGCAAGATGCAACTAGTGGGGTGCCACAGGGTTCGGTCCTCGGGCCCCAACTATTCTAGATCTAATTGAGCTATATAAGATGATTAAGGGGATTGACAAAGTAGACGTACAGAGGATGTTTCCTCTGATGTGGCAATCTAGAACGAGAGGTCATAGTTTTAGGATAAGGGGTAGCAGATTTAAAACCGAGATGAGGAGAAACTACTTCTCTCAAAGGGTCGCGAGTCCGTGGAATTCACTACCCCAAAGTGCGGTGGATGCCGCGATATTGAGTAAATTTGAGGAGGAGATTTTTAATTAGTAATGGGTTGAAGGTTTATGGAGAACGGGCAGGAAAGTGGAGTTGAGGCAGAGATGAGATTGGCCATGATCGTATTGAATGGCGGAGCAGGCTCGAGGGGCTGAACTGCCAACTCCTGCTCCTAGTTCTTATGTTCATATGTTCTTGTGATCTGATGGCCATTACAGAGACATGGCTGCAGGATGACATAGATCGGAACCTGAATATTGAAGGGTACATGACATTTAGCAAGGACAGGAGGCTTGGAAAAGGTATAGGGGTAGCTGTTAATTAATGATATTAGCCCATTAGAGAGGGATGACCTGAGGTCAGGAAAACAGGATGCAGAAGCCGTTTGGGTAGAGATAACAAATCGTAAAGGCAAGAAGTCACTCGTGGGAGTGGAGTACAGGCCCCCTAACAGTAACCACACAGTAGGACGGGGTATAAAGAAAGAAATAATGGGTGCTTGTTAGGAAGGTACAGCAATAATCATGGGGGATTTTAATCTACTTATAGATTGGAAAAATCAGATAAGAGTCAGAGTCATAGAGTTATACAGCACAGAAACAGGTCCCTCGGCCCATCGTGTCTGTGCCGGCCATCAAGCACCTATTCTAATCCCATTTTCCAGCACTTGGCCCCATCTAAAATCTTCTTAAATGTTGTGAGGGTTCCTGCCTCTATCACCTCTTCAGGCGTGTGCTCCAGATAGCAACCACCTTCTGAGTGAAAAAGTTTCAGAATACACAGAATCGATACAATCCAACGAGTAAGAAAAACTCTACGGGGAGGACTCACCATCTGTGGTTAACCTAAAAAGTTAAAGATAGTATTAAACTTAAAGAAAAAGCATATAATTGTGCAAAGATAGGTGGTCAGAAGATTGGACAGAATATAAAAAAACGCAAAGAATGACTAAAAGATGGATAAGGAAGGAAAAGTTAAGAGTACAAGAGAAAGCTAGCTAGAAATATAAAAACAGCAAGAGTTTCTATAGATATTTAATGAAGAATTAAAGTGAGCGTTGGCCCTAAAGAGACAGAGTCTGGGGAATTAATAAGCGAAAATAAGGAGATGGCAGATGAATTGAACAGGTATTTTGCAATGGTCTTCACCAAAGAGAATACAAGTAACAAGCCAGAAATAGCTGTAAATCAGGAAATGGAAGAGAGGGAAGTACTCAAGAAAATTACAGATCACCAGTGAAGTGGTACTGTGCAAATTGCTGGAGCTGCGGCTGACAAGCCCCCAGGTCCTGATGGACTTCATTCTAGGGTCCTAAAAGAAGTGGCTAGTGAGATAGTCAATGCGTTGGTTTTAATTTTCCAAAATTCCCTAGATTTGGGGAAGGTTCCATTAGATTGGAAAATAATAAATGTAACTCCTTTATTCAAAAAGGGGAAGGAGACAAAGCAGGAAACTACAGGCCAGTTAGCTTAACGTCGGTCTTCGGGAAAATGTTCGAAGCTATTAAAGACTGTATAGCAGGGCACTTAGAAAAATTCAAAGTAATCAGGCAGAGCCAATATGGTTTTGTGAAAAGGCAATCATGTTTAACCAATTTATTGGAGTTCTTTGAAGTAGTAACATATGCAATGGATAAAGGGGAATCAGCAGATGTATTGTATTTAGATTTCCAGAAGGCATTTGATAAGGTGCCACATCAAAGGTTATTGCAAAAAACAAAAGCTCATGATGTAGGGGGCAACATATTGGCATGGATAAAAGATTGGTTAGCTAACAGGAAACAGAGTGGCATAAATGGGTTATTTTCTGGTTGGCAAGATGTAACGAGTGGTGTGCCGCAGGAATCAGTGCTGGGGCCTCAACTTTTTACAATTTATATAAATGACTTAGATGAAGGAACCGAAGGTATGGTTGCTAAATATGATGATACAAAGATAGGTAGGAGAGTAAGTTGTGAAGAGCACGTAAGGGTATAGATAGGTTAATTGAGTGGGCAAAGACCTGGTAAATGGAGTATAATGTGGGAAAATGTGAAATTGTCCACTTTGACAGGAAGAATAAAAAAGCATATTATCTAAATGGTGAGTGATTGCAAAGCTCTAAGATGCAGAGGGATCTGAGTGTCCTAGTTCATGAATTGCAAAAGGTTAGTATGCAGGTTCAGCAAATAGTTAGGAAAGTTAATAGAATGTTATCATTTACTGCGAGGGGAACGGAGTACAAAAGTAGGTTATGCTTCAGATATATAGGGCAATGGTAAGACCACATCTGGAGTATTGTGTACAGTAATGGTCTCCCTATTGAAGGGAGGATGTAAATGCGTTGGAAGCAGTGCAGAGAAGGTTTACTAGACTAATGCCTGGAATGAGTGGGTTGTCTTGTGAGGAAAGGATGGACAGGCTAGGCTTGTATCCGCTGGAGTTAGAAGAGGCGACTTGATTGAAACATAAGATCCTGAGGGGTCTTGACAGGGTGGCTGTGGAAAGGATGTTTCCCCTTGTGGGAGAATCTAGAACTAGGGGTCACTGTTTAAAAATAAGGGGTCGCCCAGACGGTCGTGAGTCTTTGGAACGGTCTTCCTCAAAAGGCAGTGGAAGCAGAGTCTTTAGATTTTAAGGCAGAAGTAGACAGATGCTTGATAAGCAAGGGGGGCGAAAGGTTATTATGGGTAGGTGGGAGTGAAGATTACAATCAGATCAGCCATGATCTTATTGAATGGTGGAGCAGGCTTGAGTGGCCTACTCCTAATTCGTATGTTTGTATCTTAATTGATACTGAACGAATATTGAATCAAGTGCTCCTATTTCTTATGTTTTTATGATGCATAGGAACACCACCACCTGCAAGTTCCCCTCCAAGCACAAACCATCCTGACCTGGAACTATATCGCTGTATCGAAATCCTGAAATTCCCTTCCTAACAGCACTGTTGGTGTACGTACACCCCAAGAATGCAGCAGTTCAAGAAGGCAGCTCACTACCACCTTCTCCAGGGCAATTAGGGATGGGCAATAAATGCCAGCGATGCCCATAAAAAAAAAAACCCCAAAAAACTTATCCCTCGTCTGAGATCGCTCGGCACAAGAATCAAACAGTAACAATTCAAAGATATGCTGGAGCAGTTAATCCGCAGACTGAGCTCCTTTCAGTAAAATCCAGCAGTCTGAATTTCTTGCTGTTTATTCAGGTTTTTGGAAACATAGTAATGGCAAGACAGTTTTCACTGAAAAACTCAGCCCTTACAAAATATGACAAACACACCAAAGGAGGAGCAATACTCTTCTCCTGCAGCCTACCTAATGTGAACCAAGCAGCAGTAATTACAATGTCCCATTTCCTTTCAGCAGTTAGGATTTCTAATTATAAACTTGTGCTTTGAAACACTACTTGCAGTTTAATAGTCGAATATAAGTAATTTTGTTGGCTGTATGATCTTGCGAAACTACAGACACCGCGGTGTAGCAATGCATCACAAGGGCCATGGGAGAGTAAGACAAACAACTCATTTCCTGAAATCACTCACCCTGCAGACCAAATGATCTGCATCACTTTCCATGGCCCACCCCCCACTACGTACAACAGCTCTATTTTTGAACAGGAAATGCTGCCATACACACCTGCATTGTTATTCAGTGACCAAGTTCCCAGTCTCGGCGTCCTCTTTCTCCACTTTAAGTATTCAATATATAAGACACTTTCAGTTAATCTGGTCATGAGACATTATTTAGAAACATGGACCAACCAGCCGAGAGAGAAATCTGACATAAGCCAGCATGATTTGATGTGGTTGTTCTGTTAATAAATTTCAATTGTTCCCCCATCAGTACTTCATCCTTATATCATATAGATCAACACGCTCTCCAACACATTCCACAACCGGAAGGACAAAATCAAAATACCCTGTTAAGCATTTTTCCACAGGTCAAGTGGACAATTTCACACCCCCATCATTGCACGTTATTTTAATCCTGTGAACAACATGGAACATTAGTGAAAGACAGCTTTTGTTTCAAATATCAGGAAATGGCACTTTGGAGAAAGGACAGCATCATTTACACTATTGCCCAAAGAGTGAAAGCAATTTTTCCAGAGTGGTTAGAAATAAGTAGTAGTGTCCTGCTGAATCGTGCCCTGGGACAACTTCTGTTTACCATGTATACCAATGATTTGGATATAGGGCTAGAGGGAGTGCTGTCCAAATTTGTAAATATTAAAATCCATGACATAATAAATAATACTGCAGCCTAAAGGAAGCTACATGGGGAAATTGATAAGATGGTGGAATGGGTAAAATGTGGCAGATAGTGGTACATTTTCATCAAATAAACTTTGAATGATGGAAAGCTGGGTGATGCTGAGACCATAAGAATTTGGGGGCTTCAGGCTCACTAGATATTACAAGAAGTGATTTGATACTCCTGTTTAAAATTGAGGCAGGGTACAGAATAGATAGAAACAGAGCGTTTCCAAAATGCCAAGAAAATGAAATGCAAGAGATTTAGGAGAAAGAGCAGAAACTTTTTTTTTTCCCCAAACAGAGGGTTTTGAGGTTATGGAATGCACCATCAGAGTTATTGATTGAAGCAGTAATGATACCAGCATTTAAAAATAGTCAAGAAAACAAAGGGATATGGGATCAGGACAGGGACGTTGCATTAGAATACTGCTCAGCTGGAAAATAAACACCCACACAGGCTGGTCACCCTGCTTCCCTGTTAGAATTTCTCTGTAAAGAACGCATGGGGAGGCACAGCGTAGTGGTAATGTAACTCGACTGGTAACCCAGAGCCTCAGACTTATACTCTGGGGAATAAAAAGTAGCATTACACATATCTGAGATATACAACATTTCTTGGACTGCTGTTCTCGCTGCATCCAGAGATCCACACTCAGTGTCATGCACCGCCACATGTACACACTTGACCTCTCTCTCCAGAAGCACCGCCTCATCTTGTCTCAAAGTAGTCCTGCTCTGCAGTTTCAGTTCATACTTCGTCTTATCCAATGCAAAACAAAAAACTTCTCTTCCTTTCAGGTGTTAAGGAACACAAGTTCCAGCAGCTGATGGGTACCAATACCCTTCCAGCTCCTTCTTCCCCTTGACCCTATCCCTTCTCCTCCCCTTGACCCCATCCCTTCTCCTAATCTGACCCCTTACCGTATATTCACAATACTCTCTGATGCTGAACGATCTGTACTCAAAGAACTATAGAAAAATTACAGCACAAAAGGAGGCCATTCAGCCAGTCGTGTCCATGCCAGCTGAAAAACTAGTTGCCCAATCTAATTCCACCTTCCAGCACCTGGTTCATAACCTTGCAGGTTACAGCACTTCAGGTGCACGTCCAGGAACGTTTTAAAAGAACTGAGGGTTTCTGCCTCCACCATCATTCCTGGCAGCGAATTCCAGACACCCACCATCCTCCGGGTGAAAAGGTTTTTCTGCATGTCCCCTAAGGACTCAGTGTATCCCGTTACACCCCCACCTCAAATGAATTTAGTGCTTGGCATGACGTCGAGCTCTTCTCCTGTTGCCTTTGGGCTGACTTCTTGGACCAGGAGTCCTCCTCCTCCTCCCCCCAGCAGACCCATTCACCCACCTCCAGTATTCTCCGTCCACCTGGACCCCTCTCTCTGGCCTCTTACCCACTCTTGATCTTTTTATTGAGAACTGTTGGCGAGACATCGGCAGTCTCAATTTCCTCGCTCCCCTCACTCACTCTAACCCGTCTCCCTCTGAATTTGTTGCACTCTGTTCTCTCAGGCCTAACCCCGACATTGTGATCAAACCTGCTGACAAGGGCGGTGCTGTTGTCTGGCGTACCAACCTCAACCTTGCAAAGGCTGAGCGCCAACTCTGCCAACCTCCCCTTGGACCATGACCCCACCACCAAACATCAAGGTACCATCTATAGGACAGTCAATTACATCATCTCCTCCAGAGATCTTCCCTCTACTGCTTCCAACCTCATAGTCCTGCAACCTTGGACAGCCCGCTTCGACCTCCTTCCCAAAATCCATAAACAGGACTGTCCTGGTAGATCCATCGTTTCAGCCTGTTTCTGCCCCACTGAACTTATTTCTTCCTATCTTGACTGTATCTTTTCTCCCCGGTCCAGTCTCTTCCCACCTTCACCCATGACTTTTTGACAATTTCCAGTTTCCTGGCCCTAACCACCTCCTCTCCACTATAGACGCCCAAACTCTCTACACCTCCATCCTTCACCAGGATGGTCTGAGGGCTCTCCACCTCTTCCTTGAACAGAAGCCCAACCAGTCCCCATCCACCACCACCCTCCTCCACCTGGCTGAACTTGTTCTCACACTGAACAACTTCTCCTTCAACTCCACTCACTCCCTTCAAATAAAATGTGTTGCTATGGATACCCACATGGGTCCTTGTTATGCCTGTCTTTTTGTGGGTTATGTCAAACATTCCTTGTTCCAGTCTGACTCAGGACCCCTCCCTCACCTTGTTCTGGTACATTGATGACTGTATTTGGTGCCATTTCCTGCTCTCGCCCCAACCGGGAAAACTTTAACTTTGCTTCCAATTTCCACCCTTCTCTCACCTTTACATGGTCCATCTCTGACACTTCCCTTCCTCGACTTCTGTCTCCATCTCTGGTGATAGGCTGTCGACTAATATTCATTATAAGCTCACTGACATACAAACATACGAGATAGGAGCAGGGGTATGCCACTCGGTCCCTCGAGCCTGCTCCGCTATTCAATAACTTCACGGCTGAATGGATTATTCCACAGTTCTACCTACACCTGATAACCTTCCACCCCCTTGCTTATCAAGAACCTATCTACCTCTGCCTTAAAAATATTCAAAGACTCTGCTTCTACTGCCTTTGAGGAAGAGAATTCCAAAGACTCACGACCTTCAGAGAAATAATTTCTCTGCATCTGTATCTTAAATGGGCGACCCCTTATTTTTAAACAGTGACCCCTAGTTCGAGATTCTCCCACAAGGGGAAACATCTTTTCCACATCCACCCTGTCAAGACCCCTCAGGATCTTATATGTCTCAATCAAGTTGCCTCTTACTCTTGTAAACTCCAGCAGATACAGGCCTAGCCTGTCCAATTTTTCCTCGTAAGACAGCCCACCCATTCCAGTTATTAGTCTAGTAAACATTCTCTATACTGCCTCCAACTCATTTACATCCTTCATTAAATAAGGAGACCAGTACTGTACACAGTACTCCAGATGTGGTCTCACCAATGCCCTGCATAGCTGAAGCATAACCTCCCTACTTTTGAATTCAATTCCCATTGCGATAAATGATAACATTCTATTAGCTTTCCTAATTACATGCTGTACCTGCTTACTAAGCTTTTGCAATTCATGCACTAGGACACCAAGATCCCTCTGCATCTCAGAGCTCTGCAATCTCTCATCATTTAGATAATATGCTTTTTTATTCTTCTTGCCAAAGTGGACAATTTCACATTTTCCCACATTATACTCCATTTGCCAGGTCTTTGCCCACTCACTTCACCTATCTGTATCCCTTTGTAGCCTTATGTTCTCTCCACAACTTACTTTCCTACCTATCTTTGTGTCCTCAGCAAATTGAGCAACCATACCTTCGGTCCCTTCATCTAAGTCACTGATATAAATTGTAAAAAGTTGAGGCCCCAGCACAGATCCCTGTGGCACACCACTCGTTACATCTTGCCAACCAGAAAATGACCCATTTATGCCAACTCTGCTTCCTGTTAGCTAGCCAATCTTCTATCCATGCCAATATGTTACCCACTACACCATGAGCTTTTATTTTTTGCAATAACCTGTGATGTGCCACCTTATGAAATGCCTTCTGGAAATCTAAATACAATACATCCACTGATTCCCCTTTACCCACAGCACATACAGTTCTCTCAAAGAGCTCCAATAAATTGGTTAAACATGATTTCCCTTTCACAAAACCATGTTGACTCTGCCTGATTACCTTGAATTTTTCTAAATGCCCTGTTAAAACATCTTTAATAATAGCTTCTAACATTTTCCCGAAGACAGATGTTGAGCTAACTGGCCTGTAGTTTCCTTTTTTCTGTCTCCCTCCCTTTTTGAATAAAGGAGTTACATTCGCTATTTTCCAATCTAACAACACCTTCCCTGAATTTAGGGAATTTTGGAAAATTAAAACTAACGCATCAACTATCTCACTCGCCACTTCTTTTAACATCCTCGGATGAAGTCCATCAGGACCTGGGGACCGGTCAGCCTGCAGCTCCAATGATTTGTTCAGTACCACTTCCTTGGTGATGGTAATTTTCTCGAGTTCCTCCCTCTCTTCCATTTCCTGACCTACAGCTAATACTGGGATGTTACTTGTATCCTCAATAGTGAAGACCGATGCAAAATATCTGTTCAATTCTTCTGCCATCTCCTTATTATCCATTATTAATTTCCCAGACTCACTTTTTACTCCCACGGCTACCTTGACTGCACTTCCTCACACCGTTTTCTGTAAGGACTCCATCCCATACTCCCAGTTTCTCCATCTCCAACACATCTGTTCTGATATTGCAACCTTTCACAACAGCATTTCTGATATGTCGTCCTTTTTACTCAACAGAGGATTCTCCCCCACTGTGGTTGACAGGACCCTCAACCGTGCCCAACCCATTTCCCACACTTCCTCCCTCACCCCTTCCCCTCCCTCCCAGAATGGCAACAGGGCTCCCATTGTCCTCACTATCCACCCCACCAGCTTCCACATCCAAAGGACCACCCTCCGCCATTTCCGCCACCTCCAGCATGATGCCACCACCAAACACATCTTGCCCTCCCCTGTCAGCATTCCAAAGGGATTGTTTCCTCTGTGACACCCTGGTCCACTCCTCCATTACCCCAGACTCCTCGTCCCCTTTCCACGCAATCGTAGGAGGTGTAATACCTGTCCTTTTACCTCCTCTCTCCTCACCATCCAAGACCCCAAATACTCCTTCCAGGTGAAGCAGCAATTTACTTGTACTTCTTTCAATTTAGTATACTGTATTCACTGCTCACAATGCAGTCTCCTCTACACTGGGGAGACCAAACACAGATTGGGTGACGGCTTTGCAGAACACCTCCGCTCAGTCCGAATGCATAACCCCGAGCTTCCGGTCACTTGACATTTCAATTCACCACCCTGCTCTCACGTCCCCATCTCTGTCCATGGCCTGCTGCGGTGTTGCAGTGAACATCAATGCAAGCTCGAGGAGCAGCACCTCATTTTCCGATTAGGAATTCTACAGCCTTCTGGACTGAACATTGAGTTCAATAATTTCAGAGCACAACTGGCCCTTTTTTATTATTTTATTTTGTAATATCATTTTTTTAACCATGTGCCTGCTTAAACTTGGTTTTCCATGTTTGTGCTTTTGGACACAGCTGTTCATTATTCTGTCACTAACTCTTTCTGCACTAATGCTTTGTCTTTCACCACACCATTAGCACACTCCCTTTACCCCAGGACCTTGTCAATTAATCTCTCCTGCCCTCTGACCTATCACACACCTTCCCTTTTGTTATCGTACCCCCCCCACCCCCGCTTCACTTGCTTAAAATCTATTACATTTCTAACCGTTGCCAGTTCTGATGTAAGGTCACAGACCTAAAACGTTAACTCTGCTTCTCTCTCCACAGATGCTGCCAGACCTGAGTATTTCTAGCACTTTGTTTTTATTTCAGATTTCCAGCATCCGCAGTATTTTGCTTTTATGATGATGCTCCAGGGACACGGGTTCAAATCCCACCACGGCAGTTGGAACTAAAAATCTAGTCTCGTGGTGGCCATGAAACCATTGTCAATTGTCGTAAAAGACCATCTGATTCAGTAATATCCTTTAGGGAAAGAAATCTGCCGTCCTTACCTGGTCTGGCCTACATGTGACTCCAGACCCAAAGCAATGTGGTTGACTCTTAACTGCCCTCTGCAATGGCCTAGCAAGCCAATCAGTTGCATCAAACTGCTACAAAGCCTCAAAAGGAATGAAACCAGACTGACCACTTGGTATCGACCGAGGCACCGGATACGACAACAGCAAACCCAGCCTGGTCGACCCTGCAAAGTCCTCCTAACTAACATCTGGGGGCTTGTGCCAAAATTGGGAACGCTGTCCCACAAACTAGTTAAGCAACAGCCCGACAGTCATACTCACGGAATCATACCTTACAGACCATATCCCAGACACCACCATCACTGGGTATGCCCTCTCCCACCGGCAGGACAGACCCACCAGAGGTGGCAATACAGTGGTATACAGTCGGGAGGGAGCTGCCTTGGGAGACCTCAACATTGACGCCGGACCCCATGAAGTTTCATAGTATCAGGTCAAACATGGGCAAGGAAACCTCCTGCTGATTACCATCTACCGTGGCCCCCTTGGCTGATGAATCAGTGCTTCTCCATGTTGAACACCAACTGGAAGCAGCACCAAGGGTGGCAAGGGTAGCACTACTACTGACCGAGCTAGCCGAGTCCTAAAGGACATAGCTGCTGGACTGGGCCTGTGGCAGGGGGTGAGGGAACCAACAAGAGGGAAAAACATATTTCATCTCGTCCTGACGAATCTGTCGCAGATGCATCTGTCCATGACAGTATTGGTAGGAGTGACCACCCGCACAGTCCTGGTGAAGATGAAGTCCCGTCTTAACATTGACGGTATCCACTGTGTTGTGTGGCACTACCATCATGCTAAATGGAATAGATTATGAACAGATCTCGCAACTCAAGACTGGGCATCCATGAGATGCTGTGGGCCATCAGCGTCAGAACTGTATTCAACTACAATCTGTAACCTCAAGGCTCAGTATATCCCCCACTCTACCATTACCATCAAGCCAGGGGATCAACCCTAGTTCAACGAAGAGTGTTTGAGGGCATGTCAGGAGCAGCACCAGGCATACCTAAAAATGAGGCGTCAGCCTGCTGAAGCTACAACACAAGATTACTTGCCTGCCATACAGCGTAAGCAGTTTGTGATAGACAGAGCTAAGTGATCCCACAACCAACGGTTCAGATCTAAGCTCTGCAGTCCTGCCACATCTAGTTGTGAATGGTGGTGGACAATTGAACAACTGATAGGAGGAGGGGAGTCCAGCACATCAGCGCAAAAGACAAGGCTGAAGCATTTGCATCCAGCTTCAGCCAGAAGTGCCAAGTGGATGATCCATCTCAGCCTCCTGCTCCGGAGGTCCCCAGCATCACAGATGCCAGTCTTCAGCCAATCCAATTCACTCCACGTGATATCAAGAAAAGGCTGAATGCTATGTGCCCTGACAACTCCCCAATGCTTGTCCACCATCTACAAGGCACATATCAGCAGTGTGATGGAATACTCTCCACTTGCCTGAATGGTGCAGCTCCAACACTCGAGAAGCTCGACACCACCCAGGACAAAGCAGCCCGCTTGATTGGCACCCCATCGAACACCTTCAACATGCACTGCAACAACTCACCAAGCACCTTCCAAACCCGCAACCTCTACTCCTAGAAGGACAAGGACAGCAGATGCATGAGAACACGACCACCTGCAGGTTCCCTGTCAAGTCACACACCATCCTGACTTGGAACTATAAAGCCGTTTCTTCAAAATCCTGGAATTCCCTTCCTAACAGCACTGTGGGTGTACCTACACCCCGGGGACTGCAGAGGTTCAAGAAGGCAGCTCACCACCACCTTCTCAAGGGAAATTAGGGATGGGCAATAAATGCTGGCCTGGTCAGTGACCCCCACATCCCATGAATGAATAAAAAAATCAGAACCTGCAAAAGAAAAGGACTGTGCGAAACAACAATCCATCCGTTTCTTTTTACAGATGCTGAATGATCGACTGATTCCAGGATTCTGTTTCTGTTATAGACTGCAAGAAATCATTCTGATTTTACTCATCTCCATTCCCAACTCCTCAGTGCAAAACTTTTCAAAGTAAAATTTCTGGCACTACGAACATTTTGTTTCACAGTCCAAATAATCTAAGTACCAGTGTACTATCGTCCAACAGGCAATTGGCAGCTTTCATACACCCACCCCCCAAGCAAACTGTTGGCGTAAAAAGTTCCCTACTTGTCTCAGGAGTTTGGTGGTTGCACTCTCTGGAGCAAACAGTGAAGCACAGCAGCATTTCACACTAACTCACATCACATCTGGACATTCCTGATCAAACAAATTCCACAGTTATTTGCAATTGAATATCCAATGACCATTTTAAAGAAGGGAGAGTGAGGTGCCATCTACTTACACCAACAGCGCAGCTGGCAAGAGATCAAGGGCAAACACAATCAGAAGTGGCACTTGAGTTCTGGAAGTAATCAATGCTGGCAAGTTCTTCAGGCCAGAGCTGTTTGTAATGGCAGAATTACTAAATTTAAGCCAGCAATCAGCTCTCCTTGGAAGTTACAGAAGAAATATCCAGTTTTTCCCATTATTCTACCACAATAATCACAAAGACCACTCACTACCCCACTGCCACCACAGGTCTCGTTACATAACCTCAGTACGATGGTTGCTGCAGTAATCAAGCAGAATCATGTCTTAAGTCAATATCCCCTTTCAGCCTACAAAACAAAATGAAATCTACTTAGGCAGGTAAGAATATAGATCCAAAGAGTCATCAAACACAGCAGAAAAGAACTAAATACATGGTTCTCAAAGATACAACATATTTTTTTTATTTAGAGATACAGCACTGAAACAGGCCCTTCGGCCCGAGTCTGTGCCGACCAAGAACCACCCATTTATACTAACCCTACAGTAATCCCATATTCCCTACCACCTACCTACACTAGGGGCAATTTACAATGGCCAATTTACCTATCACCTGCAAGTCTTTGGTGGTGGGAGGAAACCGGAGCACCCGGCAAAAACCCACGCGGTCTCAGGGAGAACTTGCAAACTCCGCACAGGCAGTACCCAGAATTGAACCCGGGTCCCTGGAGCTGTGAGGCTGCGGTGCTAACCACTGCACCACTGTGTCGCCCAATGCTACATGCATGTCCGTTCTGGTAAAGAACGTAAGAAATACAAATAGACCATATGGCCCCTCAAACCTGCTCTACTGTTCAATACCATCATGGCTGATCATCTGCCTCAACTCCACTTTCCTGCCCACTCCCGATATTCCTTGATTCCCTGAGACACCAAAAATCTGTCTCTCTCTCTGTTGAATATATTGAACAATGGAGCATCCACAACCCTCTGGGGTGGAGAACTCTTAACCTTTCACAACGCTGAGTAAAAAGGTTTGTCCTTATCTCAGTCCCAAAGGTTCGACCCCTTATCCTGAGACTGTGGCTTTGTATTCTAGATTCCCCAGTCAGGGCAAACAACGCCTCAGTGTCTACCTCATCAAGCCTCTTCAGAATCCTCTATGTCTCAATGAAATCACCTCTCATTCTTCTAAACTCCACATTATAGGTCCAATTTAGTCATCACAGGAACCCATCTAGTGAAACTTTACCATAGCACCTCTATGTGAGCATATCCTTGGAGACCGAAACTGCGCACAGTACTCCAAGTGTGATCTCACCCAAGCCCTATACAATTGTAGCAAGACTGCCCTACTTAATTACTGCTACATCTTTCTCCCCCCACTGTTGATGAATCCAAATCCTTGCAGTAAGCTTGCATAATCACAGATTTAAAGTTCACTACAGTGCTCACAATCTATAAATTAGAAATTGGCAAAACATCAAAGTGCAAACACTGAATATATGTTCAGCATCCCTCCACATTGTGCCCTGTTCTTGTGGTAGAAAAGGCAGATCTTCCATTCGACCAATAGAAGTAGCAAGAGCAGTAAACCTGTCAGCGTGGACATAACACAGGGTGTGGCGACACCCTCTTTCAAATAATGAGCCTACAAAATAACCTGTTCTAATTCAGCATCACCTTACACAGTGCCAGAGATTATCCAATTGGAACCACTATAAGGAAGAGGGGTATGCAGGATTTGTAATTTGCCTGCCATTAGGTCATATTAGCAAACAGCTTCATTTATAGCTACAGGTTCATAGTTTGCAATGAGCACAGATCAAGGAAGAGCAACCCAGTGGCTATGAGCTAACAAAGGTCATGTTCAAATCCCAATATGTGCAAATAAATCTGGTAATTTCTGGACTAGCATCACAAAAATGACCATTAAAGGGGCTGGATTGTTGTACAAACACAACTCTCTCACTACTGTTCTTCAGCGAGGGATCTGTCATCCTACCCAGTCTACATACAACTCCAGTCCCACACAATCTGGTTGATTCTTAAGGGAGGAGTAAAAAATCCTACCTGTCAGTATCATCCACATACTAAGAATATGTGCTTTTAAAAAAAAGCATAATTGCAGATTTAAATGGACAGCCATTTAAGGGATGCCCAGGAAACAACCATTAGATGGAGGTTTTCCAGACAGATGGTAGCAGTGGAATGGAGAACACAATCAAAGTCAGTTAGCCACTCTTTGGGAGACTGATTTTCCAAGAATGATGAAACCCAAGTTGTTGACATCCTTCCATCTATGAAAGATCCATTTAAGTGAGGTGCTTTCCCCTGGTGCATCTTTGCCGATGGCTGTGAAGACCAATCCTTGAGAAGCAGGTTCTGCCACAAGTGCAGTACATGAAGCTGTCAAGTGACGCTGGGAGTTGCTTTTGGAATTGGTGCCCGTTGCCAAGCTGCTGTAGCCACTGGTCATCATAGTAGTGCACACAGTCATACAAACATATGAATTAGGAGCAGAAAGTAGGCCATTTGGCCCCTCAAGCCTGCTCTGCTATTCAATAAGATCATGATTGATCAGTTTGTGTCTCGAATTTCACACTCCCATCTACCCCCGCTAACCTGTGATTCCCTTGCCCAACAAGAATGTATCTACCTCCGCCTTAAAAATATTCAATGACCCCATCTCCACAACCTGAGACAGTGAGTTCCAAAGTTGCACAACCCTCAGAAAACATTTCTCATCTCTGTCCTAAAAGGGCGACCCCTAATTTTAAAACAGTACCCCTTAGTTCTGGACTCACCCACAAAGGGAAACATAATTTCCACACCCACCTTGTCAAGACGGTTCAGAATCTTATATACTTCAATCAAGTCTCCCCCCAGTCTTCTAAACTCCAGTGAAAACAAGCCCAGTCTGTCCAATCTTTCCTCATAAGACAACCCGCTCATTCCAGCTATGAATCTAGCAAACCTCCCCTGAACTGCCTCCAATGCATTTACATCCTTCCTTAAATAAGACTAAAACTGCAGACAGTATTCAAGATGTGGTCTCATCAATGCCCTGCATAACTGAAGCACAACATCCTTATTTTTATTTTCAATTCCTCTCTCAAAGGATAGCATTCCATTAGCCTTCTTTATTACTTGCTACATCTGTATACTAACTTTTTGTGATTCATGCATGAGAATACCAAGATCCAAAATAGGCGTCATGTTTAGATAGAGGATCTGGATCGGCGCAGGCTTGGAGGGCCGAAGGGCCTGTTCCTGTGCTGTAATTTTCTTTGTTCTTTGTTCTTATCCCTCTGCACCTCGGAATTCTGCAGTCGTTCTCTGTTTTTATTCTGCCAAAGTGAACAAGTTCACATTTTCCCACATCTGCCAGATTTTTGTCCACTCACTCAACCTATCTATATCGGTCTGCAACCTCATGTCCTCTTCACAACATACTTTCCTACCTAAGCTATGTGACATCTGCAAATTTAGCTACCAAGCCAATGCTCCCCTCATCCAAGTCATTGATACAAATTGTAAAATGTTGAGGCCCCAGCACAGACCCTTGCGGGACTCCACTCGTCACATCCTGCCAATCAGAAAAGGACCCATTTATGCATACTTTCTGTTTTCTGCCAGCCAGCCAATCTTCTATCCACGAAATGTTGTCCCCTACACCATGAGCTCCTACTTTATGCGGTACCTTGTCAAATGCCTTCTGGAAATCCAAGTACAGTACTTCAATGGGCTCCCCTTTATCCATAGCGCATGTTATTCCTTCAAAGAACTCCAATAAATTGGTTAAACATGATATCCCTTTCATAAAACCATGCTGACTATTCCCGATTACCTTGAGTTTTTCTGTGCCCAGCTATAACCTCCTTAATGATCGATTCCAACACCTTCCCCACAACAGACATCAAGTTAACTGGCCTATAGTTACCTGTTTTCTGTCTCACCACCGCCCACCCCTCCCCAAACGTCTTGAATAGAGGGGTTATATTTGCTATTTTCCAGTCTGATGGAACCTTTCCAGAATCTAGCAAATTTTGAAAAATTGCCAATGCATCTACTACCTCATTAGCCACCTCTTTTAAGACCTTAGGATGAAGTCCATCAGGACCCGGGGACTTGTCAGCCCGCAGCTCCATCAGTTTGGTCAGTACCGCTTCCCTGATGAGTGTAATTTCACCAAGTTCCTCTCTTCCTTCCACTTCCTGATTTACAGCTATTACTGGAATGTTTTTTGTATCCTCTATAGTGAAGACAGAAGCAAAATATTTGTTCATTTCATCTGCCATTTCCTTATTATTAACTCCCCATTCTCACTCTACCTCAATTAGTTGCCCCCGCCTAAAGGGTCATTTCCTACAGCTCAACCACTGCCCCACTAGAATCAGTGTCCAGAGGTGAACAACACGTTGAGGACGACTCATCTCCAAATCTCCTCCCATGAGTTGAACAACAGAGTGAAGTGAGGAATAGTCAAACACTGATGCAGAGACAGATACCGGAACACAGGAATTGCTGTTGGAAAAAAGACCAAGGTCCATCGAGTTTGCCTTCGAAACTCCTCACGGTCTAATGATACAACGATAATGGAGTTGTTGACTAATCACAGCAACCATCTACAAGGCACAAGTCAGGAGTGTGATGAAATATTCTCTCCATTTGCATGGATGAGTGCAGCTCCAACAGCACTCAAGAAGCTCAACACAAACCAGGACAAAGCAGCCAGCTTGATTGGCACCCCATCTACAAACATTCACTGCCTCCACCACTGGTGCATAATGGCAGCAGTGTGTATCAGCTACAAGATGCTCTGCAGCAACGCACCAAGGCTCCTTCAACAGCACCTTCCAAACCCACAACCTCTACCACCTAGGAGGACAGGGGCAGCAGACGCATGGGAACACCACCACCTACAAGTTTTCTTCCAAGCCACACACCACCTTGACTTGAAACTACATCACCATTCCTTCACTATCACTGGGTCAAAATCCTGAAACTCTCCCTAACAGCATTGTACGTGTACCTACACCACATGCACTGCAGCGGTTCAAGAAGGCAGCTCACCACCACCTCTGACGGCAATTAGGGATGGGCAATAAATGCTGGCCTTGCCAGAGATGCTCACATCCCTGGGATGAATAAAAAAAAATTAGTCTAAAACAGACCCAGACAGGTGGTGAGCAAAACCCCCAGTGGTGGAAGGTTATGGGAACCATAGATTCAAAGTCACCCATTCCTACCAAGCACACTACACACCACGTTATGTCTCAAATTACTCATATACTGGGTCCCAAAATATTTTTCTAATCGTTAGTATTCATTAAGTCAACTGCAATTTAGATTTCTAACTGGTTGCACATTCTTGCCCACTCATTTAACCTGTCCAAGTCCTTTTGCAGCCTCTTTGTGTCCTCCTCACTGCTTACTTTACCACCTAACTTTGTATGGCCAGCAACTTGGATACATTACACTAGGTCCCCTAATGCAAATCATTAATATAGACTAGCAGAGACTCACAGAACATCTGTGGTCAAATTAGTATACTTGACCAACTCCATCATCTCATCCACCCTCTCTCCCTCCCTTCCAGCCCCATCCCACCACAATTCCATATTGATCCTGACACCAGCCCCCCCACACCTCAATATCTCCCCACAAGCAGCAGTTCCTCAGCTGAAATTTTGCAAATCATCTAATTAAAGCTCAATAGAATCAGTATGCCCAAACTAAACACAAGGCAGCACAGAGTCAAAGTGGAACAGGATCTCAGATTCACTCCTTAATGAAGGGGGTGGATGGGTGGGGGCACCTTCCCAGTCAGTCCCACTGTAATCCTGACTGCTGACCACGGCCATTGTGGAGCTGATCAAGCCTGCAGTCCTGGCTGAGGTGATTCTCGGTAATGATCGCACATACTCATCTGCCAGCTACCATATGTTACCACCAGAGGGAGGTGAGGGGAAAGGACAAATCCTGGTGCTTCTCGTTGATTTCAGCCCCAGCTTTAAAAAACCCTTAACTATAACGGAGAATCCGCACTTCTCACAAACATAATCTATATTTGCATGGGGACAGCGGCACACTAACAGTTGATAGTCACATGCTCCTGTTCTCTGTGCAGCCCTCGTGTGCTAGGCACCACCCACCAAATCAACCCATCGGCCAATGAAAGCCGTGCAGACTGAAACAACCTTCATCACTTGTGTCAGTTTAGCACATTACTCTGAAGTAATTCTACAGCTTTTGCACTCAGCTGACCAGTCAATACCTTCCTTATAAGAATCTTAGCTGCATGAGAGAATACGTAGTGAAAAAGTAATTAATTCCATGTAGTTTGCACTGTTGCTCCCCCTCCCTAAAGACAAAAAAAATGCATCTATTCAGCACTCTCGTGTCTTTCAAATGTCCCAAAGCACCTCACATAGTATTAATTAACTGGTGCAGTTCTGAGAAATAAAGTGGCAATCGTTTTGGGCACAGCAAGGTTCCACAAAAATACTCCAAGTGCGTTACATCAGAGGGATCAATAAAATTGTTACACTTGGTACACTCTGTAACCGAATGTCACAAAGTTTTAAGATATCTAATAAACCAACTATCATTCCCCAGGTTCAGGCAGGCACTGCCCACCAAAGCAACCCACTGATCAAGCAGAGTGCGGACAGACAAAAACTGCGCATTACAAAATGTGAATAGCTGAAGTCCTGCACTGATCCTTGTGGCACATTGCCAGTTATAGCCTGTCAACCTGAAAATGACCTGTTTATTCCTACTCTGTCTTCTGTTAACAACTCTTCATTCCATGCAAATATATTGCCCCCAATTCCATGAGCCCTAATTTAATTTCCATTTGTGTGGCACCTTATCGAATGCTTTTTGAAAAAGTAATTACACGACATCCATTGGGTCCCTGTTATCCACCCTAGTTAAAATCCTCAAATAGCTCAAACAAATGTCAAACATGATTTACTTTTCGGAAGCCCAATTTTTTAGATGCCCTGTTATCACATCCCTAATAGATTCTAGCATTTTTCCTAAAGTTGACATCCAGCGAACTGCCTGTCAGGCCTATAGTTCTAGGTTTTCTCTCCTTCCTTTCTTGAATAGGGGGCTACATTTACTACATTCCAATCTATGGGTAGTGTTCCAGAATCGAAGGAATTCTAGAAAAAAATCATTCCGTTATCTCTGCAGTCACCTCTTTTAAAACCCGAGGGTGTAGGTTGTCAAGCTCAGGGGAGTTGTTGGCTTTAAGACCCATTAACTTCTCAAGTACTATTTCTTTATTGATACCAATATCCTTCAGTTCATTTTCTAGATCCTTGACTCCCCATTACTTCCGGAATGTTTGTGTCCTCTAAAGACAGAAACAAAGTATTTAATGTCTAACAATTCCTTATTCCAGATTATAATTTCCCCTGTGTCTGCCTCCAAGGGACCCACATTTACTTTAGCTAATCTCTTTTTTACGTATCTATAGAGGCTTTTACAATCTTTTTATGTCTCTGGATAGTTTACTCTTATATGCTATTTTATCTACCAGTTTCTTTGTCATTATTTGATGAATTATAAAATCCTCCCAATCATAGAACGTTTAAGGCACAGAAAGAGGCCACTTGGCCCATCTTGGCTGTGCCAGCTGAAAAATGATCCACCTATTCTAATCCCACCTTCCAGCATTTGGTCCGTAGCCCTGCAGATTACGGCACTTGAGGTGCATATTCAGATTCCTTTTGAATGAGTTGAGGGTTTCAGGCAGTGAGTTCCAGACCACCACCACCCTCTGGGTAAAAAGGTGTTTCCTCATTTACCCTCCAACTTCTCTACCAATCACTTTAAAACCATGCCCCCTCGTCACTGACCTCTCTGCTAAGGTGAATAGACCCTTCACCTCCACTCTATCCAGGCCCCACAAATTTTGCACATTTCAATCAGATCTCCCCTCAGCCTTCTCTGTTCCAAGGAAAACAACCCCAGTCTATCCAATCTTTTCCCATAGCTGCATTTTTCCAGTCCTGGCAACATCATCGTAAATCTCCGTACCCTCTCTAGTGCAAATACATCCTTTCTGAAATGAGGTGACCAAAACTACACACAGTACTCAAGTTGTGGCCTAACCAATGAGCTATACAGTTCCAGCATAACCTCCCTGCTCTTGTATTCTATACCTCGACTAATAAAGGAAAGGATTCCATATGCCTTCTTAACCACCTTATCGATCTTCCCTGCTACCTTCAGGGATCTGTGGACATTCACTCCAAGGTCCCTCACTTCCTCTACACTTCTCAGTATTTTCCTATTAATCTTGTATTCCTTTGCCTTGTTTCACCTCCCCAAATGCATCACCTCACACTTCCCCAAGTTGAATTCCATTTGCCACTTTTCTGCCATCTGACCAGACCATCAATATCTTCCTGCAGCCTACAGTATCCCTCCTCGCTATCTACCACACAGCCAATCTTTGTGTCGTCTTGATCATGCCCCCTACATTTACATCCAAATCGTTAATATACCTCCAAAAATCAGGGGACCCAGTACTGAGCCCTGCGGAACGCCACTGGAAACAGCCCTCCAGTCGCTAAAACACCAGTCATCAATTACCCTTTGTTTCCTGCCACTGAGCCAATTTTGTATCCATCTTGCTGCATTTCCCTGGATCCCATGGGATTTTAGTTTTTTTAAAACCAGTCTGCCAATGTGGGACCTTGTCAAAAGCCTTGCTAAAATCCATGTAGACCACATCAACTGCACTACCCTCATCTATCTTCCTTGTTACTTCTTCAAACAATTCGATCAAGTTGGTCAAATGAGATTGTCCCTTAATAAATCCATGCCGACTTTCCTTGATTAACCTGTGCCTTTCTAAGTGACAGTTTATCCTGTCCCAAAGAATACAGCAAAGGAACAGGCCATTCGGCCCTCCAAGCCTGCGCCGATCATGATGCCTGTCTAAACTAAAACCTTCTGCACTTCCGGGGTCCGTATCCCTCTATTCCCATCCTATTCATGTATTTGTCAAGATGCCTCTTAAACGTCGCTATCGTACCTGCTTCCACCACCTCCCCCGGCAGCAAGTTCCAGGCACTCACCACCCTGTGTGTAAAAAAAACTTGCCTAGCACATCCCCTCTAAACTTTGCCTCTTGCACCTTAAACCTATGTCCCCTAGTAACTGACTCTCCCAACTGTCTCTAAGAATAGATTCCAATAATTTGCCCACTACTGAGGTTAGACTGACTAGCCTGTAATTATTCAGTCTATCCTTCGCTCCCTTTTTAAACAGAGGTACAACATTAGCAATTCTCCAATCCTCTGGCACCATACCTGTATCCAATGAGGACTGCTATTTCCTCTCTTGCTATTTTTAACAGCCTAGGTTAAATTTCATCTGGTCCTGGCGATTTATCAACTTTCAAGGATGCTAATTCCATTAATACTTACTCT
Organism: Heterodontus francisci; assembly: GCF_036365525.1. Classification (NCBI taxonomy): domain Eukaryota; kingdom Metazoa; phylum Chordata; class Chondrichthyes; order Heterodontiformes; family Heterodontidae; genus Heterodontus; species Heterodontus francisci. The sequence goes on along the minus strand of NC_090412.1, from coordinate 1,075,939 downwards.
CTCTCTATGTTTAACATAGAAAATAGGAGTAGGCCATTTGGCCCTTCGAGCCTGCTCCGCCATTCATTATGATCATGGGTGATCATCCAACTCAGTAACCTGTTCCCGCTTTCACTGCATACCCTTTGATTCCTTAAGACCCAAGAGCTATATCTAACTCCTTCTTGAAAACATACTATGTTTTGGCCCCAACTGCTTTCTGTGGTAGCGAACTCCACAGACACACCACTCTCTGGGTGAAGAAATTTCTCCTCGCCTCAGTCCTGAAAGGTTTAACCCGTATCCTTAGACTTTGACTCCCGGTTCTGGACTCCCCCACCATCGGGAACATCCTTCCTGCATCTACCCTGTCAAGTCCTGCTAGAATTTTATAGGTTTCTATGAAACCCCCCCCTCCCTCACCCTTCTGAACTCCAGCGAATATAAGCCCAACCGACTCAATCTCTCCTCATACGTTAGACCCGCCATCCCAGGAATCAGTCTGGTAAACCATCGCTGCACTCCCTCTACAGCAAGAACATCCTTCCTCAGATAAGGAGACCAAAACTGCTCAATATTCCAGGAGTGGTCTCACCAAGGGCTTGTATAATTGCAGCAAGACATCCCTGCTTCTGTACTCGAATCCTCTCGCTATGAAGACCAACATACCATTTGCCTTTTTTACCGCCTGTTGCACCTGCATGCTTACCTTCAGCGACTGGTGTATGAGAACACCCAGGTCTCGCTGCATGTTCCCCTCTCTCAGTTTATAGCCGTTCAGATAATAGTCTGCCTTCCTGTTTTTGCTACCGAAGTGTAGAACCTCACATTTATCCACATTATACTGCATCTGCCATGCATTAGCCCACTCATTCAACTTGTCCAAATCACCCTGAAGCCCCTCTGCATCCTCCTCACAACTCACCCTCCCACCCAGTTTTGTGTCATCTGCAAATTTGGAAATATTACATTTGGTTCTCTCATCTAAATCATTTATATTGTGAATAGCTGGGGTCCTAGCACCGAACCCTGCGGTATCCCACTCGTCACTGCCTGCCATTCGGAAAAAGATCCATTTATCCCTACTCTTTGTTTCCTGTCTGCCAACCAATTTTCTGTCCATCGCAATCCCAATGCGCTTTAATTTTACGCACTAATCTTACGTGGGACTTTGTCGAAAGCCTTCTGAAAGTCCAAATAAACCACATCCACTGGCTCCCCCTCATCAACTCTACAATTCTAGCAGATTTGTCAAGCATGATTTCCCTTTCATAAATCCATGCTGACTCTGCCCGATTCTACCACTGTTTTCTAAGTGCTCTGCTATAAAATCTTTGATAATGGACTCTAGAATTTTCCCCACTGCCGACGTCAGGCTGACTGGTCTATAATTCCCTGTTTTCTCTCTACCTCCCTTTTTAAACAGTGGGGTTACATTTGCTACCCTCCAATCTGTAGGAACTATTCCAGAGTCTATAGAATCTTGAAAGATGACCAATGCATCCACTATTTCTAGGGCCACTTCCTTAAGTACCCTGGGATGCAGACCATCAGGCCCTGGGGATTTATCGACCTTCAATCCCATCAATTTCCCCAACACCATTTCTCTACTAATAGAGATTTCTTTCAGTTCCTCTCTCTCACTAAGCCATGTGTTCCCCAACATTGCTGGTATGATATTTGTGTCCTCCTTTGTGAAGACAGAACCAAAGTGTGCATTTAGTTGGTCAGCCATTTCTTTGTTCCCCATAATAAATTGCCCTGTTTCTGACTGCAAAGGATGTACATTTGTCTTCACCAATCTTTTTCTCTTCACATACCTATCGAAACTTTTACAGTCTTTTTTTATGTTCCCTGCAAGCTTGCTCTCGTACTCAATTTTCCCCACCTTAATCAATCCCTTGGTCCTCCTTTGCTGAATTCTAAACTGCTCCTAATCCTCAGGTCTGTTGTTTTTTTCTGGCAAATTTATATGCCCCTTCCTTGGATCTAATGCTATCTCTAATTTCCCTTGTAAGCCATGGTTTGGCTACCTTTCCCGTTTTACTTTTGCGCCAGACAGGGATAAACAGTTATTGCAGTTCACCCATGCGCTCTTTAAATGTTTGCCATTGCCTATCCACCGTCATCCCTTTAAGTAACGTTTCCCAATCCGTCTTAGCCAACTATATACAACCCCGACTAACGTTTTTTGCCCCAAAGCTAAGACTTCACACGCTTCCTCATTAACTACAATATCTGCATCGCCCCCCTCTTTTGTGAAGACAGGCACAAAGTATTCGTTAAGAACCATACCAATATCTTCCACTCCTACACATAGGTTACCTTTTTGGTCTTTTATGGGCCCTACTCTCTCCTTAGTTATCCTCTTACTCTTAATGTATTGAGGAAACATCTTTGAGTTCACCTTGATTTTGCTTGTTAATCTTTTGGCAACATTATAAACCTCTTCCTTTAATCTAAACACCATTTTCAACTTCTCTTGGTAGCCACGGTTAGAACACTTTTCCCGTGGGGTTTCTATTCAAGGGAAAGTACAGCCATGGATACAAAAGTAGGGAGGTTATTCATCAGCTTTCGAGGGCATTGGTGAGACCACAGCTGGAGTACTGTGTACAGTATTGGTCTTATTTAAGGAAGGATGTAAATGTCTTGGCGGAAGTACAGAGGTGGTTTACTGAACTAATACCTGAATTGGGCGGGCTGTCTTACGAGGAAAGATTGGATAAGCTAGGCTTGTATCCGCTGGAATTTAGAAGAGTAAGAGGCGACTTGATTGAAACATACAAGATCCTGAGGGGTCTTGACAGGATGGATGTAGAAAGGATGTTTTCCCTTGTGGTAGAATCTAGAACTAGGGGTCACGGTTCAAACATAAGGGGTCACTCACTTGACAGATGAGGAGAAATTTTTTCTGAGGGTCATGAGTCTTTGGAATTTTCTTCCTCAAAAGGCGATAGAAACAAGAGTCTTTGAATATTTTTACGGCAGGGGTAGATAGATTCTTGATAAGCAAGAGGGTGGAAGGTTATCGGGGGTAGGTGGAAATGTGGAGTAATGAGTTCAGCCTTGAACTTATTCAATGGCGGAGCAGACTCAAAGGGCCGAGTGGCCTACTCCTGCTTCTAATTCGTATGGCAAAATTATGAATTAATTCTTTAAATGGTTGCTATTGCCCATCTGTCATCATATCTTATAACCTAGTTTCCTAATCTACTTTAGCCAACTCTGGAACTACAAGGTGAAAGATCTGGTCATGGTTAACATTATCCAGTCCCTTCAGAATCCTAAAAACAGCAATTACCTCTCAAACCTTCCCCTTTCCAGTGAGAAAATGGTCAATTTCCATAATCCTTCCTCATAATCCAATTCCTCCTCCTACTGTGGAATTGGGAGACTGGTAGACCAGAATTGGTTTTCTCACCCACCACCCCCCCCCACCACCTTTCAAGTCTTCATATTTTGCTTGCAACATGGCAAGGCTCCTAACTACCCCTTGCTCAGCTCCTCTTTAAAGGGAAGCTGATTCTAATACTCAAGAATAGATTGTATTGCTGAAAAGAAATACATGCTGTCAAAGCTTTTCATCTTGCAGTCATCAGGACAGATGCAAGAATGCCAAATTTCAAAGGGAGCAACAATTTACACTGCATGAGAAAAGGGTGCCGTTTGATTGGTCGAGACATTGCCATGGAGAATGTACCAGAGAACTACTGTCCCCCACGCTTGGTTAATTCAAAAAAGGTGCAACGCCTGGGCATGTTCCTTTTGCCTGCAGAGGTCCCTGTGTATGAATATATGTAGCTTCCAGCAAGCGTAAGTGAGCCACATTCTACTCTGATATGAAAATATGGCACGACAAGAGACTCTGATAATAGACATGGGGACTGAGTATATGTGGGACATCCGCCAATCTCAGTGAGCACTGTACAAGCTGCATATGGAATAAGGGAAGTGAAAGACTGTGTGGGCTCACATGGGTCTACCTATCCAACACCTCCCTACCCTCTTCTCACCTCACTAATGGCCCCTCACAAAATAACTCCAGGAAATAATCCTGGGAGATAAAACTGCAATTGCTATAACTTGAAGTAAAAACTCAAGTACAGGAAAATCAGAAAGCCTGTCAGCTTCTGCAAACACACTGGTAATGTTCCAGATGCAGACTGCAGAGCTGACATTGGAAATGTTAATTCACCTTATCTCACCATGGTCTTTGCTGTTTTGTTGCGCATTCAGACACAATGTACCCAGAACACACCCATATACAGTATCAGGCCCACCCATGACCCACCATCTCCCTCAGCCTAAGCCAGCCTACTGCTCACCCTAACACCCCTCTGCCCCCGACCTCTGCCTGGACGAGTGGAATCTCTGGTCTCGTCAATGTTTAACTGAGGTTTCATTGTGGTATATCTTCAAACATAACATAATCCCTATTGTACATACAGTCAGGATATAAACATACCCTGTATAAAAATTGCTGCCAGTAAAAAAAAAAAGTCAAAATAAAATCATTAAAGAGCACATCTGAAGATTCATGACAATGCTATTTCAAAATCTCATTTAAATATCTTGTTCCAATCCAGGCTATATTTAGAGATAGATTAGTATCTCTTTAAATCAGGTGTTCACACAGTCAACTGAGTAACTGTATAAAACTGCTTTGTTAGGCCATGTAAATAATTAATGTTAATGTTTAACAGACCTCCGACCCAGCGAGGTGCATTCAGAAATATTGATCATGAACTCTATTGACTTAACCCCTTCTTATTGCGCAGACAGGTTCACCTACCCCCAACACACTCATTTGGAGGACTGAACAAGTGTACACTTTTGTCATTCTGTGTTGATCTTTAAAATACGCCAGAGATTAGGGCTCCTTTGAAAGGAAGGCAGTAACAGAACTTACGTAAGTAACTAATACGGAATTTCAAACAAAGTTAAACTGGGGCATAAGGTGACACAGATTACAAACTAGTCAAAAAAAATGTTCAGGACTGATGTCAAGAAGCATTTCTTCGCACAAAGGGAATAACACTTGTAATAGGTTCCTGGCAGAGTAACTGAGAAATATTGAGAGGCAGTTAGATGAAACCTAGAATGAGCAATTATTGACAAGTACAAACAAAGGAGGCCATTGTAGCTGATCTTTCCATGAAACTTGCATAGAATCAGAAGCTTCTATGCAAGGATGACTGCAGTGGACTCCCTCAATTGTACTGAACTTCAGGGTCATTACTTGTCCATCACTCCTGCCAGCCTTATTTACTAACAACCCACTCAAAAGTAGGTTTGTTTTAACCAAAGTCTATTCTTTAAAGGTGGAGAATAGAGAAAAAGATGCCAAATACAGGGTTTAAAAGTAAAAGGACAAATCTCTAAATGTTGGAAATGTGAAACAATGCTGGATGTAGATAACAGCTAAGGCAGATCTGTAAAGTGGAAGCAGAGATTATGTCATTTTAGAAGTGTGGCCTCCACCAGTAATATCATACAGTTTCCTTTTCTCTTTACAGATGTTGACCGATCTGCTGCATAATTCCAGCCTTTTCTGTTTGTATTGAAGGATTTTAAAGTTTTGTTTTGGAGAAATAAGGTATAGAAAAGAAAGCATAAAGAAATAAGAACAGGCAATTGGGAAGATGAGATAGATTATAATAGCTTTCATTGTTAAATGTTTACTTTAGTTCAGACTCTCGGGTTAATAGACGTACTGCTGACATTTATGTAGTTCCTGCCCTCACCCCAGCTCACCTGATGAGAAGCTAAGTTGGAAGGAGCCTGTTAACTACCTGTCTCTCCAAGACTCCCTCGGGAGGGGTAAGTGATAGATGAGAGGGGACAATATGTGCTTGAGTATTGCTGAAAATAGAGACATGTCACCTAAGTTTTTTGTCTTGCACTCATCAGGACAATCACAAGAATAACCAGTGTAAAGGAAAACAACTTGTACTGCATGAGAAGAGTGCTGATTGGTTGGACTCTGGTAGAGGCGTTGCCATGGCGAATGCACCAGTTTATGGTGACAAACAATTAACTGCCAAACTTTGTTTAAAATTTAAACCAGGCAGCTTGACTCTGGTCAAGGCATTGCACTGAGGAATGAACCAGCAAAGGGCTGTCACTTATTTTGTTCAGCGGAATGTTTGTACATTTCTGTTTGCAAAGAACAGGGTCCTATGTGTTAATATATGTAGCTTGCAGTATGCTCAAATGTGCCACTGCAAGCCTTACTGAGTCTTAAATTGCAATATAAGTTGTTGCTTTCCCTTACATTAGTTATTCTTGCGATTGTCCTGAGGAGTGCAAGACAAAAAGCTTTGACATGTCTTTATTTTCAGCAATACTCAAGTTCTGTACTATTAAACGACTATTTGAACAATATGTACCATTACATTTTACTGCCGTCAAAAACATTCCAGCCCAATATCACAGTGGTCACCATCAGAAATACTCTGTAATCTTGACCCATGGATGTGGCTCTACATGGTGAAATCTAAAGTTCTAATGTTCCATCTTGGGAATTGTCAGATGGAGGCTGCCATTACTCCACGGCGGAGTCATTATTCATTTCAATACATCCTGTTAAATTTCTGGGGCATTTCTAACTGACGTTTGCTTAATTATTTCAGCTTTCAGTTTACCCAAGGGTGAATCCCAGCTTTCAACCCTTTGAGTGGAGCATCAGTTCCTGGAAATCAGGGCAAACTTTGGGTAACATACTCCTTTAAATTGAAGTAAATTTATGAGAAACTAGGAACAAGCAAATAATTTGAATTATTTAACAGTTATACACTAACACAATATCTTTTTCAGCCCCGAGCAGATAATAGAAGATTGTAAAATTATGAACTGAGTTAATCCTCTGTAAATGGCTTTCAAATACATTGCATTTTTTCTGTTTTTCAAGATCAACTTGCCTCAGATTTTCAAAGCTGTTCCTTGTGGGATCTTCCAAATACCACCCTATTGACTCAAATTGCTCTTTATGTACAAAGATAATTACTAGGACTGCACAGAAATGGTAGTCAAACACAAACAGAACACATGAAGTGTATATGAAATTCAGTAGTTAAACTTCAAGCCTATTCTCTGGAAGAGTACAATAAGCAACTCTGCAAATAGAATAGGACTGGTCCAAGACTCAGCTGGTAGTTAATCAGCCATGCACAAGGAGCGACTTTTAAACGGGGCAACTGGTGAAAGTCACAGACCTGAAATGTTAACTCGGTTTTCTCTTTCCACAGGTGCTGTCTGACCCACTGAGTATTTCCAGCACTTTGCTTTTATTTAAGCCAAAAATGTATGTGTGGCTCAATCGCATTGTGTTGGCACAAACCACGATGGAAGTGTCAAACCCCAGAATACTGCCGAATGGTGAAATCTGTGACTGCAGTCTGCCATTTTGAAATGCTCATCTTTGCAACACTGTGTGATGAGCACGAGAGGGGTAAAAGGTTTTATTTAAGTGCTACAGTCTACTTTCATATCAAATTTTAGCCAGCCATATTTGGCTCCTGCTCCCACCACACTACCCACCCCCCAAAACCTGGCTCTCGCTAAAGGTTCCTCCCACCACCATCCCCCAGGGCACAGGGTTCCACTGCCCTCACTCCCAGCGCATGGTTCCACTCCCGTCAAATGCTCCAATGGTGCCACTTTCACAATCCCATTATCCAAGTGTCTCTGGTTCCAATTACCATAATGAGACTTTCAAATTGAGACTCACGGAAGCACACTACACAGTGAGAACTATAGATACACACTAGCATAAAAGCAAGCATTTCATCACTTGGACACCAGGCTACACAATGGTTAGCTTGGTTCAGTAGTGACACTCACCTCGTTCAAACCCCACACCAAGTTTTGAGCACAATGTGCATTACCGAGGGAGTGCTACACTGTCAGAAGCACCACTTTCACACCAAGTGTACATCAGGAGGCCTAACTCTCTGTTCAGGTGGATGTGCTAAGATCTCTCAGTACTGTATGAAGGGCAGGGGAGTCCCTAATGGTGTCCTGACCAACATTTACCCCTGAACCAACACCACTACAACAGATTAACTGATCATTCATTTCACTGCTTGTGGAATCTTGCTGCACATAAGTTAGCTGCTGTGTCTACAAACATCTGCAATATGATGACTTGAGGCTTATGCTTCTTTTCGTTAACTTGTAACCTGTTACACCGTTACTGTAAATAAAAGCACTCAGGCAGCACTGTGGAGAGTAGGCTTAATGATTCAGGTTTCTGACCCTTCGTCAGAAGCTGTTAGCATCTTAGTCCTACATTTGCTGCTATTGAACAGTTCACCTAGGTAGCTCCTCATTTCTGAAACACTAACAGCAAGTGGTGAACGCCTTTCTTTGCCCTTTTTATCTTTCATATTTCAAATTTTTCATTTACAATCCTGGCTGTCATCTTCAAATTCATTTGCAGGCTCAACCTCTCCAATGTCTGTAACTTACTTCAGCCTGTCCCCATCTCTCCTTTCACACTACCATTAAATGCAGAACTTCATCGCCCAAACTGCTCAGGCTCTCATTCATTCCTTGTCTCTCACCTGGACAAACTTTCCTGAAATCTATCTTCTTAAGCAAGCTTTCAATTACCTCTCCTAGGTTTTTCCACCACGATTTAGTGGCCTTTGTTTATTTCCTTCCTATAAGTGTTTGGCGCTGATAAAGCTTTTGCTAATTAAAATTGGGTAATATTTTTAGGAAAATACTTGTCTCCATAAAGTAATGAACAAGGAGTACACTAGATTTCTGGTGTGTCATTTTTCAAAGTTTAATAAGTTTAGACATTTAGACATCAGCATTCCTCAGTGGCAGCACTTGTCTCTGAGCTGAAAGGTTTAGAATTTATAGAATTTAGAACATTACAGCGCAGTACAGGCCCTTCGGCCCTCGATGTTGCGCCGATCATCTGACCTACACTATTCCATTTACATCCATATGTCTATCCAATGACCACTTAAATGCCCTTAAAGTTGGCGAGTCTACTACTGTTGCAGGCAGGGCGTTCCACGCCCCTACTACTCTCTGCGTAAAGAAACTACCTCTGACATCTGTCCTATATCTTTCACCCCTCAACTTAAAGCTATGTCCCCTCGTGTTTGCCATCCTCATCCGAGGAAAAAGACTCTCACTATCCACCCTATCTAACCCTCTGATTATCTTGTATGTCTCTATTAAGTCACCTCTCCTCCTCCTTCTCTCTAACGAAAACAACCCCAAGTCCCTCAGCCTTTCCTCGTAAGACCTTCCTTCCATACCAGGCAACATCCTAGTAAATCTCCTCTGCACCCTTTCCAAAGCTTCGACATCCTTCCTATAATGCGGTGACCAGAACTGCACGCAATACTCCAGGTGCGGCCTCACCAGAGTTTTGTACAGCTGCATCATGACCCCGTGGCTCTGAAACTCGATCCCCCTACTAATAAAGGCTAACACACCATATGCCTTCTTAACAGCCCTATTAACCTGGGTAGCAACTTTCAGGGATTTATGTACCTGGATACCAAGATCTCTCTGCTCATCTACACTACCAAGAATCTTCCCATTAGCCCAGTACTCTGCATTGCTGTTACTCCTTCCAAAGTGAATCACCTCACACTTCTCCGCATTAAACTCCATTTGCCATCTCTCAGCCCAGCTCTGCAGCCTATCTATGTCCCTCTGTACCCTACAACACCCTTCAACACTATCCACAACTCCACCGACCTTCGTGTCATCCGCAAATTTACTAACCCACCCTTCTACACCCTCATCCAGGTCGTTTATAAAAATGACAAACAGCAGTGGCCCCAAAACAGAACCTTGCGGTACACCACTAGTAACTAAACTCCAGGATGAACATTTGCCATCAACCACCACCCTCTGTCTTCTTTCAGCTAGCCAATTTCTGATCCAAAGCTCTAAATCACCTTCAACCCCATACTTGCGTATTTTCTGCAATAGCCTACCGTGGGGAACCTTATCAAACGCCTTACTGAAATCCATATACACCACATCCACGGCTTTACCCTCATCCACCTGTTTGGTCACCTTCTCGAAAAACTCAATAAGGTTTGTGAGGCACGACCTACCTTTCACAAAACCGTGCTGACTATCGCAAATGAACTTATTCTTTTCAAGATGATTATAAATCCTGTCTCTTATAACCTTTTCCAACATTTTACCCACAACCGAAGTAAGGCTCACAGGTCTATAATTACCAGGGCTGTCTCTACTCCCTTTCTTGAACAAGGGGACAACATTTGCTATCCTCCAGTCCTCCGGCACTACTCCTGTCGACAATGACGACTTGAAGATCAACAACAACGGCTCTGCAATCTCCTCCCTGGCTTCCCAGAGAATCCTAGGATAAATCCCATCTGGCCCAGGGGACTTATCTATTTTCACTCTTTCCAAAATTGCTAACACCTCCTCCTTGTGAATCTCAATCCCATCTAGCCTAGTAGGCTGTATCTCAGTAATCTCCTCGGCAACATTTTCTTTCTCTACTGTAAATACTGACGAAAAATATTCATTTAACGCTTCCCCTATCTCCTCTGATTCCGCACACAACTTCCCACTACTATCCTTGATTGGCCCTGTTCTAACTCTTATCATTCGTTTATTCCTGATATACCTATAGAAAGCCTTAGGGTTTTCTTTGATCCTATCCGCCAATGACTTCTCGTGTCCTCTCCTTGCTCTTCTTAGCCCTCCCTTTAGATCCTTCCTGGCTAGCTTGTAACTCTCAAGCGCCCTAACTGAGCCTTCACGTCTCATCCTAACATAAGCCGCCCTCTTCCTCTTGACAAGCGCTTCAACTTCTTGAGTAAACCACGGCTCCCTTGCTCGACAACTTCCTCCCTGCCTGACAGGTACATACTTATCAAGGACACGCATTAGCTGCTCCTTGAATAAGCTCCACATTTCGTTTGTGCCCATCCCCTGCAGTTTCCTTCCCCATCCTACACATCCTAAATCTTGCCTAATCGCGTCATAATTTCCTTTCCCCCAGCTATAATTCTTGCCCTGCGGTATATACCTGTCCCTGCCCATCGCTAAGGTAAACCTAACCGAATTGTGATCACTATCGCCAAAGTGCTCACCTACATCTAAATCAAACACCTGGCCGGGTTCATTACCCAGTACCAAATCCAATGTGGCATCGCCCCTGGTTGGCCTGTCCACATACTGTGTCAGAAAACCCTCCTGCACACACTGATCTAAGCTAACACTTCAAATTGTGCCATGTGATTTTTCAGAAAAGCAGAGTTCTCCCTATGTTGGGCCAATATTTATCCCTCAACCTCCATCATTAACAGATTACTCATTACTGCTTGTGGGATCTTGTGCACAAACTGCTACATTTCTTCAGTGTACTTCAAATATACTTCATCAGTTACGAATGGTGCTATAAAAATGAAAGGAAGGGATAGGGTAGATAGAAACAGGCTATTTCCAGTAGCCAATGAGTCAAGAACAAGGGCCATAATTACAAGACTAACTGCAAGAGTAGAACACAACGCAGGAGAAACTTCTTCAGAGAGCTGCAAGGTCAGTAATCGAGGTAACAATTGTGTCAGCATTAAATTAGATAGGTGGCTGAAGGGATAAGTGTGTTTAGGACTATTTGCCTGTGTCAACAGGGACTGGTTGGGCTGAAAGGCCCGTTTTCATGTTGTATTTCACGTACATAAGCTTTTGTTTGCCTATGAAGCAGCTGAAACTGCTTCCTACAGTTAATTCCTTGAGGCATGAACTTGCCACAGGACACAGTTTTAAATCCTGTTTTGATGCACATTTGTAAGTTAAACCCGTGGAAATAAAAGAATGCAGATTTCAGTATATAACAAATGTAGGAAAATACAGAAAGCTGTATACATGTGGGCCCAATCCTTTTGTGCTGTAGATCTGTTAAAGGAATTGAGAGTCAGGTGACTCGCCAACTAAACCCCATGGTGGCACACCCTGTAACACACTCAATGCATGCAGTCTGTGGAGTAGTTGAACTGCATTTGAGGTTAGTTTGTGAAATGACAGAATCCCACACACATAGTGAGAGGATTCGAGTACAGGAGCAGGAATGTCTTGCTGCAATTATACAGGGCCTTGGTGAGGCCACACCTGGAATATTGTGTGCAGTTTTGGTCTCCTTATCTTAGGAAGGATGTTCTTGCTGTAGAGGGAGTGCAGCGAAGGTTTACCAGACTGATTCCTGGGATGGCGGGACTGACCTATGAGGAGAGATTGAGTTGGTGGGGATCATATTCACTAGAGTTCGAAAGGGTGAGGGGGGAATCTCATAGAAACCTATAAAATTCTAACAGGACTTGACAGGGTAGATGCAGGAAGGATGTTCCCGATGGTGGGGGAATCCAGAACCAGGAGTCATAGTCTAAGGATACGGGGTAAACCTTTCAGGACTGAGATGAGGAGAAATCTCTTCACCCAGAGAGTGGTGAGCCTGTGGAATTCGCTACCACAGAAAGCAGTTGAGGTCAAAACATTGTACGTTTTCAAGAAGGAGTTAGATATAGCTCTTGGGGTGAAAGGGATCAAAGGGTATGGGGGGAAAGCGGGAACAGGTTACTGAGTTGGATGATCACCCATGATCATAATGAACTTTCTATGTTTCTATAAACAGAAGCTGAATTGCAACAAGGAGCTGATGTTACAAAGCCAACTGAATGCAGCATCAGCTGATAGCACACTCAACATGGACTCAGCTCACATCACAATCAGCAGGGCAATTGTGGACTTGAAAAATCAGCAAAACAAAGAAGTTTTCTCTGTAAACTAATAGCTGCAACACTGCAACTACAGGCTGTGAATTAGATTTCTGACCAACTGTACTCATTTATCATAGCACGAGTCAAGAAAAAGTACCGATTCACTCCAGGAACATTCTGTACTTGATTACTAACACTGTCTGACTAGATTACCTGAAGTAAAATAGAAACCCATAATATCCAAGTGAAATTTACTTTTCTGATCATTGTAGCCCAACAGTGAAGTAAAATTTAGAATCTAATTTATTCACAATATTCATTAATTTATATCGTTAGCTCAATGGAATCTCCACTTCATCTTGTTTTTTCTACAATGATAAATCTGAATTTGTCTAATCTTTCCCCCATTACACCACAGTATTCTTGTTCTCAGCATCTTCTCCAAGGTAGCAATTCCAATTTGCAGGATGGCAACAAACTGAATATCTGCTGCTCTGAACTGCTTGGCCATTCAGTGTCTTCAGCTATCAGCAGAATCACTGTACATCTGGACTGGAAGTCCAACATTTTGTTAGCTTCAAGTGCTTAATGTGATGACCAGCACTCCCAGGTCCCCAAGTCTCCCTCAGATAACTCAATTCCATTCTATCCGTGCACATTCGACAACATTGTACATTTGTCAGTTTTATATTTCATTCCCACTTTGTTCAATTGAGTAACTGATCAAACTCCGCATGCAATGCATCCTCTGTTTATTTATCTGATACCAGCATGGGAGCAGATTTAACAAGCTAACAATTGGGCCTGGTGTCCAGGTCAATTACACATTAGAAACGGACACCAATATTCTCTGTGAGGCCATTTACTTCTCCTCCCCCCAGGGACCCACACTGACCACTCTCTCCTCCACCCCCCCTTTCAGAACTTGCACTGAGCACTCTCTCTCCCTTCCCCCCCCAGGGCCCTGCACTGACCACTCGCTGTCCCTCCCAGGGCCCCGCAGTGACCACTCGCTGCCCCCCCCCAGGGCCCCGCAGTGACCACTCCCTTCCCCCCCCAGGGCCCTGCACTGACCACTCGCTGCCCCCCCCGGGCCCTGCACTGACCACTCGCTGTCCCTCCCAAGGGCCCCGCAGTGACCACTCGCTGCCCCCCCCCAGGGCCCCGCAGTGACCACTCGCTGCCCCCCCCCAGGGCCCCGCAGTGACCACTCGCTGCACCCCCCCAGGGCCCCGCACTGACCACTCGCTGCACCCCCCCCAGGGCCCCGCACTGACCACTCGCTTCCCCCCCCAGGGCCCCGCACTGACCACTCGCTGCCCCCCCCCAGGGCCCCGCACTGACCACTCGCTGCCCCCCCCAGGGCCCCGCACTGACCACTCGCTGCCCCCCCCCCAGGGCCCCGCACTGACCACTCGCTGCCCCCCCCCCAGGGCCCCGCACTGACCACTCGCTGCCCCCCCCCAGGGCCCCGCACTGACCACTCGCTGCACCCCCCCCACCCCCAGGGCCCCGCACTGACCACTCGCTCCAAATGGCTTGAGATTCAACAGCGTGACTCACCTCCTGACTCCCCAAAACCTGTTCACCACCTAGAGCATGGCTACCCGACCTGAACCAGACGTGTCGGTTTCGGGCCAGGTCGCTCTTTCGGGTCTGGCATTCGGGCTCGGGTCGGACACACTATCAGCACCTCCAGTACATGGCTCCAATCTTAATGTACTTTTTAACCAACCTTTCAAGTCCAGTTAGTTTTTGTTGCTTATCTGCACAAGCTTAAAAAGTGAACAGAAGCAAGGTGAACTAAACATTCCGGTGGTCGGATCGAGCGTGGGAATAAAATGAGAGGACTTGAGCCAGGTCAGGCTTGGGCCAGATGTGGTTCTGTCAGGCTTGGGTCGGGTTTCATTTGCAGACCCGAGCAGGCCTTTACCACCACCTACAAATGATGGAATACTCTCCACTTGCCTAGATTGGCTGCAGTGCCAACACTCAAGAAACTCTACACCATCCAGGACACCCCATCCACCATCTTAATCATTCACTCCCTCCATCACCGATGCACAGCGGCAGCAGTGTGTACCATCTACAAGATGCACTGCAGCAACGCACCAAGACTCCTTTGACAGCACCTTCCAGCCCACCACCTCTACTGCTTAGAAGGACGAGGGCAGCAGATGGTGGTGATGGTCTGGAACTCACTGCCTGAAATTGCAGTTGAGGCAGGGACCCTCAACTCATTCAAAAGGAGTCTGGATATGCACCTCAAGTGCCGTAAGCTGCAGGGCTACGGACCAAATGCTGGAAGGTGGGATTAGAATAAGTGGATTGTTTTTCAGCCGTCACAGACATGACGGGCAAAGCGGCCTCCTTCTGTGCCTTAAACTTTCTATGATGCATGGGAACACCACTACCTGCAAGTTCCCCTCCAAGTCACACACCATCCTGACTTGCAACTATATCGCCGTTCTTTACTGTCGCTGGGTCAAAATCCTGGAACTCCCTTCCTAACAGCACTGTGGGTGTACCTATCCCAAATGGACTGCAGCGGTTCAAGAAGGCAGCTCACCACCACCTTCTCAAGGGCAATTAGACATGTGCAACGAATTCTGGCCTAGTCAAACTCTCTACAAGTTGCTGTTGAGATGAACGACAAGCAAAGCATTAACAGCACAGAATCTGGCCACTCAGCTCAACAGCTCACACTGAAACCCCTGCCCCAAACAAACAACTCTCCCTGCCTCCCCCCTCCCCACTGAACACATCCACTAAAACCCCAACACTGAACCCTCCTTCCCTCCCACACCAAGCACCCCCCCCAACACTGAGACCCACCCCTTTCTCCCCTCTCCCACCATCCCCTTTCATACCGAGCCTCCCCTCTCCCCCCCGAGCACCCCCCTCCCCAAACACCTCAGACCCTCCATACGCCCCTCCCTCCCTCCACACAGGTTTGGTAATGCTCGTGTTGTTGGAACCTGCTGCTTATTGCCCAAGAACTGACTGTTTACAACAGAAACACACACTCACCTAGAGAGTTTAACGTGGTGCCAGTTTCCTGGATTTCTGCAATCTCCGAACACAAGGCCACTCTGCTGCCTGTACTCTCCTCCTGGAATGCATCACCCAAGGATGCAAACTTGCTGCACACAGTAGCATCCCCACTGATGGGCCGGTTCATCGTACTGTTAATCTCCAGTACTGAGCTCACATTGTCCCCATCAGTTGGTTTACAAGACTCTGCAGTCTGTGGCCCCTTGGCTGCAGCTGGATTCCGAGATGACACAGGGAGAGAGTCATCATCACTGTCAAACCCAAATGGATCTTCCAACAACTCATCTTCAATCTTCTGCCGCTTGGGCTGTTCCACTGGTTCTGGTTTGAAATTGGGTCTCTTCTGGCTCAGCTGAGCCTTAAAGGTGCTTTCGCCCCATTTGGTGCTTATTTTCGCTCGCTTACCAGAGAACACCTCATCAAACTTGGAGTTGCTCGCACTTCCCTTCTTGCTATAGGTTTTCCCATATCTTGATGTCATGTTGACACCTCTTTCATATTCCCTGCAATGAAAAAATTCAAACACTTCAAGAAAATAGACACAGCTGTTCCTTGAAGACCATTCATAAACCTTCTGGCTTTACCTGCTTCCAAAGTCACATTTTTGCACTGCTTTGAATTTAATGTCTACACTGAGAGGTGCAACATGTGAACTTGTCTATTTCCTCCACGAACAACCTCAAGGCGCTTGGCAAACACATGGTCCATGTTGAATCACAGGCAGTTCTGTGCTCATACCAACATACAAATTAGGAGAAGTAGGCCATTCGGGCCCTCTAGCCTGCTCCACCATTTAACAAGATCATGGTTGATCTGTTTGTCTTGAATTCCACACTCACACCCACCCGATAACCTTTGATACTTTTGCCCAAGAATCTATCTACCTCCACCACCTTCTGAGGCAGAGAGGTCCAAAGTTGCAGAACGCTCAGAAAAAATTTCTCATCTCTGTCCTAAAAGGGCGACCCCTAATTTTAAAACTGTGACCCCCTAGTTCTGGGCTCACCCACAAGAGGAAACACCCTTTCCACATCCACCTCGTCAGGACCGTTCAGGATCTTATATACTTCAATTAAGTCTCTGCTCACTCTTCTAAACTCCAGTGAAAACAAGCCCAGTCTGTCCAACCTTTCCTCATAAGATAACCCACTCATTCCAGGTATCAATCTAGTAAACCTCCTCTGAACCGCCTCCAACACATTTACATCCTTCCTTAAATAAGATGACCAAAACTGCAGAAGTATTCGAGATGTGGTCTCACCAACGCCCTGTATAACTGCTCCTGTGAGTAAAGCTTGCATCTCACACTCCTTCACACGGAGCAATGAAAATCTGCAACTCTCTCCCCCAAAAAGCTACTGAAGCTGGGGGTCAATTGAAAATTTCAAAACAGACTGATGGATTTTTGTTCGGGAAGAGTACTAAGAGTTACAGAACCAAGGTGGGTGGACAGAGTAAAGATACAGAACAGCCAGGACCAGATCAGAATAGGCTCGAAGGTCTGAGCAGCCTCTGCCGATTCCTATATTCTCGTTTCATAGCATTTCAGAGGCCTTTCAGTTAATTTCATCCCAATATACTGAGTGTAAAATGAGTTGGGAGCACAGCCTTACAGAACAAAACTGTCCAAATTTGACACATTCATCAATATCCTTCGCACCGATGAAATTTATGTATTAAAGCAAGAATCCTGACCTTCATGAATATTTAAACATCTAAAAACTTGTCACAGTTTAAACTGAACCCAAGGTTTGATATTTTCAGTTACTTACTAAACAGTTATAAAAACATAGTAACCTACACGGAAGAGCATGCTGAGGGAATACTACAGTATTAGTTATGAACATAACACTGAAGCTGCTTTTACATAGCAGTGGCAACCAAAGGCATTAGAATCTTCCCCACCCGAGAAAATTTAAGGTATGCTGGTATTCTTTATTGTGCAACTTATCTTTTAAAAGTTGAATTTTGAACTCAGTCTGTTGACCCTCAGACCCCGTTCCACTTTAAGAACTAGTAAGAGGCAAAGTGGTGAAAACACATGCAACAAAGTGTGAAATGACTGTCAGCATTGTGACTGCACACATTTAACCAGATCAGGTCTGCTCTACAACTGCGTTCCAGAAATGGCCAATGTTCTAATTAATTCAAAGCTTCTAATGCATTTCAGCGGTGTGGGAACAGAGGACTCTGAGCAGCGCTTTGTAAACAGCAAATGACTGTTATGCAAATGCAGCTGAGTAATGCGTCATGTTCGAGTACCGGCAATTGTAAGTACCAGTCAGAGGCCACCGAATGTAAATATACAGGTGCTACACAAGAGCAGAGACAATCTGCCTTCAGAGGGGATGGAGAAGACAGGTCACTGACATCCAACCTAAGACAGTTACTGGCTGATACCAGGCTGAATGGACAAGGCCCAGGAACACAGGGCACCTTTGCTACGTGGTCTTTACAAACCCCATCAACATACCCTACTTGTGCAAAATTTTACCTGTTGGTTGTTGCAAAATCCTATCTGCAAACACAAATATTTCTCCATCGAAAAATGGTGCAGACACTAAATCCAATGTAACACCTTCCTCCTTGTACTATGTTTAGCAAAGGAAAACATAGGAGCTGAATTAGGCCATTAAGCCCCGCGAGCCTATTCTGCCAAATAATTAGATCGAGGATGATCTGCCACACAACTCCATTTACTCGACTATGAACTATATCCTTTGATATTGTTAATTAATAAAAATTGAGCCATCGCGATCTTGACCATTTCAATTGACTCTCAGCCTTTGGGGGAGCAGGTTCCAGGTTTCCACTTGCGTGTGTGAGAAAAACTGCTTCCTGATCTCACTTTTCAATGGCCTGGCTCTAATTTTAAAATTTCCCACCAAAGGAAATTGTCTGCATGCCCCATGCAATAATAAAGCTATCCAAATGTTCAAGGACTCTGCCTGTGTTGTCCCAAGGTTTCAGTGAGTCTTCATACTGGCTGCTTAATTTCACAGCACAGGCCCAGAACCAAAGATTTCAAATATATAAAAAGGTCAAAATTTGTAAATAAAAGAACACTCTCAACCCACAGGTTGTAATACAAAACCCGCAGCATTGTACCATCATTTCTCAATACTTGCAGAGAGGGGTCTTCACTCAGTTTGAGGTAAAATTTCCCAGATCTTTTCAGTTTTCATCAGAAAACTCAACTCCAGTTTATGGTTTAAAATTGAAGTTGGTGGGAAACTCGACAGAGCCTTGCTCCTTTTAAAAAGAGCTGGGGAACAATCACAAGAGATACCAGCCAGCACCGTCACTGAAGTGCAATGGTGGGGAAGACATTTTTTGCACTTTATCTGCAGATTACAGATTGAACCCAGAGAAATTAATGACCTGACTGGAGTCAGATTTAGGTCAGACAGGGTAGCAAAAGTAAGCTCATTCATGAACAATTTGGCTTTTTAACAAGACTCAGGGTCCTTATTCATTTTTTGGTGCCAACCAATAAATTACCAGATTTATTAAGCTGTGGAAATGAATGATTGAATTGAGTGAAGTGATCCATTTAAAGGCAGAGAACCCTGGCTCACGCACCAGGCCATGGTGTTGGCTTTAATGTCTCAAAGCAGCCACAGTTGGTGCTGAGAAGCAATAAACAACAGCCCTGACAACATGAGGAATAACTAACAGGACAAGGATAATGTTGACCCCATGCAAACCACCAAATGAGGGTGAGGGGGGGCTGGGGGATTGAAGAGTGGATTTGGGAACCAGGACTGGAATCTCTTTCCCTCCCTGTTTCTGCTCCAAGGGGAGATTTGGGGATTGGGCAGGTAAGGAATCAGGACTGGGGCTCACCCACCCCCTCTGCTCCACGGGGTAAGGGGGCAATAAGGTGTTTGCGTGGGGCCAATGGGAAGGGAGTTTGGGTGGGGGTGATGGGGAAAAGGGATTCGGAGAGGGGGAAATCAGGAAAGGGGGGGTGATGAGGGAGTTTTGTTGGGGAGGGTGTGTCAGAGAGAAGGGGGGGTGTGATGGGGGAGTTTTGTTGGGGGGGTCGGGTGATGGGGGGGGGGATCGGGGGAGGGGGGTGTGATGGGGGTTGGGGGGTGTGATGGGGGGTCGGGGGGTGTGATGGGGGTCGGGGGGTGTGATGGGGGTCGGGGGGTGATGGGGGAGTTTTGTTGGGAAGCGTGTGTCAGAGAGAGGGGGGGTGTGATGGGGGGAGGGGGTGTGATGGGGGGAGGAGTCGGGGGGGAGGGGGGTGTGATGGGGGTCGGGGGGGTGTGATGGGGGGGGGGGAGGGGGGTGTGATGGGGCGGGGGAGGGGGGTGTGATGGGGGTCGGGGGGGAGGGGGGTGTGATGGGGGTCGGGGGGGAGGGGGGTGTGATGGGGGTCGGGGGGGAGGGGGTGTGTGATGGGGGTCGGGGGGGAGGGGGGTGTGATGGGGGTCGGGGGGAGGGGGGTGTGATGGGGGTCGGGGGGGGAGGGGGGTGTGATGGGGGTCGGGGGGGAGGGGGGTGTGATGGGGGTCGGGGGGGAGGGGGGTGTGATGGGGGTCGGGGGGGAGGGGGGTGTGATGGGGTCGGGGGGGAGGGGGGTGTGATGGGGGTCGGGGGGGAGGGGGGTGTGATGGGGGTCGGGGGGGGAGGGGGGTGTGATGGGGGTCGGGGGGGAGGGGGGTGTGATGGGGGGTCGGGGGGGAGGGGGGTGTGATGGGGGTCGGGGGGGAGGGATGGAGGGGGTCCGGGGGGGGGGGAGGGAGGGGGTCGGGGGGGGGGATGGAGGGGGGGTCGGGGGGGGGAGGGGGGTGTGATGGGGGTCGGGGGGGGAGGGGGGTGTGATGGGGGTCGGGGGGGAGGGGGGTGTGATGGGGGGTCAGGGGGGAGGGGGGTGTGATGGGGGTCGGGGGGGAGGGGGGTGTGTGATGGGGGTCGGGGGGGGTGTGATGGGGGTCGGGGGGTGTGATGGGGGTCAGGGGGGAGGGGGGTGTGATGGGGGTCAGGGGGGAGGGGGGGTGTGATGGGGGTCGGGGGGGGGGATGGAGGGGGTCGGGGGGGGGGATGGAGGGGGTCGGGGGGGGGGAGGGAGGGGGGTCGGGGGGGAGGGGGGTGTGATGGGGGTCGGGGGGGGGGATGGAGGGGGTCGGGGGGGGGGATGGAGGGGGTCGGGGGGGGGGAGGGAGGGGGGGTCGGGGGGGAGGGGGGGTGTGATGGGGGGGGGTTCGGCTGCGGGAGGATTGCGGAACCAGTTCTGGAATCTTCCTCCGGCCCAAATGTCCCTCCCGTGTCCCGGGTTCTTTCCGCTCCTATAAAGCGGCTTCGGGAGGTTTTGCTTCGTTCACGGTGCCGGGAAAATCCCGGTTCCTCCGGCCCGGGTTCCGGAGCCGCTGCACCGAGACCCGGAGCTTCAGGCGGCGCGGGCCCGGGGGGGGGAAACAGCCGCTTCCCGGGCGGTAGCGGAGATTCTCCATCAGCCCGAGGCCCGACCGCATGAACCCGGACAGTCCCCCAACCCCCGGTGACTCACCTCCGTCTCCCGGGCTCTGTCTGAAACGTCGGCCGAGGCCTCGCGACTGCGCTCAGGCCCAACAGAAAAAACACCTCAGCGCCATAACCGCCCGGTCACCTGACCATCGCCGCACCAATCGACGCTGTGCTTACTCCCGCGCCTCACCCGCCCCTGAAAGCTGCGCTGATTGGTCGATAGCGTGCGGCCGCCGCACCAATAGTATTGCGC
This sequence comes from Heterodontus francisci, assembly GCF_036365525.1. Taxonomy (NCBI): domain Eukaryota; kingdom Metazoa; phylum Chordata; class Chondrichthyes; order Heterodontiformes; family Heterodontidae; genus Heterodontus; species Heterodontus francisci. Next base: position 1,054,447 of record NC_090412.1, on the reverse strand, counting down.
CCGGTGTAAAGTGTCGCAAATTGTCGCGCAGCGGAGCGCACTGCCTGCCGGGAGTTGTAGGACTGTCGCTTCGTATGTGCGATTATAAATAAATCAAATCAGAATCTTTAAACTGGGGTCAAAGGTGAAAAAGTGGAAAAATTGAAAAAGCGGAAAAATCGAAGCGGCGGGGCACGGATGACTGCTGGGAATTGTAGGCCGCACGACCCCGGGGCCATTTCCGGTTCGAGTTACCCGCCCATCCAGGAGGCTCTAGCCAATCGAGGGGTAGCGCTAGAGCACGTGATCAACACACGCATACGCAATGCCCCCTGGGAAGATGTAGTCCTGCCGTAAAGGGGTCACGTGGTTTCCCAGAAGAATTCCTGGGAATTGTAGTCCGACAGAGCAGCGAGGGTCACGGAGCCTCAGATTTAACCCCTAAAAATTCAGGAGAAAAATCATTGAACTAGAAAGAGGAGAATTTTAGTTATGAGGAAAGATTGAATTGGCTAGGGTTGTTTTGTTTGGAGCAGAGGAGGCTGAGGGAAGACCTAACTGAAGATGTAAAATTGAGAGGTCTCCATAGTGTGGATAGGAAGACCCTATTCCCCTTGGTTCAGGGGTCCATAACCAGGGACATAGATTTAGGGTAGGAGGTTCAGAAGGGATTGGAAGGGATTTTCTTTTCACCCAGAGGGTGGTGGGGGTCTGGAACTCTGTGCTTGAAAGGGTGGTACTGGCAGAAACCCTGATAACGTTTAAGTACTTGGATATGCCATTGAGGGCTCCAAGGCTATGGGACCAAGAGCTGGAAAGTGGGATTAGGTTGAATGGCTGCATGTCGGCTGGCGTGGATATGAGGGACTGAATGACCTCCTTCCACACTGTTAATTTCTATGATTCTAACGTGAATCCAGTTGCTGTGAAACTCCTCCAGCCATTGGGTGACACTGCTTCAGGAATGGTTTTGGAATTACTGCGCAGGATTGCCATCTGGTGGCTGCAGGAAGTACAGTAGCTGCACTGTAAAACGTAACTAATTAAACACTATTATCAGGAATAGAAAGTAGATACAACTGGTGATATTGCTATTTTTACACTTCAATCAGTTTGATTACCGGAGCTGGGATCGGGTTACTGGGACCTGGGATATCTGTCCTATGACCTGTTTATGTTCAGATTGGATTGAGCTCTGTTAGCAGGCTTTAGATGTTGAAATAACCTGCTCGCACCCACTGTCTTATGGGCGAATGGCCAGTCAAAAAATGCACCAGAGCACAGGCAGGGCCTGTGGATCAAAGAGCTGTTCCTTCAGGAGAGGAGGGGAGAAAACAAATTTCATTTCTCAATACATCAGTAGAATATTTATGGATACAGGGCTGAGTAAAGAGATTAAAATGAGAGGAGCGGCTGTGTATGGTTGAAGAATCAGAAAGGCAGCATGACAGGAGCCATGGAGTTAAATCAAAGAACATTAAACTGGATTCCTCAGTCAGCTCAAGTTAATCTGACTAATACCTTTTTGTAGCCGTGAAATTAAAGACAGATTGAGTAAAGCACCAACTTATCAACTGAGGGAATAGTCTCAGTGGAGTAGGGGTTCTAACATGATTGTATTTAGGCAGTTGGCTTTTCTGATGATTAATGACACTTTCTTAATATTTCAAATCATTTTATGATATGAAAATTGGCTCAAGTTCCAGAGCTAGGGAATGCAAAGTAATACTCAGTGTAAAGTAATACTCAATGTAAAGTAATACTCAGTAATACAAAGTAATGCAAAATAATACGCAGTGTAAAGTAATGCTCAGTGTAAAGTAATACAAAGTAATACTCAGTGTAAATTAATACTCAGTGTAAGGTAATACAAAGTAATACTCAGTGTAAAGTAATACTCAGTAATACAAAGTAATGCAAAGTAATACTCAGTGTAAAGTAATACAAAGTAATACTCAGTAATGCAAAGTAATACTCAGTATAAAGTACTACTCAGTGTAAAGTAATACAAAGTAATACTCAGTGTAAAGTAATACTCAGTGTAAAGTAATACTCAGTGTAAAGTAATACAAAGTAATACTCAGTGTAAATTAATACTCAGTGTAAAGTAATACAAAGTAATGCAAAGTAATACTCAGTAATACAAAGTAATGCAAAATAATACTCAGTGTAAAGTAATACTCAGTGTAAAGTAATACAAAGTAATACTCAGTGTAAAGTAATACTCAGTGTAAAGTAATACAAAGTAATACTCAGTAATACAAAGTAATGCAAAGTAATACTCAATGTAAAGTAATACTCAGTAATATAAAGTAATGCAAAGTAATACTCAGTGTAAAGTAATACTCAGTGTAAAGTAATACAAAGTAATGCAAAGTAATACTCAATGTAAAGTAATACTCAGTAATGCAAAGTAATACTCAGTGTAAAGTAATACTCAGTGTAAAGTAATACTCAGTGTAAAGTAATACAAAGTAATACTCAGTGTAAAGTAATACTCAGTGTAAAGTAATACAAAGTAATGCAAAGTAATACTCAATGTAAAGTAATACTCAGTAATACAAAGTAATGCAAAGTAATACTCAGTGTAAAGTAATACTCAGTGTAAAGTAATACAAAGTAATGCAAAGTAATACTCAATGTAAAGTAATACTCAGTAATGCAAAGTAATACTCAGTGTAAAGTAATACTCAGTGTAAAGTAATACAAAGTAATACTCAGTGTAAAGTAATACTCAATGTAAAGTAATACTCAGTAATACAAAGTAATGCAAAGTAATACTCAATGTAAAGTAATACTCAGTAATACAAAGTAATACTCAATGTAAAGTAATACTCAGTAATACAAAGTAATGCAAAGTAATGCTCAATGTAAAGTAATACTCAGTAATATAAAGTAATGCAAAGTAATACTCGGTGTAAAGTGATACTCAGTGTAATGTAATACAAAGTAATGCAAAGTAATACTCAGTGTAAAGTAATACTCAGTGTAAAGTAATACAAAGTAATGCAAAGTAATACTCAGTGTAAAGTAATACTCAGTAATGCAAAGTAATACTCAGTGTAAATTAATACTCAGTGTAAAGTAATACTCAGTGTAAAGTAATACAAAGTAATACAAAGTAATACTCAGTGTAAAGTAATACTCAGTCTAAAGTGATACTCAATGTAAAGTAATACAAAGTAATACTCAGTGCAAAGTAATACTCAGTGTAAAGTAATACAAAGTAATACTCAGGAATACAAAGTAATGCAAAGTAATATTCAGTGTAAAGTAATACAAAGTAATAATCAGTGTAAAGTAATACTCAGTGTAAAGTAATATAAAGTAATGCAAAGTAATACTCAGTGTAAAGTAATACTCAGTGTAAAGTAATACAAAGTAATACTCAGTGTAAAGTAATACTCAGTGTAAAGTAATACAAAGTAATACTAAGGAATACAAAGTAATGCAAAGTAATATTCAGTGTAAAGTAATACAAAGTAATAATCAGTGTAAAGTAATACTCAGTGTAAAGTAATATAAAGTAATGCAAAGTAATACTCAGTGCAAAGTAATACTCAGTGTAAAGTAATACAAAGTAATGCAAAGTAATACTCAGTGTAAAGTAATACTCAGTAATGCAAAGTAATACTCAGTGTAAAGTAATGCTCAGTGTAAAGTAATACAAAGTAATACTCAGTGTAAATTAATACTCAGTGTAAAGTAATACAAAGTAATGCAAAGTAATACTCAATGTAAAGTAATACTCAGTAATGCAGAGTAATACTCAATGTAAAGTAATACTCAGTAATACAAAGTAATGCAAAGTAATACTCAATGTAAAGTAATACCCAGTCATATAAAGTAATGCAAAGTAATATTCAGTGTAAAGTAATACAAAGTAATACTCAGAGTAAAGTAATACTCAGTGCAAAGTAATGCAAAGTAATACTCAATGTAAAGTAATACTCAGTAATACAAAGTAATGCAAAGTAATACTCAGTGTAAAGTAATGCTCAATGTAAAGTAATACAAAGTAATACTCAGTGTAAAGTAGTATTCAGTGTAATGTAATACAAAGTAATACTCAGTGTAAAGTAATACTCAGTGTAAAGTAATACTCAGTGTAAAGTAATACAAAGTAATGTAAAGTAATACTCAGTAATACAAAGTAGTGCAAAGTAATACTCAGTGTAAAGTAGTATTCAGTGTAAAGTAATACAAAGTAATACTCAGTGTAAAGTAATACTCAGTGCAAAGTAATACAAAGTAATACTCAGTGTAAAGTAATACGCAGTGTAAAGTAATACAAAGTAATACTCAGTGTAAATTAATACTCAGTGTAAATTAATACTCAGTGTAAAGTAATACTCAGTAATACAAAGTAATTCTCAATGTAAAGTAATACTCAGTAATACAAAGTAATGCAAAGTAATGCTCAATGTAAAGTAATACTCAGTAATATAAAGTAATGCAAAGTAATACTCGGTGTAAAGTGATACTCAGTGTAATGTAATACAAAGTAATGTAAAGTAATACTCAGTAATACAAAGTAATGCAAAGTAATACTCAGTGTAAAGTAATACTCAGTGTAAAGTAATACAAAGTAATGCAAAGTAATACTCAGTGTAAAGTAATACTCAATGTAAAGTAATACTCAGTAATGCAAGTAATACTCAGTGTAAATTAATACTCAGTGTAAAGTAATACAAAGTAATGCAAAGTAATACTCAGTGTAAAAGTAATACTCAGTGTAAAGTAATACAAAGTAATACAAAGTAATACTCAGTGTAAAGTAATACTCAGTCTAAAGTGATACTCAGTGTAAAGTAATACAAAGTAATACTCAGTGCAAGTAATACTCAGTGTAAAGTAATACAAAGTAATGCAAAGTAATATTCAGTGTAAAGTAATACAAAGTAATAATCAGTGTAAAGTAATACTCAGTGTAAAGTAATATAAAGTAATGCAAAGTAATACTCAGTGTAAAGTAATACTCAGTGTAAAGTAATACAAAGTAATACTCAGTGTAAAGTAATGCTCAGTGTAAAGTAATACAAAGTAATACTCAGGAATACAAAGTAATGCAAAGTAATATTCAGTGTAAAGTAATACAAAGTAATAATCAGTGTAAAGTAATACTCAGTGTAAAGTAATACAAAGTAATGCAAAGTAATACTCAGTGTAAAGTAATACTCAGTAATGCAAAGTAATACTCAGTGTAAAGTAATGCTCAGTGTAAAGTAATACAAAGTAATACTCAGTGTAAATTAATACTCAGTGTAAAGTAATACAAAGTAATGCAAAGTAATACTCAATGTAAAGTAATACTCAGTAATGCAAAGTAATACTCAATGTAAAGTAATACTCAGTAATACAAAGTAATGCAAAGTAATACTCAATGTAAAGTAATACCCAGTCATATAAAGTAATGCAAAGTAATATTCAGTGTAACGTAATACAAAGTAATACTCAGAGTAAAGTAATACTCAGTGCAAAGTAATACAAAGTAATGCAAAGTAATACTCAATGTAAAGTAATACTCAGTAATACAAAGTAATGCAAAGTAATACTCAGTGTAAAGTAATGCTCAGTGTAAAGTAATACAAAGTAATACTCAGTGTAAAGTAATACGCAGTGTAAAGTAATACAAAGTAATACTCAGTAATACAAAGTAATGCAAAGTAACACTCAGTGTAAAGTAATACTCAGTGTAAAGTAATACAAAGTAATACTCAGTAATGCAAAGTAATACTCAGTGTAAAGTAGTACTCAGTGTAATGTAATACAAAGTAATACTCAGTGTAAAGTAATACTCAGTGTAAAGTAATACTCAGTGTAAAGTAATACAAAGTAATGTAAAGTAATACTCAGTAATACAAAGTAGTGCAAAGTAATACTCAGTGTAAAGTAGTATTCAGTGCAAAGTAATACAAAGTAATACTCAGTGTAAAGTAATACTCAGTGTAAAGTAATACGCAGTGTAAAGTAATACAAAGTAATACTCAGTGTAAATTAATACTCAGTGTAAATTAATACTCAGTGTAAAGTAATACAAAGTAATGCAAAGTAATACTCAATGTAAAGTAGTACTCAGTAATGCAAAGTAATACTCAATGTAAAGTAATACTCAGTAATACAAAGTAATGCAAAGTAATACTCAATGTAAAGTAATACTCAGTAATATAAAGTAATGCAAAGTAATATTCAGTGTAAAGTAATACAAAGTAATACTCAGAGTAAAGTAATACTCAGTGTAAAGTAATACAAAGTAATGCAAAGTAATACTCAATTTAAAGTAATACTCAGTAATACAAAGTAATGCAAAGTAATGCTCAGTGTAAAGTAATACTCAGTGTAAAGTAATACAAAGTAATACTCAGTAATGCAAAGTAATACTCAGTGTAAAGCAGTACTCAGTGTAATGTAATACAAAGTAATACTCAGTGTAAAGTAATACACAGTGTAAAGTAATACTCAGTGTAAAGTAATACAAAGTAATGTAAAGTAATACTCAGTAATACAAAGTAGTATTACTTTGCACTCAGTGTAAAGTAGTATTCAGTGTAAAGTAATACTCAGTGTAAAGTAATACTCAGTGTAAAGTAATACAAAGTAATACTCAGTGTAAATTAATACTCAGTGTAAGGTAATACAAAGTAATACTCAGTGTAAAGTAATACTCAGTGCAAAGTAATGTAAAGTAATACAAAGTAATACAATGTAATGCAAAGTAATACTCAGTGTAAAGTAATACAAAGTAATACTCAGTAATGCAAAGTAATACTCAGTGTAAAGTAGTACTCAGTGTAAAGTAATACAAAGTAATACTCAGTGTAAAGTAATACTCAGTGTAAAGTAATACAAAGTAATACTCAGTGCAAAGTAATACTCAGTGTAAAGTAATACTCAGTAATGCAAAGTAATACTCAGTGTAAAGTAATACAAAGTAATGCAAAGTAATACTCAATGTAAAGTAATACACAGTAATACAAAGTAATACAAAGTAATACTCAGTGTAAAGTAATACAAAGTAATACTCAGTGTAAAGTAATACTCAGTAATGCAATGTAATACTCAGTGTAAAGTAATACTCAGTGTAAAGTAATACTCAGTGTAAAGTAATACAAAGTAATACTCGGTGTAAAGTAATACTCAGTGTAAAGTAATACTCAGTAATGCAAAGTAATACTCAGTGTAAGGTAATACTCAGTGTAAAGTAATACTCAGTAATGCAAATTAATACTCAGTGTAAAGTAATACAAAGTAATACTCAGTGCAAAGTAATACTCAGTGTAAAGTAATACTCAGTAATGCAAAGTAATACTCAGTGTAAAGTAATACAAAGTAATGCAAAGTAATGCAAAGTAATACTCAATGTAAAGTAATACTCAGTAATACAAAGTAATGCAAAGTAATATTCAGTGTAAAGTAATACAAAGTAATACTCAGAGTAAAGTAATACTCAGTGTAAAGTAATACAAAGTGATGCAAAGTAATACTCAATGTAAAGTAATACTCAGTAGTACAAAGTAATGCAAAGTAATACTCAGTGTAAAGTAATACTCAGTGTAAAGTAATACAAAGTAATACTCAGTGTAAAGTAATACTCAGTGCAAAGTAATGTAAAGTAATACAAAGTAATACAACGTAATGCAAAGTAATACTCAGTGTAAAGTAATACAAAGTAATACTCAGTAATGCAAAGTAATACTCAGTGTAAAGTAGTACTCAGTGTAAAGTAATACAAAGTAATACTCAGTGTAAAGTAATACTCAGTGTAATGTAATACAAAGTAATGTAAAGTAATACTCAGTAATACAAAGTAATGCAAAATAATACTCACTGTAATGTAATACTCAGTGTAAAGTAATACAAAGTAATACTCAGTGCAAAGTAATACTCAGTGTAAAGTAATACTCAGTGTAAAGTAATACTCAGTAATGCAAAGTAATACTCAGTAATGCAAAGTAAAACTCAGTGTAAAGTAATACAAAGTAATGCAAAGTAATACTCAATGTAAAGTAATACTCAGTAATACAAAGTAATGCAAAGTAATATTCAGTGTAAAGTAATACAAAGTAATACTCAAAGTAAAGTAATACTCAGTGTAAAGTAATACAAAGTAATGCAAAGTAATACCCAGTGTAAAGTAATACTCAGTGTAAAGTAATACTCAGTGTAAAGTAATACAAAGTAACACTCAGTGTAAATTAATACTCAGTGTAAATTAATACTCAGTGTAAAGTAATACAAAGTAATGCAAAGTAATACTCAGTATAAAGTAATACTCAGTGTAAAGTAATACAAAGTAATACTCAGTGTAAAGTAATACTCAGTGTAAAGTGATACAAAGTAATACTCAGTGTAAATTAATACTCAGTGTAAGGTAATACAAAGTAATACTCAGTGTAAAGTAATACTCAGTGCAAAGTAATTTAAAGTAATACAAAGTAATACAACGTAATGCAAAGTAATACTCAGTGTAAAGTAATACAAAGTAATACTCAGTAATGCAAAGTAATACTCAGTGTAAAGTAGTACTCAGTGTAAAGTAATACAAAGTAATACTCAGTGTAAAGTAATACTCAGTGTAAAGTAATACTCAGTGTAATGTAATACAAAGTAATGTAAAGTAATACTCAGTAATACAAAGTAATGCAAAATAATACTCAGTGTAAAGTAATACTCAGTGTAAAGTAATACAAAGTAATACTCAGTGCAAAGTAATACTCAGTGCAAAGTAATACTCAGTGTAAAGTAATACTCAGTGTAAAGTAATACTCAGTAATGCAAAGTAATACTCAGTAATGCAAAGTAATACTCAGTGTAAAGTAATACAAAGTAATGCAAAGTAATACTCAATGTAAAGTAATACTCAGTAATACAAAGTAATATTCAGTGTAAAGTAATACAAAGTAATACTCAAAGTAAAGTAATACTCAGTGTAAAGTAATACAAAGTAATGCAAAGTAATACTCAATGTAAAGTAATACTCAGTGTAAAGTAATACTCAGTGTAAAGTAATACAAAGTAATACTCAGTGTAAAGTAATACTCAGTGTAAGGTAATACAAAGTAATACTCAGTGTAAAGTAATACTCAGTGCAAAGTAATGTAAAGTAATACAAAGTAATACAACGTAATGCAAAGTAATACTCAGTGTAAAGTAATACAAAGTAATACTCAGTAATGCAAAGTAATACTCAGTGTAAAGTAGTACTCAGTGTAAAGTAATACAAAGTAATACTCAGTGTAAAGTAATACTCAGTGTAAAGTAATACTCAGTGTAAAGTAATACAAAGTAATACTCAGTGTAAAGTAATACTCAGTGTAAAGTAATACTCAGTAATACTCAGTAATACAAAGTAATGCAAAGTAATATTCAGTGTAAAGTAATGCAAAGTAATACTCAGTGTAAAGTAATACTCAGTGTAAAGTAATACTCAATGTAAAGTAATACTCAGTAATGCAAAGTAATACTCAGTGTAAAGTAATGCTCAGTGTAAAGTAATACAAAGTAATACTCAGTGTAAATTAATACTCAGTGTAAAGTAATACCAAGTAATGCAAAGTAATACTCAGTATAAAGTAATACTCAGTGTAAAGTAATACCAAGTAATACTCAGTGTAAAGTAATACAAAGTAATACTCAGTAATACTCAGTAATACTCAGTGTAAAGTAATGCTCAGTGTAAAGTAATACAAAGTAATACTCAGTAATACTCAGTGTAAAGTAATATAAAGTAATACTCAGTAATACTCAGTAATACTCAGTGTAAAGTAATACAAAGTAATACACAGTAATACAAAGTAATACTCAGTGTAAAGTAATACAAAGTAATACTCAGTGTAAAGTAATACTCAGTGCAAAGTAATGTAAAGTAATACAAAGTAATACAACGTAATGCAGAGTAATACTCAGTGTAAAGTAATACAAAGTAATACTCAGTAATGCAAAGTAATACTCAGTGTAAAGTAGTACTCAGTGTAAAGTAATACAAAGTAATACTCAGTGTAAAGTAATACTCAGTGTAAAGTAATACAAAGTAATACTCAGTGTAAAGTAATACTCAGTGTAAAGTAATACTCAGTAATACTCAGTAATACAAAGTAATGCAAAGTAATATTCAGTGTAAAGTAATACAAAGTAATAATCAGTGTAAAGTAATACTCAGTGTAAAGTAATATAAAGTAATGCAAAGTAATACTCAGTGTAAAGTAATACTCAGTGTAAAGTAATACTCAATGTAAAGTAATACTCAGTAATGCAAAGTAATACTCAGTGTAAAGTAATGCTCAGTGTAAAGTAATACAAAGTAATACTCAGTGTAAATTAATACTCAGTGTAAATTAATACTCAGTGTAAAGTAATACAAAGTAATGCAAAGTAATACTCAGTATAAAGTAATACTCAGTGTAAAGTAATACAAAGTAATACTCAGTGTAAAGTAATACTCAGTGTAAAGTGATACAAAGTAATACTCAGTGTAAAGTAATACAAAGTAATACTCAGTAATACAAAGTAATACTCAGTAATACTCAGTGTAAAGTAATATAAAGTAATACTCAGTAATACTCAGTAATACTCAGTGTAAAGTAATACAAAGTAATACACAGTAATACAAAGTAATACTCAGTGTAAAGTAATACAAAGTAATGCAAAGTAATACTCAATGTAAAGTAATACTCAGTGTAAAGTAATACTCAGTGTAAAGTAATACAAAGTAATACTCAGTGTAAAGTAATACTCAGTGTAAGGTAATACAAAGTAATACTCAGTGTAAAGTAATACTCAGTGCAAAGTAATGTAAAGTAATACAAAGTAATACAACGTAATGCAAAGTAATACTCAGTGTAAAGTAATACAAAGTAATACTCAGTAATGCAAAGTAATACTCAGTGTAAAGTAGTACTCAGTGTAAAGTAATACAAAGTAATACTCAGTGTAAAGTAATACTCAGTGTAAAATAATACTCAGTGTAAAGTAATACAAAGTAATACTCAGTGTAAAGTAATACTCAGTGTAAAGTAATACTTAGTAATACTCAGTAATACAAAGTAATGCAAAGTAATATTCAGTGTAAAGTAATGCAAAGTAATACTCAGTGTAAAGTAATACTCAGTGTAAAGTAATACTCAATGTAAAGTAATACTCAGTAATGCAAAGTAATACTCAGTGTAAAGTAATGCTCAGTGTAAAGTAATACAAAGTAATACTCAGTGTAAATTAATACTCAGTGTAAAGTAATACCAAGTAATGCAAAGTAATACTCAGTATAAAGTAATACTCAGTGTAAAGTGATACAAAGTAATACTCAGTGTAAAGTAATACAAAGTAATACTCAGTAATACTCAGTAATACTCAGTGTAAAGTAATGCTCAGTGTAAAGTAATACAAAGTAATACTCAGTAATACTCAGTGTAAAGTAATATAAAGTAATACTCAGTAATACTCAGTAATACTCAGTGTAAAGTAATACAAAGTAATACACAGTAATACAAAGTAATACTCAGTGTAAAGTAATACAAAGTAATACTCAGTGTAAAGTAATACTCAGTGCAAAGTAATGTAAAGTAATACAAAGTAATACAACGTAATGCAGAGTAATACTCAGTGTAAAGTAATACAAAGTAATACTCAGTAATGCAAAGTAATACTCAGTGTAAAGTAGTACTCAGTGTAAAGTAATACAAAGTAATACTCAGTGTAAAGTAATACTCAGTGTAAAGTAATACAAAGTAATACTCAGTGTAAAGTAATACTCAGTGTAAAGTAATACTCAGTAATACTCAGTAATACAAAGTAATGCAAAGTAATATTCAGTGTAAAGTAATACAAAGTAATAATCAGTGTAAAGTAATACTCAGTGTAAAGTAATATAAAGTAATGCAAAGTAATACTCAGTGTAAAGTAATACTCAGTGTAAAGTAATACTCAATGTAAAGTAATACTCAGTAATGCAAAGTAATACTCAGTGTAAAGTAATGCTCAGTGTAAAGTAATACAAAGTAATACTCAGTGTAAATTAATACTCAGTGTAAATTAATACTCAGTGTAAAGTAATACAAAGTAATGCAAAGTAATACTCAGTATAAAGTAATACTCAGTGTAAAGTAATACAAAGTAATACTCAGTGTAAAGTAATACTCAGTGTAAAGTGATACAAAGTAATACTCAGTGTAAAGTAATACAAAGTAATACTCAGTAATACAAAGTAATACTCAGTAATACTCAGTGTAAAGTAATATAAAGTAATACTCAGTAATACTCAGTAATACTCAGTGTAAAGTAATACAAAGTAATACACAGTAATACAAAGTAATACTCAGTGTAAAGTAATACAAAGTAATACTCAGTAATACAAAGTAATACTCAGTGTAAAGGGATTGAGATAGTAGCAACCCAAAGATGCAATGCTAAATTTCACATAATTTTCCTGCCTTCTGCCATTTCCTGAATGGTCAACACTCCCAACTCGCTTGTTTCCGGTAGGAGCCTTGTTTCAATGTGAAAATCAGGGTCTTCTGAGATATGGAGAATTCTGATGCAGCTTTTGGTCCCAACAGGCAGAGTGTTCACAGTGAGTGTTCCACCCATTGGGACAAGAGCTTGAGCAGAGCAGCCAGTGGTCCTTAAAGAGTTGTTGCAACACTCTTGGGAAAAGGGACATTTTCTCTCTTTATTTATTCATTGGGGAGCCAGGAGGAGAATGCTTATCTGCCCTTCCACAGTGCCAAGATGGCTTTGATCAAGTCACAAATGACATACAAACATACGAACTAGGAGCAGGAGTAGGCTATTCAGCCCCTCGAGCCATTCTATAAGATCATGGGCTGATCTGCTTGAGGACATTGTATGTTACTGTGACAAAGGTAAACTATCCCTCCTTATCCTTCTCGACCTGTCCGCAGTCTTTGACATGGTTGCCCACTGTTGCCTCTGGTATCCCCTTAGGAACTATCCTTGGCTGCCTCCTATTTCTCATCTACATGCTGCCCCTCGATGATATCATCCGAAAGCACAGTGTCAATTTTACATGTACACTGACGACACCCAGCTCTACCTCACCACCACCTCTCTCGACTCCTCCACTGTTATTAAATTATCAGACTGCTTATCTGACATCCAGTACTGGATAAGCAGAAATTTCCTCCAATTAAACATTGGGAAGGCTGAAGCCATTGTTTTTGGTTTCCATTCCAAACTCTGTTCCTGAGCTACCGACTCCATCCCTCTCCCTGGCAACAGGCTGAGACTAAAGCAGACTGTTTGGAACCTTGGTGTCACATTTGACCCCAAGATGAGTTTCCGACTACAGATTCACGCCATCACTAAGACTGTCTATTTACAGCTTGGTAACTTCACCTGACTTCGCCTCTGTCTCAGCTCATCTGCTGCTGAAACCTTCATCAATGCCGTGTTACCTGTAGATTTGACTATTCCAATGCACTCTGGCTGGTCTCCCACATTCTACGCTCCGTAAACTTGCAGTCATCCAAAACTCTGGTGTCCTAACTCACAACGAGTCCCGTTCACTGATCACCCCTGTGCTCGCTGACCTACATTGGCTCCCGGTCAAGCAACATCTTGATGTTAAAATTCTCATCCTCGTTTTCAAATCCCTCCATGGCCTTGCCCCTCCCTATCTCTGTAGACTCCTCCAGCTCCACAACCCTCAGAGAGATCTGTGCTCCTTTAATTCTGACCTCTTGCACATCCATGATTTTAAACATGCCACCATTGACTACCACGTGTTTAGTTGCCTAGGCCCCAGGCTCTGGAATTCCCTCCCTACAACTCTCCACCTCACTTTCCTCCTTTAAGACATCCATTAAGACAACCTCTTTGACCGAGGTTTTGTTCATCTGACCAAATATCTCCTCCTGTAGCTCAGTGTCATATTTTGTTTGATAACAATCCCATGAAGCACCTGGGACATTTTGTGTTAAGGGCGCTATATAAATAAAAGTTATTGTTTTTATCCAAACCCCACATAAACCTCTGGCCCAGCCCCTATGGTGTCACCGCACTGCCAACATCAAACTTCCTCACAATGATCATTGATAGCTGCTGTATGAGGGACTGCACAGAGTTCCTATGTTTCTATGAGTACAGTTCTGGTCATAGGATGGAATTCATTGTCCTGAAGGGATCAGGAATGCAATTCTGAGGAAATTGGATTTGTTTAATTTGAGAAGAGGCTGCAAGCTGATCTCATTGAAATTTTCAAAATTATTAAGGAAATTGACAAAACCTTTCCCAGTTATTTGTTGAGTCATATGGAACAAATAAATTCCATGGATACAAGTTAAACTCCAGGAACTCAGAGCAAGAAATAAGGAACATTTCCATCCGAAGGGTAGTCATGCTGCAGCTTATATTATTATGGCTTGTCACTGGGACGAGTGTGTTCCCAGAGAGGGATTTGAAGGACTGGGTGAGAAAGAGGGTTGAGGGATTTACAACACAAGAAATAGGAGCAGGAGTAGACCATTTGGCCCATCGAGCCTGCTTCACCATTCAATACAATGGCTCGTGATTTGGTGAAAAGTGAGCAAATAAATGGGTGGGACAGTGTTGGTAGTGAGCTGCAGTGCAGTATTAAAGGGTTAAAGGTGAGGTATGCTTTGTTGAAGGCAAATTGCATTTAACGAACTTTATTGAGTTTTTTGATGAGGTAACAGAGAGGGTTGATGAGGGTAATGCGATTGATGTTCTGCACATGGACTTTCAAAAGGCATTTGATAAAGTGCCACATAACAGCCTTGTCAGCAAAGTTAGAGCCTATGGAGTAAAAGGGACTGTAGCAGCATGGATACAAAATTGACTGAGTGACAGAAAACAGAGTAGTTGTAAATGATTTATTGGACTGCAGGATATACAGTGGGGGGTCCCAAAGGGTCAGTATTAGGACCCCTGTTTTTGTTGATGTATATTAATGACCTGGGCTTGGGTGGATAGTGAATAATTTCAAAGGTTGCAGTTGAAATAAGACTCAAATCAATAAACTGTGTGGAGGCTAGGGATGAAAGTCAAGAGAACATAAACAGGCTTGTGGAACAGGTGGACATGTGGCAGATGAAATATAATGCAGAAATGTGTGAAGTGATTCATTTTGGTGGGAAGAATGAGGAGAGACAATATAAATTAAAGAGTACAATTCTACATGGGGTGCAGCAGCAGAAGGACCTAGGAGTATATGTGCACAAATCATTGAAGGTTGCAGGGCAGATTGAGAAAGCGGTTAATAAAGTATATGGAATCCTGGGCTTTATAAACAGGGGCACTGAGTATAAAAACAAGGAAATTATGATAAACCTGTATAAAACACTGGTTCGGCCTTAACTGGAGCATGGTGTCCTTTTCTGGGTACCACACTTTAGGAAGGATGTTAAGGCATTAGAGAGGGTGCAAAAACAATTCACAAGAATGGTTCCAGGGATGAGGAATTTCAGTTACGTGGATAGGTTGGAGAAGTTGGGGCTGTTCTCCTTGGAGGAGAAGACTCAGAGGAGATCTGATGGAGGGGTTTTGATAGAATAAATAAGGAAAATCTGTTTCCAGTCGCAGAAGGATCATTAACCAGAGGAAACAGATTGGTGAAAGAACCAAAGGAGACATGAGGAAATTTTTTTTTTGACACAGTGTGTTGTGATGTGGAACGTGCTGCCTGAAAAGGCAGTGGAAACTGATTCAATAATAACTTACAAGCAGGGATTGGATAAATACTTGAAGGAAAAAGAATTACTGGGCTATGGATCTAATTGGATAGCTCAACCAGAGAGAAAGCAGAGGCAAGATGGGCTGAATGTCCTCCTTCTGTGCTGTATGGTTCTATGGTAATAGGGTTAATATTGGAGTATTGAAGGGTTGCATTGCAGTATCAAAGAGTTAATGTTGTACTAAAGAGTTAATCTTCGAGTATTAACAGGTTAGTATTGCATATTAAAGGGTTAAAGCAGTATTGAAGTGTTCAGAATCACAGAATAATACAGTGCAGAAGAGGCCCTTCGGCCCATCGAGTCTGCACCGATGCATTAAAACACCTGACCTGTCTACCTAATCCCATTTGCCAGCACTTGGCCCATAGCCTTGAATGTTATGACGTGCCAAGTGCTCATCCAAGTACTTTTTGAAGGATGTGAGGCAACCCGCCTCTACCACCCTCCCAGGCAGGGCATTCCATACCGTCACCACCCTCTGGGTAAAAAAGTTCTTCCTCAAATCCCCCTGTAACCTCCCGCCCCTCACCTTAACCTTGTGACCCCTCGTAACTGACCCTTCAACTAAGGGGAACAGCTGCTCCCTATCCACTCTGTCCATGCCCCTCATAATCTTGTACACCTCGATCAGGTCACCCCCCAGTCTTCTCTGCTCCAGTGAAAACAACCCAAGCCTATCCAGCCTCTCTTCATAGCTTAAATGTTCCATCCCAGGCAACACCCTGATGAATCGCCTCTGCACCCCCTCCAATGCAATCACATCCTTCCTATAATGTGGCGACCAGAATTGCACACAGTACTCCAGCTGTGGCCTTACCAAAGTTCTGTACAACTCCAACATGACCTCCCTGCTTTTGTAATCTATGCCTCGATTGATAAAGGCAAGTGTCCCATATGCCTTTTTCACCACCCTATTAACCTGCCCTTCTGCCTTCAGAGATCTATGGACAAACACGCCAAGGTCCCTTTGTTCTTCGGAACGTCCCAGTGTCAGGCCATTCATTGAATACTTCCGTGTCACATTACTCCTTCCAAAGTGTATCACCTCACACTTTCCGGGGTTAAATTTCATCTGCCACTTTTCTGCCCATTTGACCATCCCGTCTATATATTCCTGTAACCTAAGACACTCCACCTCACTGTTAACTTCAATGTTACATTGCATTATTAAAGGGTTAACGCTGGAGTAGTAAAGTGACTACAAACTATTTAGCAAATTTAATTCCTGAAACACTGTTACACAGATCGAGAACTGAAAACCCACAGGAATGGTCATAGACCCTAACCCTAACCCCTAGCCCCAACCCTGTACTCCAAGGATTAAATGTCTTTTGCCAGTCTGTTTCATATTGACTATAAATCACAAGGAGTTTATGAAGTACAAATGGATTTTTTTTTACAGCAATCGTCAGACTGTGGACGTTTGATGTTTACTCACTGAGCTCAGACCTGGAGCTGACAGTCTCTGTTCCTGACATGAGTGAGAAGTGATAATGGCCTCCGACGGGTGAGAGGGAGATTGACACTGGCTGGGCAATAACTGCCTTTATTCTGTTGTGATGCAGGAGATGTGGCCCTGAACCAGAGCCATTCTCATTGGAAGCAGCTAAACGTAGATAAACAAGTGGATGTGAGTTATAGCTCTGTCCTTGGCTTATTAAGTGATGTCTCTTCATGTTTGCCAACAGATGCCATCTTTGAACTGTCAGTCAGCCTTTTTGATTGGTGAACAAACAGAATCATAGATCAGTACTTGTTGTACCTGTAGCTCCGTTAGGACTGAGATATAAAATGTGGTTTGGAATAGAAGGCTTGGACTCTTGAAAATCCATCACAACTTATTGGGAGATCAGGGCTGAGAAACTTTCCTTATCTTCACAGAATAAAGTGAAGTTTTCACATCTCTGGGAGACTCTGCCAGAACTCCAGAATTCCATTAATAACCTGCACTTCACTGATTCATCAGCAAGGATCATAGACTTGTCCCTTTAACAAGCTGCCCCTCCAGTGTGGGCCAACGCCCCTCGGGATCAGAGCTGCCATGTTTGACCCCTGGAATCTGCTGAGTTCAAAGTTCACAGTTCACAGAGGGGGAAAAGAATCAGCCCAGGTTCCATTACCCGCCACACAGTGATGGAATGAGAGACGGAGGGAAAGAGTGGGAAAGATGGAGGATCAGAAGGCATAGAGGGAGGGAGGAGGAGAGGAAGAAGGAGGGGAGAAAGAGATGGAGAGACGGGAGAAGGGAGAGGGGCAGAGAGAAGTAGTAGGGGGAGAGGGAGGGAGAGCAAGAAGGAGGAGGAAGCAGAGATGGAGAGAGGAAAGGAGTGGGAGAGGGAGCTAGAGAAAGGGAGGGAGGGGAGAGAGAAGGATTTGAGAAGCAGGGTGGGAGGTGTGACCTGCAGACCCTGCCCTTCATTCTGCGCCTTCCTCTTTCTGCTCCAGCAGGTGCTGACACTCCTCAGGGTGGTGGGAATCAGACTTCCCGCCTCACAAAAAAGCTATGGGCCCTGACAATATTCTGGCAATAGTACTGAAGACCTGTGCTCCAGAACTTGCTGCGCCCCTAGCCAAGCTGTTCCAGTACAGCTACAACACTGGCATCTACCCTGCAATGTGGAAAATTGCCGAGGTATGTCCTGTACACAAAAAGCATGACAAATCCAACCCGGCCAATTACCGCCCCATCGGCCTACTCTCAATCATCAGTAAAGTGATGGAAGGGGTCGTCAACAGTGCTATCAAGTGGCATTTGCTCAGCAATAACCTGCTCATTGACGTTCTGTTTGGGTTCCGCCAGGGCCACTCAACTCCTGACCTTTTTCCAGCCTTCGTTCAAACATGGACAAAAGAGTTGAATTCCAGAGGTGAGGTGAGAGTGACTGCCCTTGACATCAAGGCAGCAATTGACCGAGTATGGCATCAAGGAGCCCTAGCAAAACTGGAGTCAGTGGAATCAGGGGGAAAACTCTCACTGGTTGGAATCATACCTAGTGCAAAGGAAGATGGTTGTGGTTGTTGGAGGTCAATCATCTCAGTCCCAGCATATCACTGCAGGAGTTCCTCAGGGTAGTCTCCTAGGCCCAACCATCTTCAGCTGCTTCATCAATGACCTTCCTTCAGTCATAAGGTCAGAAGTGGGGATGTTGGCTGATGATTGCACAATGTTCAGCACCATTTGTGACTCCTCAGATACTGAAGCAGTCCATGTAGAAATGCAGCGAGACCTGGACAATATCCAGGCTTGGGCTGATAAGTGACAAGTAACATTCGCGCCACACAAGTGCCGGGCAATGACCATCTCCAACAAGAGAGAATCTAACCATCTCCCCTTGATGTTCAGTGGCATTACTATCACTGAATCCCCCACTATCACCATCCTGGGGGTTACTATGGACCAGAAACTGAACTGGAGTAGCCATATAAATACCATGGCTACAAGAGCAGGTCAGAGGCTAGGAATCCTGAGGTGAGTAACTCACCTCCTGACTCCCCAAAGCCTGTCCACCATCTACAAGGCACAAAAACAAAAAGTGCTGGAAAACCTCAGCAAAGGTCACAGACCTGAAACGTTAATTTTGCTTCTCTCTTCTCAGATGCTTCCAGACCTGCTGAGTTTTTCCAGCACTTTTTGTTTTTGTTTCAGATTTCTAGCATCTGCAGTATTTTGCTTTTATCTACAAGGCACAAGTCAGGAGTGTGATAGAATACTCTCCACTTGCCTGGATGGGTGCAGCTCCAACAACCCGGCACAGTGGCACAGTGGTTAGCACCGCAGCCTCACAGCTCCAGTGACCCGGGTTCAATTCTGGGTACTGTCTGTGTGGAGTTTGCAAGTTCTCCCTGTGTCTGCGTGGGTTTTCTCCGGGTGCTCTGGTTTCCTCCCACAAGCCAAAAGACTTGCAGGTTGGTAGGTAAATTGGCCATTATAAATTGCCCCTAGTATAGGTAGGTGGTAGGGAAATATAGGGTCAGGTGGGGATGTGGTAGGAATATGGGATTAGTGTAGGATTAGTATAAATGGGTGGTTGATGGTCGGCACAGACTCGGTGGGCCGAAGGGCCTGTTTCAGTGCTGTATCTCTAAACTAAACTAAACTAACACTCGACACCATCCAGGACAAAACAGCCCGCTTGATTGGCACCCCATCTACAGATATTCACTCCCTCCACCACCAACGTACAGTGGCAGCAGTGTGCACCATCTACAAGATGCACTGCAGCAACGCACCAAGGCTCCTTCGACAGCACCTTCCAAACCAGTGACCTCTACCAACTAGAAGGACAAGGGCAACAAATGCATGGGAACACCACCACCTGCAAGTTCCCCTCCAAGTCACACACCATCCTGACTTGGAATTATATCACCGTTCCTTCACTGTCGCTGGGACAAAACCCTGGAACTCCCTTCCTAACAGCACTGTGGGTGTACCTACCCCAAATGGACTGCAGTGGTTCAAGACGCAGCTCACCACCACCTTCTCAAGGGCAATTAGGGATGGGCAATAAATGCTGGCCTG
The DNA here is from genome assembly GCF_036365525.1 of Heterodontus francisci. NCBI lineage: Eukaryota > Metazoa > Chordata > Chondrichthyes > Heterodontiformes > Heterodontidae > Heterodontus > Heterodontus francisci. The sequence goes on along the minus strand of NC_090412.1, from coordinate 1,034,242 downwards.
GCCAGCGATGCCCACATCCCAGAAACAAATTTAAAATGTGGCTCTTTTAAATGAAGGCTTAGGTCCCAGAGGGGTACAGGATGTCCAACAGTGCCTCCTCTGCTGGATTGCAGGCTGTTGTCCTGGATTGGGAACCCAGGGGAGGTGTTTCTGGTTATTTTACATTTCCAGCAGAGGGAGTGAGTATGCTATAATCTGTAATTCACTGCAGGGGCTCGAGTCTGTCTTCTGAATAAAATCACAAATCCTGACTGCTCTCCAATATTATTCAAGCCCAACTCAAACAGAGAAAGTACCAGGAGGAGGGAGTGAGAGAGAGGGCAGAGAAGGGAGAATGGATAATAATGGAGATAGACAGAGGTGAGGACAGCGAGAACATAAACTAGCAAAAACTGCTCCCCATCAATACAAAAAGTTGACGACTCCTAAATGATCCAGAAAGCTCATCAGGTGAAAACACTCCAGCCCCACTCACAGGGCGAGGGGTGGCATTGTGGTAACAATCACTGGACTAGTAATCCAGAGCTCAGGCTAATGTTCTGGGGACATGGGTTCGAATCCCACCACGGCAGATGGTGAAATTTGAATTCAGTTAATAAATCTGGAATTAAAAAGCTAGTCAAATGATGACCATGAAACCACTGTCCATTGTTGTAAAAACCCATCTGTTTCACTAATGTCCTTTAGGGAAGGGAATCTGCCATCCTTACCCCGTCTGGCCTACATGTAACTCCAGACCCACAGCAATATGGTTGACTCTTAACTGCCCTGTGAAATGACCTAGAAAGCCACTCAGTTCAAGGGCAATTAGGGATGGGCAATAAATGCTGGCCTAGCCAGCGATGCCACATCCCACAAACAAATTAAAAAAAAACCCAACCACACCCCATCTCCACTCACAGGAAACCCCACCCACACTCCTATACACAAAAACCACCCAGAGTGACCCACCCCACACCTACATCCCCTACCCACAGCAACATTGCCCCCTCCCACGGCTATTCACAGGGACACGCCTTCCTTTTACCTACTGCACACAGTGTCAGAAACAGTTTAATGACCTCACCAGAAAGCCAGGTGGTGAAGGATAGAACTGGAGCCAATCGTTAGGCACTTTTATATTAATTTACAGAGTTACACAATATAAACAAACACCTCTTAAACCCCATCAACCACAGGTTTAGTCTGTTCATATTTCGAGGGCACAAGCGATTTCCCAGTTAATGGCCACTGCCTGCATACAATTAAACACAATTAATATACAATTAAGAAATTCCCTTCTGTCTCTTTAAATAAAATTTAGAGTTTATATGTGCAACCAAAATTTCACAACAAATTCAATTAAAAACCTCCATATTCTGTACAAAGCATTACATTGCGAGATGCCCCTCCTCTGGGACCCCTAACAATTTCTTCATACAAGTATTTATTTTTGTAAAACAATCAGATAGTTGATGACTTGCATTCACCCAATTAATTTTAGAGATTTCCTTTCTCTCCAGCATTTGTTTCAATCCAGTGAGGTCATTCATAACCTTTCTTCACTCACTTTTCATAGAATGTACATTACCCCACAATGAACGATTATCTACATAACATTCAATGGGTTTACTATCTTCAGTACAGGTGAAAACACCTGTTGTACAGAATCTCACTTAAAATATTTGACAAATAGAATTCCGTCTCCACTGCCTCCAGAAGAGCCAGCGTTTCAGCAGCCAAAGTACTTTTAACGACCCTTTTTATTTTCTTAGCTTCCCAAGCTAAAAAGGACAACATTTCCCATTTTCACCCATCAGAAATACTACAAAACCAGCTGCACTCGAATACCCATTAAGAAGATCGCTAGTACACATTTCTTCAGATTTCGTTTTTTTATGCCCTTAGAATATTCTTGACTTTAGGGTGTTTCATCATCGTACTTAACTTCAACACATCAAAACTTAGCATCTGTTTTAGTCTGAATGCGCAACTAGTTCAAATGGCCAATCAAGCTTCACAATTGCTTGGGCTCTTTTTTAAAGATATATCATCTTTCTGTGATGACCTGACATGATTAACCAGGCTGGGAGTAACATTCTCGAAATAGGATTGTTGATTTAATGTTATTCCAGACCTATGTTGCTTAATATCTAAACCAATATATTTAAAAGCCCCACAAGCGTGACTCTATTCTAAATTCTACTCTAATCTTAATAAAATTTCTCAAATTCCACAGTACCACCCCATAAGAGATCATCAACATGCATCATGAAGATGTCTGAAAGTTTCCCTTTATGATACCAATTAAACATTGCAGGATCTGCTTTTATTTGAACACATTCAATCTTCAGCAAAACATATCTCACCAAAAAAAAAACACATCCTGGAAGCATCATTCAGCCAATAGATGCATTTGTTTAGTTTCCATAGTTTCTCTTGTGCATCTGCTGCCTCTTTGGGCAGTTTCAGAAAAACTTGTCTCTGAAGCCCTGAAAAAGTGTGGCTTTCATGTCGATTGATCTACAAGACTATGTGGCCAAAAGAGCTGGAACAGGTTTTCAAAAATTACTTTTCTGGCTCTGGGAGAGTCCACTCTTTTTGTATCACTCAGTTGCTCGTCAAAACCCAAGCAATGAACCTTGCTGTATCTTTGTAAGTCACATTAGTGAGGGCTTTTTCAGTACAAATCTACCTATGTGACAAGGCTGGCTGCCCCTTATCTGGTACCTCAGAACAAACTCCAAACGCTCTCCAGTTCCCTTTGATTTGTCTCTCATCGGTTTATCAAGTTTACTGGGAGCCAAGCAAGAGGACTTCTGCTTCCAGTCCTATTCAGAGTTTGTTCTGTGGCCTTTATTTATTGTCTAATCTCACCATGGCCTCTACTTGCACTTTGATGTCTGTTGGGCTACTACTGTGAGGTCTCCTTTTGCTATCAGAGGGTCTTTCTCTGGTATGTAATTGTTTTCTGACATGAGTCACCTCTGGACCCACACTCAGTACTTGCACTGCGCTTTCTTGCTCTTTAGTCTTCCACCCTATTCTGCCAGTCCACGGATCTCACTTCTTGGTCATCATCCTGAACATTCAACCAATATTTCAACTTGCCAGCAGCTTTTCCTGCATATCCCACAATTGTTGCATCCCTCTATTCCCTAGACCCCTCTGGAATATATGTCACCCTGACTACCCATTCTGGGCAATTGGCCTTTGGATCTGACAGCTCTGTGCTGATCATCATGATCACTCACGTTATCATTATCCAGCCCTTGATCTACTGTATTCCTCAGGGCCTTCATCACAAAACACATGAGCATTTGTAGTACAAGGTGCCTCGTTTACCTCTATCATCTGCTCAGAGTCTGAGATTTTGTAATTAATTCCAATTAAATGTGAAGAATGAGCCTTAACAGTTTGATTTCCATGCTTGATAACTATCGTCATACCATCCCAACCGATCACCTTACCAGGGCCCTTCCATTCCCTATCGCCCTCTCTTTTATAATACACCAAATCTCCTGAACTAAATTCCACCTCAGATGGCCTTATACAATGCCTTAGATCTCTGCAAATTTTCTCAGAGACCTCAGCCTTGATGAAAGCCCCTCTCTCTGTATGTAAAGCATTCAAATATGTAGGAAAAAATGGAACTAATTGTAGTACCTTCTGGAGCAGGAGGACTATTACACAGCACAGAAGGCAATTTGGGATTTTGCCCTTGGACTAATTGATAGGGACTATATTCTCCAAACATCTAGAGTGAATTCTTTGCATGAACTGCTCATTCCTAGGTGGTTGTTAACTTGCAGCATTTCATCAATCACTACGTGATTCCTTTCACAAAGCCCATTGCTGAAAAGGACTTTCGGCTGCGGTATTCATAAACCGTAATGTTCATGTTTTCACACATATCTCTGAACTTATCATTGGCAAATTCCCCTCCATTATCAGTCAGAAACTTAACTGGTGTCCCAAGCCCAGTCCTGATCCATTTCTCCATCATTTTATCTATAATCACCCTTTTGTCCTTACTGTGTATTATTGTAGAAAGACTAACTCTAATGTATGAAATACAGAATGAAAATATTTCTGTCTTTGTCCCATACCTTTAAATTCATGGCAACTAGCTTGTTAAAGTCAATGGAAGGCTGACAATAGGATGTGACAGTGTCCTCCGATACTTTTTACAAATGTCTCACTTTTCACTAATCTCTTGCATTATCCTCGTATACTCTTCATCAATCACACCTGCATCTTTTAGTAGGGGTTTTAACCTCTGACAAGTATGGTGGACAAATTGTCTGTGTAACTTTAAGACAATTTGCTCTTTCTCTTTGATTCTTATCACCTAATGCCGTTAATCCTTCTCTAACAATCTGATGAGAAACATCAGGTTTTGTTAAGGGGATATAATAATGTCCTGATTGGGTAAACTGCAGATCCACTGACTTTCCAAAAATAATTGCCTTATCATGCTCCATGTCAAGTTTCATTTGTGTCTTTTACGTAGGTTTACTCAACAGCAAAGGTATCTCACGAGAGACTGTATCAGTATTGATAAAATAGCTTACTCCAGCTACTTTACATGGGATTATTACTCTCTTCCATGACCTCAATGTGTTGTCATCACCAAAGCTAATATAAACAGTTATTTTATTGCTTAACCTTGTATCTATTCTCACTACTTGGTGAATCAAGGTAACACTTTAACAAATCTATCCCACATACTATCTAGCACTGCAGTTAAATGAATGTCCAACTAACACATTCATCACAGGACTAAACTCCTTATTAACAATAGAATTTATTTCAATTCACCATCATCTTCATCCTCTTCCTCAGAATTCTATGTGCCATTTGGAGGATCCTGCCTCTCCACTTTGGGCAGCTCACTGCATAATGAGTCACACCTGAAGCATATGTAATCTGTTCCTTGGCCATTCCTGGGATTTATTTGCCAATTATTGCTGTTCCCATTCAGTCCTTTGCTGTAATAGCCAGATCTGCTGAAGGTGTTTTCATCCTCATTCTGCCTGTCTTTAACCCCTCCATTGGTCTATTTCAATAAGTGGCAAACATTGAGTCCTCAAGTCTTTGCATAACGGCAGAAAGTTCCACCTGTTTAACGAAGGCTGTGTAAGAAATGATTGTTTCCCCAGGAGTTCTTTTCAAGGCAGCAGACACTTGATCTAACATGGTCTCCCTCTCTGAGAAGCAATCACCAGTTAAAACCAAAAGCCTGCCCATATGAGACACCTTAGCACAATCCAGCAATTTAAACACTAGCACTGATCCAGGGATCTCCACATTGAATTTCATCAGTCTTTTATACAATCTGTTAAAGTCAATGATACATTCTTCCATGCAATGACCTTCTGTTTACCAAAATATTTAAAAGTCTGACTATGCCTCATAGGCATTTAACAGATCACCTTTCTTATAGATTTAGAGTTATAGATTCATAGAGTTTTACAGCACAGAAACAGGCCCTTCGGCCCACCGCGCCTGTGCCGACCATCAAGCACCCGTCCAAACTAATCCCATTTTCCTGCACTTGGCCTGTAGCCTTGTATGTTATGGCGTTTCAAGTGCTCATCTAAATACTTCGTAAATGGCATGAGTGTTCCTGCCTCTACCATCTCTACAGTGTGTTCCAGATTCCAACCACCCTCTGGGTGAAAACATTTATCCTCAACTCCCCTCGAAACCTCCTATCCCTAAACCTCCTGCCCCTTACCTTAAATCTATGCCTTCTGGTTATTGACACCTCCGCTAAGGGAAAAAGTTTCTTCCTATCTAACCGATCAATGCCACTCATAATTTTGTATACCTCAATCATGTCCCCCTCAGCCTTCTCTGCTTTAAGGAAAACAACCCTAGCCTTTTCAGTCTCTCTTCATAGCTGAAATGCTCCAGCCCAGGCAACATCCTTGTGAATCTCCTCTGCACCCTCTCCAGTGCAATCACATCCTTCCTATAGTGTGGTGACCAGAACTGTACACAGTACTCCAGCTGTGGCCTAACTAGCGTTTTATACAGCTCCAGCATAACCTCCCTGCTCTTATATTCTATGCCTCGGCTAATAAAGGCAAGTATCCCATATGCCTTCCTAACCACCTTATCTACATGTGCTGCTGCCTTCAGTGATCTATGGACAAGTACACCAAGAGCCCTCTGACCCTCAGTACTCCTAGGGTCCTACCATCCATTGCATATTCCCTTGCCTTGTTAGTCCTCCCAAAATGCATCACCTCACACTTCTCAGGATTAAATTCCATTTGCCACTGCTCCGCCCATCTTACCAGCCCATCTAGATCATCCTGTAATCTAAGGCTTTCCTCCTCACTATTTACGACACCACCAATTTTCGTGTCATCTGCGAACTTACTGATCATACCTCTGACATTCACGTCTAAATCATTAATGTACATGACAAACAGCAAGGGTCCCAGCACTGATCCCTGCGGTACACCACTGGTCACAGGCCTCCATTCGCAAAAACAACCCTTGACCATTACCCTCTGCCTCCTGCCACTAAGCCAATTTTGGATCCAATTTGCCAAATTGTCCTGGATCCCATGGGCTCTTACCTTCTTCACCAATCTCCCATGTGGGACCTTATCAAAAGCCTTACTGAAGTCCATGTAGACTACATCAGCTGCTTTACCCTCAAAAACACCTCTAGTCACCTCCTCAAAAAATTCAATCAAATTTATTAGACACGATCTCTCCCTGACAAAGCCATGCTGACTATTCCTGATTAATCCCTGTCTCTCCAAGTGGAGATTAATCCTGTCCCTCAGAATCTTTTCCAATATTTTCCCTACCACTGATGTTAGACTCACTGGCCTGTAATTACCTGGTTTATCCCTGCTACCCCTCTTGAATAATGGTACATTCACTGTCCTCCAGTCCTCTGGTACCTCTCTTGTGGCCAGAGAGGATTTGAAAATTTGTGTCAGAACCCCTGCTATCTCCTCCCTTGCCTCACAGCAACCTGGGATACATCTCATCTGGGCCTGAGGATTTATCCACTTTTAAGCCCGCTAAAACAGCTAATACTTCCTCCCTTTCAATGCTAATATGTTCAAGTATATCACAATCCCCCTCCTTGATCTCTACACCTACATCGTCCTTCTCCATAGTGAATACAGATGAAAAGTAATCGTTCAAAACCTCAACTATGCCCTCCGGCTCCACACACAGATTGCCACTTAGAGCCCTAATGGGCCCCACTCTTTCCCTGGTTATTCTCTTGCCCATAACATACTTAACATAAGAGCGTAAGAAATAGGAGCAGGAGTAGGCCATTCGGTCCCTTGAGCCTGCTCCACCATTCAAGATGATCATGGCTTTAACAGTGGCCTCAACTCCTGTCAGTCCCCCATAATCCTCCACTCACTTGTACATCAAAAATCTGTAATTCAGCCCTGAATATATTCAATGACCCAGCCTCCACTGCTCTCTGGGGAAGAGAATCCCAAACATTGACAACCCTCTGAGGGAAGGAATTCTTCCTCATTGCCATCTTAAAGGACTACCACTTAATTTGAAACTTTGCCTCCTTGTTCTAGATACCCCCACGAGGGGAAACATCCTATCAACATCTACCCTGTCAAGCTCCCTCAGAATCTTATATGTTTCAATAAGGTCACCTCCCAATCATCTAAACTCCATTGAGAATAGGCCCAACCTGCTCAACCTATCCTCATAAGACAAATCCCTCATCCCAGGAATCAGCCTCGTGAACCTTCTCTGAACTACTTATAATGCAAGTCTATCCATCCTTAACTAAGGTGACCAAACTCTACACAGTACTCTAGGCACAGTCTCACCAATGCTTTGTACAGTTGTAGCAAGGCTTCCATACTTTTAGACTTCATCCCCCCTTGCAATAAAGGCCAAGATTCCATTTTCCTTCCTCATTACATGCTATACCTACATGCTGACCTCTTCTGATTCATTTCATCCAAGAACTCTAATGGAAGGTCCATCACTATCCAACTGATAGGATCCATCTCACATAATACTTTACTTCTGATTTTGCTTCTTGTGGGAAGCGACAATGCAAAGGCCAAACCTTGTTTCCTCTTTGCTAGAGACATAACCCATGTCTACATATCCATTCCATTCTTCCACTGGTCATCTGCCATTTTCCACAATGCCTACTAGGACTGTAATCTTCTGTTTGAAAACAATTCTTATCTTCCAACCTTCACCTTTATGCAATTGTCCTCTGCTACTATGTTCTATTCCAGGAAGTCAGTTGGTGAAGGATAGAGCTGGAGCCAATCTTTGCAGACTTTTATATTTATTTAGAATTACACATCACAAGCATTCATCTCCTAAACCAACAATCACATTTTCAGCCTCTTCCTATTTATATTCCAAGTGCCTCTTGCTTACTTAAAATGCATTGTTGTGAACCAGAGAAGGATGGTGATTGGCTATTTAACATCCAATATTACAAGCTTTTGGATTTGTTCAGAGGATGTGGGCAGTGCTGGCAAGACCAGCACTTATTGTCAATCCCTAATGGTAGGATTTGAACCCATATCGCTGGATCATTATTCCAGGTCTCTGTATTTCTACTCCAGCAAAATAACCACTACGATAGCACATCCCCATTCCTATATATAGGTGAACCAGTGAATCGCCAGTTAATGTCCATCAACTGCAGTCAATTAAACACAATTAATGTATAATTAACAACCAGGCCACCCAAGTGGTCAGATATGGGTCACGATCTTCACTGGCATGAAGGTGAGCGAGGAATCCTTTCATCTTGCTGTACAAGTGGCCAATGAAAGAGGGATAACAAATAGCCACATCTCCCTTCACTTTGATTAATCAAATGCATCAGCACAGAGAGGGGTAGTGCCCTGGTAAATGTTGGTGTCTGGGACTCCAGCCCAGAGTTTGGTGCTGTGCCATGTGACTGGGACAGCTTTTATTAAAATCTCCTGCCCATCCCCGCTTTACTTGCTTAAAATCTTTCACATTTCTAACCTCTGCCAGTTCTGATGAAGGGTCACTGACCTGAAATGTTAACTCTGCTTCTCTCTCCACAGATGCTGCCAGACCTGCTGAGTATTTCCAGCAATTTCTGTTTTTATTTCAGTGTTTTTATTCACATTGTGAGGCAAACTTCCCTTCAGAGTGTGGGATCAGAGTGAGGGTGGGGTCGGAGTGAGTGTGGGATCGGAGTGAGTGTGGGGTCGGAGTGAGGGTGGGATCGGAGTGGGTGTGCGATCGGAGTGAGTGTGGGATCGGAGTGAGGGTGGGATTGGAGTGAGGGTGGAATCGGAGTGAGGGTGGGATCGGAGTGAGGGTGGGATCGGAGTGTGTGGAATCAGAGTGAGGGTGGAATCGGAGTGAGGGTGGAATCGGAGTGAGTGTGGAATCGGAGTGAGTGTGAGATCGGAGTGAGGGTGGAATCGGAGTGAGTGTGGGATCGGAGTGAGGGTGGGATCGGAGTGAGTGTGGGCTCGGAGTGAGGGTGGAATCGGAGTGAGTGTGCGATCGGAGTGAGGGTGGGATCGGAGTGAGTGTGGGATCGGAGTGAGGGTGGGATCGGAGTGAGTGTGGGATCGGAGTGAGGGTGGGATCGGAGTGAGTGTGGGATCGGAGTGAGGGTGGGATCGGAGTGTGTCGAATCGGAGTGAGGGTGGAATCGGAGTGAGGGTGGAATCGGAGTGAGGGTGGGATTCGAGTGAGGGTGGAATCGGAGTGAGTGTGAGATCGGAGTGAGGGTGGAATCGGAGTGAGGGTGGAATCGGAGTGAGTGTGGAATCGGAGTGAGTGTGAGATCGGAGTGAGGGTGGAATCGGAGTGAGTGTGTGATCGGAGTGAGGGTGGGATCGGAGTGAGTGTGGGATCGGAGTGAGGGTGGAATCGGAGTGAGTGTGGGATATGAGTGAGGGTGGGATCGGAGTGAGTGTGGAATCGGAGTGAGGGTGGAATCGGAGTGAGGGTGGAATCGGAGTGAGTGTGGGATCGGAGTGAGGGTGGGATCGGAGTGTGTCGAATCGGAGTGAGGGTGGAATCGGAGTGAGGGTGGAATCGGAGTGAGGGTGGGATTGGAGTGAGGGCGGAATCGGAGTGAGGGTGAGATCGGAGTGAGGGTGGGATCGGAGTGAGGGTGGGATCGGAGTGTGTGGAATCAGAGTGAGTGTGGAATCGGAGTGAGGGTGGGATCGGAGTGAGTGTGGGATCGGAGTGAGGGTGGGATCGGAGTGTGTGGAATCGGAGTGAGGGTGGAATCGGAGTGAGGGTGGGATCGGAGTGAGGGTTGGATCGGAGTGTGTGGAATCAGAGTGAGTGTGGAATCGGAGTGAGGGTGAGGTCGGAGTGAGTGTGGGATCGGAGTGAGGGTGGAATCGGAGTGAGGGTGGGGTCGGAGTGAGGGTGGGATCGGAGTGAGGGTGAGATCGGAGTGAGGGTGGGATCGGAGTGTGTGGAATCAGAGTGAGTGTGGAATCGGAGTGAGGGTGGGGTCGGAGTGAGTGTGGGATCGGAGTGAGGGTGGAATCGGAGTGAGGGTGGGGTCGGAGTGAGGCTGGGATCGGAGTGAGGGTGGAATCGGAGTGAGGGTGGGGTCGGAGTGAGGGTGGGATCGGAGTGAGGGTGGGATCGGAGTGAGGGTGGGATCGGAGTGTGTGGGATCGGAGTGAGTGTGGAATCGGAGTGAGGGTGGGGTCGGAGTGAGTGTGGGATCGGAGTGAGGGAGGGATCGGAGTGAGTGTGGAATCGGAGTGAGTGTGAGATCGGAGTGAGGGTGGGATCGGAGTGAGTGTGGAATCGGAGTGAGGGTGGAATCGGAGTGAGGGTGGGATCGGAGTGAGTGTGGGATCGGAATGAGGGTGGAATCGGAGTGAATGTGGAATCGGAGTGAGTGTGGAATCGGAGTGAGTGTGGGATCGGAGTGTGTGGAATCGGAGTGAGGGTGGAATCGGAGTGAGGGTGGGATCGGAGTGTGTGGAATCGGAGTGAGTGTGGAATCGGAGTGAGGGTGGAATCGGAGTGAGGGTGGAATCGGAGTGAGGGTGGAATCGGAGTGTGTGGAATCGGAGTGAGGGTGGAATCGGAGTGAGGGTGGAATCGGAGTCAGGGTGGAATCGGAGTGTGTGGAATCGGAGTGAGGGTGGAATCGGAGTGTGTGGAATCGGAGTGAGGGTGGAATCGGAGTGAGGGTGGAATCGGAGTGAGGGTGGGATCGGTGTGTGTGGAATCGGAGTGAGGGTGGAATCGGAGTGAGTGTGGAATCGGAGTGAGGGTGGAATCGGAGTGAGGGTGGAATCGGAGTGAGGGTTGAATGGTTGTAATTGATACGAATCAGGTGCGTGAGCTGCAGAATTCCCAAAAGCGCTGCTGTAATTTCCAGTTTTGACCTGTTGTACAAGTTCTAAAGCAGACCAAGTGAAGGCGATTGTTCCTCACTCTGGGGGGACGGTGGTCTGGTGGTGACATTACTAGCCTCGTAATCCTGATCCCAGGCTAATGATCTGGGGTCGTGGGTCCGAATCCCGCCACGGCAGATGGTGAAATTTGAATTCAATTAATAAATCTGGAATTAAAAGCTAGTTAGATGGTGACCATGAAGCCATTGTTGATTGTTGTAAAAACCCTAATAAACCCCGTAGTAAAAAACATTAATGTCCTTTAGGGAAGGGAATCTGCTGTCCTTACCTAGTCTACATGTAACTCCAGATCCACAGCAATACAATTGACTCTTATATGTCCTCTGAAATGGCCGAGCAAGCCTCTCAGTTCAGGGACAATTCGGGATGGGCAATAAATGCTGGCCCAGCCAGCGATGCCCACATCTCACAAAAAATGAGTAAAACAAAACTCCGCAATGTGGGAACGTGTTGCTTTTTGTCACTTAGTATCTTACAGAAATCTCATCTGACAGAGTATGAAATAAGCAAACAATTTTTGATTACAGGCTGCCACAGGAACAGCAATTTAACCCTGGTTCACAAAACACTTTTGGAACAACATGTTTGAAAGGAGCTTGCAGGTAGCAGTTACCATGGCAGCAGTGCTGACTGACAGTTTAATTGGCAGATGTTGCATTTGAAGCCAATGAGTTGAACCAGGTCAAACCCACAACAGATACTGCCTCAGCTTGGCCACGCTCATTTCTGCTTTGCTGAAGGCACAGCCTTCCATTGGTTACGATGCTAACTGGCCTCAGGACCAGGTGCTAGTAGCCTTTTATGGGCAACCTTTTGGAAGGTTCCTCTGGAGGTTTGACTTGCTTTTTTTTCTTGCTCTTCCCAGGAATAATTTTAATATTTTTGTTCCACACAGAAATAGAGAGAGTGAGAAAGTGAGTGTGTGAGAAAAAATAAGAGTGAGAGGGTGTGTGAGAAAGATAGAGAGTGAGAAAGCTGAGAGAATGTACCGAGTTTTATTCATATCTTATCTGCAGGACTGTCGATACTGGCAGTTCACTCACATTATTAGAGAAATATTTGCACTATCTGATCTGAGCTTGTGTGTTACTGCAGTAGAGTTTGGTGTATAGCAAAGTGAACTTACAGATGCAATAAACATTCAGCTGCAAAAATCCATGTCCTTTCGTTCTTGGACTAAGTCGTGCTCGGCCCCCACCTGCCAAGAATGAGGCACATCAATTTTGTCATGAACATTGATTTTTAACTGTTACTGGAGTGAAGAAAGGACTTGTTAAACAGATCAACCATGGCTGGAAAAGACATTTGCATATTAACAGACAGTGCTTGGAAGGACAAAGGAACATTCCCTGATACATTCAATCCACAATGGACCTTGATCACCAGGTATTGTGTGTAAGAGGAAGCATTCCAGAGACTGCTAAAGTGATACAATCCAAGACGTGGTCAGATCAGTTAGTCACATGACTAACCTGCTTGGCAACCTGGGTTTTTTCTGAATTGTACAAACAGTTTGAACTGAGTGTCTGTTTGCTCCTGGACTGAGAAGATCTCTCCTGTCTGCTCCCATCTCTCTCACATGCCTCTTAATCCACTGAAGACACATGAACCCTGAGAGGAAAGTCTCCTACAGCAAACAAGGTTTAAAAAGACTACTGGGCCCCAACGAAAAGCCAGATCTACCTACAATCAGGGACTCTACAGTGAGCTCGAAGAACCGTAACAAAAACTCTTCAGATATTGCGTCAAACTTTTCCACTTTATTTTTCTTCTGCTCTTTTCTGTCTCTATTTGCATGTGTGTAACACGTATGCATGCTCGCGTGGGTGTGCCGTGTATCCGGAGGCGTCAACCGAATTGGAGTTAAAGTTTAAGTTTAATAAATTTCAACTTTTCTTCTTTAAGCCTAAGAAAACCTGTTTGTGCTGGTTTCTTTGCCTTATAATTGAAAAGCGGTGAACAAGGATTCACCAAGGGGGAGCTAAAAACATTGTGTGTTTAAAATTAAACCCTGTTACAGTAAGACCAGGTGAAGACTGAAAGGGAGCCCTAGACACCTTTCTCACCTGGTCATAACAACTATTGAAGGAGTAGCTAATGCAGCACAGAGATTCAAACTGCATTATATTCAGGTAAATAAACACTTCACTACCCCAGAAAGATCTGCAGACAGAAGCATAAAGTCAAGGGAGTGATTGCTGCCACTAAACCATCTGGATCCCAGAGAAATTGTACCAGTGCCTTGATATTGACTAGGGCCACATTGGAGCATTTAGAGAGATTTATAATATTAAGTTAACCCACTCCATCATAGGAATTATATCTGAACATTTGGATGCTAATGTTTTCAGAGGATAACGGCAGGACCCAGATTACTGACGCTGAAATATTGTCCGTAACTAGGCGGTCACCCTGCAACACAGGAAGTGACATCCAGAACCATCTGTCATGGCCAAAACTCTCGAATAACGAGGAAGAGGATGATGATTATGGCAAGTGACTTGCATGGAACCACACTGTGATTTCCACTTGACAGCACGACTTTGGCAATTAGCCACTCCCTGGCTCCTGATTTATGTTATTATGCAGCCTTTTATAAGGGTCAGTGTCCTGTCCACTGAGTAATAAAAATAAAGTAATTTCCCATCTGCTGGTTCCACAGGGCTATTGTTGGGAGAATTGGAGGAATGTTCCTCAATAGTCTGTCCAGGAATTGCTTGTAACCTCAAAGAACTCCAATAAATTGGTTAAACATGATTTCCCTTTCACAAAACCATGTTGACTCTGCCTGATTACCTTGAATTTTTCTAAGTGCCCTGCTATAATGTCTTTAATAATAGCTTCTAACATTTTCCCTAATACAGATGTTAAGCTAACTGCCCTGTAGTTTCCTGCTTTCTGTCTCCCTCCCTTTTTGAATAAAGGAGTTACATTCACTATTTTCCAATCTAATGGAACCTTCCCTGAATTTAGGGAATTTTGGAAAATTAAAACTAATGCATCAACTATCTCACTAGCCACTTCTTTTACGACCCTAGGATGAAGTCCCTCAGGACCCGGGGACTTGTCAGCCCACAGCTCCAACAATTTGTTCAGTACCACTTCCCTGGTGATAGTAATTTCTTGAGTTCCTCCCTCCCTTCCATTTCTTGATTTACAGCTAATACTGGGATGTTACTTGTATCCTCAATAGTGAAGACTGATGCAAAATACCTGTTCAATTCATCTGCCATCTCCTTATTATCCATTATTAATTTCCCAGACTCACATTCTATAGGACCAACGCTCACTTTGTTAACTCCTCTTTTTAAAAATATCTATAGAAACTCTTACTATCTGTCTTTATATTTCTAGCTAGCTTTCTCTCATACTCTAATTTTACCTTCCTTATCAATCTTTAAAATAGAGATTGACAGATTTCTAAATACCAATGACATAAAGGGAAATGGAGATAATGTGGGAAAAAGGCATTGAAGTGGATGATCAGTCATGATCGTATTGAATGGCGGAGCAGGCTCGATGGGCTGAATGGCCTACTCCTGCTCCTATGTCCCTCTGACCCTACTACTTCATATTTATCTGTATTGAAGTTCCTTTGCTAATTTCATGTCCATTGTTAAAGTTTATTATGCCTTCCTGTATTTTTCACTGTCCTCCTCTGTATGAACTATACCACCAATCTGGTGCCATCTGCAAATTTTGAAATTGTACTTCCAATTCCAGAGTCCAAATTTATGTTTATGTAAATTGTGAACCGATCCTTTGGAACACCACTTCCTATCATTTGCCAATCTGAGCAACTACCTTTAACCCCCTACTCCCCGATTTCTGTTTTGTTTCTAGCGTGCTATCCATTCTACTACTTGTCCACCAACTCCACATTTTCTGACTTTAGTCATGAGTTCTATCTGCAGGACCTCATCAAAGGGTTGTGAATCTTTGGAATTCTCTACCCCAGAGGGTTGTGGATGCTCCATCATTGAATATATTTGAGGCTGAGGCAGAGAGATTTTTGGTATCTCAGGGAATCAAGAGATATAGGGAGCGGAAGGGAAAGTGGAGTTGAGGCAAAGGGTCAGCCATGATCATATTGAATGGCGGAGAAGGTTCGAGGGGCTGTATGGTTTAGTCCTGCTCCCATTTCTTATGAAGGTTAAATGCTGAAAGGGTAAATAGTGAAGGATTATTTTGATTGGTCAGTGAATCTTGCTGGACTCAGGACTGGACTTGGCCTGGTTGAGCTGTGCTCACTTGTATCTGTCCAGCTGTTGCCTGGCTCAGAAGGAGACTGGCCTTCCTCCCGCTTTGCCTCACTCTCACTCCCCGAAGCCTTGGATAAGAGCACAGGTGAATCTCCCTAATCCTGCAGGTTCAGTTTATGTGAACAGGCCAAACAAGGCCTGGACTGGACACTGTCCCAGGACAGGGAGCCCGGGATAGGCACTGTCCTGGGACAGGGAGCCCTGGCTGGACACTGTCCTGCGGCAGGGAGCCCAGGTTCGACACTGTCCTGGGACAGTGAGCCTGGGTTGGATACTGTCCTGCGACAGGGAGCCCTGGTTCGACACTGTCCTGTGACAGGGAGCCCTGGCTGGACACTGTCCTGCGGCAGGGAGCCCAGGTTCGACACTGTCCTGGCACAGTGAGCCTGGGTTGGACACTGTCCTGCGACAGGGAGCCCTGGTTCGACACCGTCCTGGGACAGGGAGTCCAGGTTCGACACCGTCCTGGGACAGGGAGCCCGGGATGGACACTGTCCTGCGACAGGGAGTCCAGGTTCGACACTGTCCTGGGACAGGGAGCCCTGGCTGGACACTGTCCTGCGGCAGGGAGCCCAGGTTTGACACCGTCCTGTGACAGGGAGCCCTGGCTGGACACTGTGCTGGGACAGTTAGGCCACAGCTGGAGTACTGTGTACAGTTCTGGTCACCACACTATAGGAAGGATGTGATTGCACTGGAGAGGGTGCAGAGGAGATTCACCAGGATGTTGCCTGGGCTGGAGCATTTCAGCTATGAAGAGAGACTGAAAAGGCTGGGGTTGTTTTCCTTGAAGCAGAGAAGGCTGAGGGGGGACATAATTGAGGTATCTAAAATTATGGGGGGCATTGATAGGATAGATAGGAAGAAACTTTTCCCCTTAGCGCAGGGGTCAATAACCAGGGGGCATAGATTTAAGGTAAGGGGCAGGAGGTTTAGAGGGGATTTGAGGAAAAGTATTTTCACCCAGAGGTTGGTTGGAATCTGGAACACACTGCCTGAAGGGTTGGTAGAGGCAGAAACCCACATAACAGTTAAGAAGTATTTAGATGAGCACTTGAAACACCATAGCATACAAGGCTACAGGCCAAGTGCAGGAAAATGGGATTAGAATAGATAGTTGCTTGATGGCTGGCACAGACACGATGGGCCGAAGGGCTTGTTTCTGTGCTGTATAACTCTATGACTCTATGACTCTATTTCCTGCTGTCTTGGGCATTTTGGCAGATTTATGAACTGGTAGAAACGCTGTGAAATATTAGATATGATAAGCATAATGAGAGAGGAAGTAGTCGAGGGTCTGACATCCTTGAAAATGGATAAATCACCAGGGCCGGATGGATTGCATTCCAGGTTGTTAAAGGAAGCCAGGGAGGAAATAACGGATGCTCTGAGGATCATTTTCAAATCCTCACTAGATACAGGCGAGGTACCAGTGAATTGGAGGTCTGCGAACGTTGTACCATTGTTTAAAAAAGGTGCAAGGGATAAGCCAAATAATAATAGGCCGGTCAGTCTGACCTCGGTGAGGTAAATTGTTCGAATCTATTCTGAGGGATAGGATAAATTGTCATTTAGAAAGGCACGGATTAATCAGGGATAGTCAGCATGGATTTGTTAAGGGAAGGTCACGTCTTACTAACTTAATTGAGTTTTTTGAGGAAGTAACACGAAGGATTGATGAGGGTAGTGCAGTGGATGTGGTCTACGTGGATTTTAGTAAGGCATTCGACAAGGTCCCACATGGCTGACTAGTCAGAAAAATAAAAGCCCATGGGATACAGGGGAATGTGGCAGGTTGGATCCAAAATTTTCTCAGTGACAGAAAACAAAGGGTAATGGTTGACAGATGTATTTGCGAATGGAACGTGGTTTCCAGTGGTGTTCTGCAGGGCTCAGTGTTGGGTTCCTTGCTGTTTGTGGTATATAATAATGATTTGGACTTAAATGTGGGAGGCATGATTGGGAAATTTGCTGATGACACAAAAATTGGCCGTGTAGTTGATAGTGAAGAGGATAGCTGTAGACTCCAGAATGATATCAATGGTTTGGGTGAGTGGGTGGAAAAGTGGCAAATGGAATTCAATCCGGAGAATTGTGACATAATGTATTTGGGGAGGGCAAATAAAGCGAGGGAAGACACAATAAATGGGAGGATATTGAGAGGGGTAGAAGAGGTGAGAGACCTTGGAGTGCATGTCCACAGGTCCCTGAAGGTGGCAGGACAGGTAGATAGAGTGGTGAAGAAGACATATGGATTACTTTCCTTTATTGGCCATGGTATAGAATTCAAAAGCAGGGATGTGATGCTGGAACTGTATAAAACGCTGGTTAGGCCACAGCTGGAGTATTGTGTTCAGTTCTGGTCACCACATTACAGGAAGGACATAATTACTCTGGAGAGAGTACAGAGGAGATTTACAAGAATGTTGCCAGAGCTTGAAAATTGCAGCTATGAGGAAAGATTGGATTGGCTAGGGTTGTTTTCATTAGAACAGAGGAGGCTGAGGGGTGACTTAATAGAGGTGTACAAAATTATGAGGGGCCTAGATAGAGTAAACACTGTTTCCCCAGTGGAGAGGTCAATTACCAGGGGGCACAGATTTAAGGTGATTGGTAGAAGGATCAGAGGGGACATGAGGAGAAACCTTTTCACCCAGAGGGTGGTGGGTGTCTGGAATTCACTGCCAGGAACGGTGGTGGAGGCAGAAACCCTCAATTCTTGTAAAAGGTACCTGGACATGTACCTGAAGTGCTGTAACCTGCAAGGCTATGGACCAGGTACTGGAAGGTGGGATTAGATTGGGCGGCTAGTTTTTTCAGCCGTCACAGACACGATGGGCTGAATATCCTCCTTCTGGGCCGTAACTTTTCTATGGTTCCATGGTTCCATTCCTGGTTGCTCTTTTCTTGGGAATCTCAGTAGGGGACTGGCATGAAGTGAAGGAGTTACAGAAAAAGGAAACACTGCTCCAAGCCTCCGATTAGCACAGGTAAAAGGGGCAAGTGAGGGAGATGTCTGAACTGGATGAAGCCTTTGCCCCTCAGCTGACCTTTTAAAAATCTGCACTGTTTTTTGGTTAAAATAATTATTTATTCTGATGTAAATAAACTTAGTTCTGTTTTCTCTTGCACTTACAGCCTGGGAAAACTGCACAGGGAGATCCCGTGACACCATCTCCCATTTCACCAATTCTGATACACTGGTCAATCCGGAGCCATATCCCTGGGATTGAGCAATCAGTTCTCTGGAGCTCAGAAGCACTAAATTCCGCACATTAGGAATTCTGCACCTGAGTACTTTGCTGATCCATCCACTGAAATTTCCTCTTGTTCTTTCTCTGTTCCTGAGAAGTTCCAAAAGGCGGATTGTGCTGCCTCTTCCTGTAACTCTTTGGATCTCTGGACTACACGGCACAATGAGTTAGAAGCCATCAGCTTAGTATGAATCATCCAAACTGCATCTTAATGTCAGTAGCTTGTAGCCAAACAACTACTGCTGGAAACATCTGTCAGAACAACTCATGGGAATTGGATGGAAAAATCTTCAAAGATTTGAATATTAATGTGTTCAGCTAAAATATTTATGAACACCATATTTAATAATTGTAAAAACATCCAGGAAAATGTATGATTGGGTGAAGCATTGTGAAGGAGTCTGGGGTTTGATTTCTGTCCAAAAAGCATTTGATACAGTGCCACACAACAGACTTGTGAGCAAAGTTATAGCTCATGCAATTAAAAGGGACAGTAGCAACATGAATATGAAATTGGCTGAGTGACAGGAAACAAAGAGTAGTGTTTAATGGATGTTTTTCAGGCTGGAGGAAGGTTTGTATTGGAGTTCCCCAGGGGTCAGTGTTGGGACTCTTGCTTTTCCTGATATATATTAATGACCTAGACCTTGGTGTACAGTGCACAATTTCAAAGTTTGTGGATGATACGAAACTTGGAATCATTGTGAACGTGAGGAGGATAGCGTAGAACTTCAAAAGGACATAGACAAGTTGGTGGAATGGGCAGATAGGTGGCAGATGAAATTCAAAGCAGAGAAATGTGAAATGATTCATTTTGGTAGGAAGAACATGGAGAGACAATATAAAATATAGGGTACAATTCTAAAGGGGGTGCAGGAGCAGAGGGACCTAGGTCTCTGAAGGTGGCAGGACAGTCTGAGAGAGCGGTTAATGAAGCATACAATGTCCTGGGCTTTATTAATAGGGGCAGAGAGCACAAGAGCAAGGAGGTTATGTTGAACTTGTATAAGACACTAGTTCGGCTTCAGCTGGAGGGGGACCTCTCCTGCTTGGGCAATCTGTGATCCATGGAGGGATCCTGGCAGCAAAGGATGCCCCTGTGCCAACACACTGCACCGCCCTCTGCTCTGAGCACAAGGGGCACGAGGCTGTTGGATCAAGGGACAGGGTCTCCTCCAGTCACTCACATCCTCCTTGCACAGTTTCATTGGCTACAACTCAGCTGGACCAGTCGGGATCCAAACAGCAGCCAATCGTCTTTCAGAAAGAGACAACAGTGACTGTGACCTAAAGGACATCTAGCCAAGTAGCCCCAATGGACCAACAACCCCCTCACTCCATCCCCCACCCCAAGCCCCCCAATTCCCCCCTCACGCCATCCCCCACCCCAAGCCCCCGTATTCCCCCCTCACACCCCTTAACCACCTCACACCCCCGACCCCCACCTCACCCTGTCCCCTCACAACCTCCGACCCCCCCATGCCTCCCGACTCCCTTGCCCCCCCATCCCCAACCCCTCCACACCCCCCGTCCCCCCCACACCCCGACCCCTCCTCACACCCCCCGATCCCCCCTCATCCCCCGACACCCCTCACCCCCGTCCCCCCCCACGACCCGACCCCTCCTCACCCCCCCGACCCCTACACCCCCGACCCCGACCCCCCCCTCACACCTCCCTGACCCCCCTTACATCCCTGACCCCTCCTCACACCTCCTCGACCTCCATTACCCACAATCTCCTGCTCCCGATGTTCCCACAATGTTAACCAGCAGCAGAGTCCTGATGGTTGTTCCTTACAAGGAAACTCTTTCTTTGGGAACCTGATCCTATTAAATCTGCTTGTGATTTTGTCTTTGGTGAAACTGTTTCTTCAGACTGGTTACTGACTGCATTAATATTAATGATGAGGATTTTACACATTAACTGAAATGATGAATCTCTCTGTGAAAAATTGATTTAAAAAGCATCACTCCTGACTGACTCTGCAGTCATCAGAGGAGAGAATTCCGACTCAAATCTTCCTTCTTTTCAAACATGTACGTCCATCCACATTGGATCTGCTAAATCAGGGATGAAGTAGTCGAAGAGGAAACATTATTTACCAGGAGCAGTTTATCAGATAAAGACAGCGTGTGATTGGGTGATGGTTCCTGGGCAAAGCTTACAGGCTGAGTTCCTACAGATAGACTTAGCAGACAGTTATGAAAAGTTGTTGGTATTTTTCTTTCAGGTTCACAGCCCATAATTGTTGCAGCCCCTGCCAACTTTACACCTGAATCTCATCAAACCCCAAGCTTTGATAGGCTGCGACTGATCCTGTTAGTGAGATGAGTTACAAAGGGTTAAAATCAGGCTGGGATCTTGTTTCTCAGACACTCTGTGGGGCTCCTCCCCTCCCCTCCCTTTTCCTCCCCTCTCCTCCCCTCCCCTCCCTTTTCCTCCCCTCCCCTCCCCTCCCCTCCCCTCCCTTTTCCTCCCCCCCCCCTCCCCTCCCTTCCTCCACCTTTAACCTGCAGACTATAAAATCCGGCATGTTGCCACCTAATTGCAACTTCCTGCTTTACCTTCCCTTCATCCACAATTTTGCAACCTTTGGAAGTCTCTTTCCCTGTCTCCAGGTCTCTACTCCTCCCTGATTCTGCCCCACAGGCAATCACCCTCCTTCCCCCTCCGCCGTGGGACTGGACCTTTCCCCTGGTGCTCTGACAATTGGTCAAAGCCATCCTGATTTTGCCTCTGTGTTTGTGTCTATCGAGGCTCCACAGCAACTAAACAGCACAAGTTTTGTTCTATAATATTTATCAACTCTTCCTGGTACATCTTCACCCAACACGACATCTGACCCATTAACATCCCATGTGTAGCTCTGACAGTAATTACACAGTCACTATCTTTGTGAAGAATGTTTCAATGGAGTCGGAAAGTGAGTTGATCTTTGTGTCTCTGCCATTGTACTAATTATGTTGTGAAATTGAACAGGCTGAAATGAAGTAATTACAACCAGTCTCATTTTGATTGGAGCTTTCCTCTTTGCTGAATGGTGAAAAGGGAAGGAGAATGTTCCAGAATCTTCATTTCTATTGTGTCAGCAGAGTGTCCGGCTTGGGAGGCAGATTTCTCACATGGAGTGTCAAAGAGTCAAGTCATTACAACAGAGAAGGAGGTCATTCAGCCCATCAAGTCCATGCCAGAGTGTTGGGGACATCACACTTAGAGACATGATGACCTCTGCTTTTAACCTTTGGCCAGTGTTGATACATTGACAGAGCTGGACAGGGTCAACTGGACACAGTGAGCTGGACATGGGGGGCTGGATACAGGGGAGCTGGACACAGGGGGTGCTGGACATAGCGGGGGGGTGGGGAGGGGGTGCTGATACTGATCAAGTTATATTTGACCAGAGGATCATTCCAGCCTGGGTATGACAGAGGGATCACACTCTGTCCTTTCACACTCTGGAACAGTGGAATCTCTCTCTGTTGTGATGGAAACCACATCTGCCAAATGGAAACATATTAATTTTGTCATATGGAACACTACTTGAACATTTTTTACTGGACATTGCACAGAACTTGTTTTAAAAAACCAACAGAGCTAACCAGCTGAAAACATGGCTGCACATTTGCATTCTGAGAGACAGTTAAATAGAGAGACAATGGGAGTGCTCCCTGATTCAATTAACAAGATTGGTCCGGGCATTCAGGCTAATCAACATTCTTTGTCTGTGTAAGAGCCAGAACCCCACACCCCACCGAGTGTGACTGGAGAAATTTGAAATCCAACAACTCTCCCAGAAGATGCTGTTTCAAACAAAGAGATGGTCACATGACTTACCTGCTGGCCAGACTGGGGGCTGCTTGAATTGTGCCCCACAGAAAGGTTTTTTGAGAGACTGCAACTGAACTCAAAGGATAAAGCACCTCTCTCTCTGTCTCTCTCTCCAGCAAAGTCCCAGGAAAGCCATAGTGGCAGCGTAAGCCTCAAGACTACAGAACTTTACAGGCGACCACCGAAAAAACAATTAAAGCCTCTCTTCAGCTTTCTGGTACCAGAGAAGCAGGTCTGAAAGTGTGCACTGGGCCCCAGCGAGAACTCCCAGATCTCAACTTCAACCAAGGACTTTACAGCAAAAGCAAAAGATAGTAACTGAATTCCATTTATTGCCAACCCTACTTCAACCACGTCAAATCTTTCCCCCCCCCGTATCAATTTGTGTGTGTGTTTATCTTGTGTGCATGCTAGCATGGTTGCTTCACACATTTTGGTCATTTTAACTGAGTTAGAGTGATAAGGCGAATAAACTTACATCCTTCTTCTTTAAACCGAAGAAAACCTGTCCGATTGGTTCATTTGCAATTACAATTCGAAAGCAGTGAGCAAGGACTCACTGAGGTGAAGCTAAAATCAGTTGTTTTAAAAGATAAACCCTGTTAGAGCCAAACCAGGAAAGGGGCAAGAGGAGAGCCTGAGACCCCTTCCTCACCTTGTCGTAACACTGTCCTTTCACACTCTGGAACAGTGGGATCACACTCTGGAACAGTGGGATCACACTCTGGGACAGTGGGATTTCTCTCTGGGACAGAGGGATCACACTCTGGGACAGTGGGGGAAAATGTAGCTGGTCTGATTAGTAAGTTTGCAGATGACACAAAGGTTGGTGGAGTTTACGATGTTGGGGGTTTAACTACAGGCCTCCCAACAGCCAGTGGGAGGTAGTGGAGCAGATATGTAGACACACTTTGGAAAGATGTAAAGGTAACAGGGTTGTATTAGTGGGTGATTTTAATTTCCCCTATATTGACTGGGACTCACTTAGTGCTAGGGGCTTGGATGGGGCAGAATTTGTGAGGAGCATCCAGGAGGGCTTCTTGAAACAGTATGTAGATAGTCCAACTAGGGATGGGGCCATTCTGGATCTGGTATTGGGTGGCCCGGCCAGGTGGTCGAAGTTTCAGTGGGGGAGCATTTCGAGAGCAGTGACCATAATTCCATAAGTTTTAAGGTACTTGTGGATAAGGATAAGAGTAGTCCTCGGGTGAAGGTGCTAAATTGGGGGAAGGCTAATTATAACAATATTAGGCAGGAACTGAAGAATTTAGATTGGGGGCGGCTGTTTGAGGGTAAATCAACATCTGACATGTGGGAGTCTTTCAAATGTCTGCTGATTAGAATCCAGGACCAGCATGTTCCTGTGAGGAAGAAAGACAAGTTTGGCAAGTTTCGGGAAGCTTGGATAACGCGGGATATTGTGAGCCTAGTCAAAAAGAAAAAGGAAGCATTCGTAAGGGCTGGAAGGCTAGGAACAGATGAAGCACTTGAGGAATATAAAGACAGTAGGAAGGAACTTAAGCAAGGAGTTAGGAGGGCTAAAAGGAGTCATGAAAAGTCATTGGCATACAGGATTAAGGAAAATCCCAAGGCTTTTTATACATATATAAAGAGCAAGAGGGTAACCAGGGAAAGGGTTGGCCCACTCAAGGACAGAGATGGGAATCTATGTGTGGAGCCTGAGGAAATGGGTGAGGTGCTAAATGCGTACTTTGCATCAGTATTCACCAAAGAGAAGGACTTGGTGGATGATGAGCCTAGGGAAGGGAGTGCAGATAGTCTCAGTCATCTCATTATCAAAAAGGAGGAGGTGTTGGGTGTCTTGCAAAGCATTAAGGTAGATAAGTCCCCAGGGCCTGATGGGAGCTTCCCTAGAATACTGAGGGAGGCAAGGGAAGAAATTGCTGGGGCCTTAACAGAAATCTTTGCATCCTCATTGGCTACAGGTGAGGTCCCAGAGGACTGGAGAATAGGCAATGTTGTTCCTTTGTTTAAGAAGGGTGGTAAGGATAATCCAGGAAATTATAGGCCGGTGAGCCTTACGTCAGTGGTAGGGAAACTATTAGAGAGGATTATTCGGGACAGGATTTACTCCCATTTGGAAACAAATGAACTTATTAGCGAGAGACAGCATGGTTTTGTGAAGGGGAGGTCGTGTCTTACTAATTTGATTGAGTTTTTTGAGGAAGTGACGAAGATGATTGATGAGGGAAGGGCGGTGGATGATGTCTATATGGACTTTAGTAAAGCCTTTGACAAGGTCCCGCATGGCAGACTGGTGTAAAAGGTGAAGTCACACGGGATCAGAGGTGAGCTGGCAAGATGGATACAGAACTGGCTCTGTCATAGAAGACAGAGGGTAACAGTGGATGGGTGCTTTTCTGAATGGAGGGATGTGACTAGTGGTGTTCCGCAGGGATCAGTGCTGGGACCTTTGCTGTTTGTAGTATATCCCAATGATTTGGAGGAAAATGTAGCTGGTCTGATTAGTAAGTTTGCGGACGACACAAAGGTTGGTGGAGTTGTGGATAGTGATGAGGATTGTCAGAGGATACAGCAGGATATAGATCGGTTGGAGACTTGGGTGGAGAAATGGCAGATGGAGTTTAATCCGGACAAATGTGAGGTAATGCATTTTGGTAAGTCTAATGCAGGTGGGAGGTATACAGTAAATGGCAGAACCCTTAGGAGTGTTGACAAGCAGAGAGATCTGGGCGTACAGGTCCACAGATCGCTGGAAGTGGCAACGCAGGTGGATAAGGTAGTCAAGAAGGCATACGGCATGCTTGCCTTCATCGGTCGGGGCATAGAGTATAAAAATTGGCAAGTCATGCTGCAGCTGTACAGAACCTCAGTTCGGCCACACTTAGAATATTGCGTGCAATTCTGGTCGCCACACTACCAGAAGGACGTGGAGGCTTTGGAAAGGGTACAGAGGAGGTTTACCAGGATGTTGCCTGGTCTGGAGGGCATTAGCTATGAGGAGAGGTTGGAAAAACTTGGATTGTTTTCACTGGAACGATGGAGGTGGAGGGGCGACATGTTAGAGGTTTACAAAGTTATGAGCGGCATGGACAGAGTGGATAGTCAGAAGCTTTTTCCCAGGGTGGAAGAGTCAGTTACTAGGGGACATAGATTTAAGGTGCGAGGGGCAAAGTTTAGAGGGGATGTGCGAGGCAAGATTTTTACACAGAGGGTGGTGAGTGCCTGGAACTTGCTGCCGGGGGAGGTGGTGGAAGCAGGTACGATAGCGACGTTTAAGAGATATCTTGACAAATACATGAATAGGAAGGGAATAGAGGGATACGGGCCCCAGAAGTGCAGAAGGTGTTAGTTTAGGCAGGCATCAAGATCGGCGCAGGCTTGGAGGGCCGAATGGCCTGTTCCTGTGCTGTACTGTTCTTTGTTCTTTGGGACAGTGGGATCACACTCTGGGACGGAGGGATCACACTCTGGGACGGAGGGATCACACTCTGGGACGGAGGGATCACACTCTGGGACGGTGGGATCACACTCTGGGACGGTGGGATCACACTCTGGGACGGTGGGATCACACTCTGGGACAGTGGGATCACACTCTGGGACAGTGGGATCACACTCTGGGACGGAGGGATCACACTCTGGGACGGAGGGATCACACTCTGGGACGGAGGGATCACACGCTGGGACGGTGGGATCACACGCTGGGACGGTGGGATCACACTCTGGGACAGTGGGATCACACTCTGGGACGGTGGGATCACACTCTGGGACGGTGGGATCACACTCTGGGACAGTGGGTTTACACTCTGAGACAGTGGAATCACACTCTGGGACAGTGGGATCACACTCTGGGACGGAAGGATCACACTCTCGGATGGAGGGATCACACTCTGGGACGGAGGAATCACACTCTGGGACAGTGGGATCACACTCTGGGACAGTGGGATCACACTCTGGGACGGAAGGATCACACTCTGGGACGGAGGGATCACACTCTCGGACGGAGGGATCACACTCTCGGACGGAGGGATCACACTCTCGGACGGAGGGATCACACTCTGGGACGGAGGGATCACACTCTGGGACGGAAGGATCACACTGTGGGACGGAAGGATCACACTGTGGGACGGAAGGATCACACTCTCGGACGGAGGGATCACACTCTCGGACGGAGGGATCACACTCTGGGACGGAGGGATCACACTCTGGGACAGTGGGATCACACTCTGGGACGGTGGGATCACACTCTGGGACGGTGGGATCACACTCTGGGATGGAAGGATCACACTCTAGGACGGAGGGATCACACTCTGGGACAGTGGGTTTACACTCTGGGACGGTGGGATCACACTCTGGGACAGTGGGATCACACTCTGGGACGGTGGGATCACACTCTGGGATGGAAGGATCACACTCTAGGACGGAGGGATCACACTCTGGGACAGTGGGTTTACACTCTGGGACGGTGGGATCACACTCTGGGACGGTGGGATCACACTCTGGGACGGTGGGATCACACTCTGGGACGGTGGGATCACACTCTGGGATGGAAGGATCACACTCTAGGACGGAGGGATCACACTCTGGGACGGTGGGATCACACTCTGGGACAGTGGGATCACACTCTGGGACGGAGGGATCACACTCTGGGACGGAGGGATCACACTCTGGGACGGAGGGATCACACTCTGGGACGGTGGGATCACACTCTGGGACAGTGGGATCACACTCTGGGACGGAGGGATCACACTCTGGGACGGAGGGATCACACTCTGGGACGGAGGGATCACACTCTGGGACGGAGGGATCACACTCTGGGACAGTGGGTTTACACTCTGGGACAGTGGGATCACACTCTGAGACAGTGGGTTTACTCTCTGAGACAGTGGGATCACACTCTGGGACGGAGGGATCACACTCTGGGACGGAGGGATCACACTCTGGGACAGTGAGTTTACACTCTGAGACAGTGGGATCACACTCTGGGACAGTGGGTTTACACTCTGAGACGGAGGGATCACACTCTGGGACAGTGGGTTTACACTCTGGGACGGAGGGATCACACTCTGGGACAGTGGGTTTACACTCTGGGACAGTGGGATCACACTCTGAGACAGTGGGTTTACTCTCTGAGACAGTGGGATCACACTCTGGGACGGAGGGATCACACTCTGGGACGGAGGGATCACACTCTGGGACAGTGAGTTTACACTCTGAGACAGTGGGATCACACTCTGGGACGGAGGGATCACACTCTGGGACGGTGGGATCACACTCTGGGACAGTGGGATCACACTCTGGGACAGTGGGATCACACTCTGGGACAGTGGGTTTACACTCTGAGACAGTGGGATCACACTCTGAGACAGTGGGATCACACTCTAGGACAGTGGGATCACACTCTGGGACAGTGGGATCACACTCTGGGACAGTGGGATCACACTCTGGGACAGTGGGTTTACACTCTGAGACAGTGGGATCACACTCTGAGACAGTGGGATCACACTGTGTCTAAAGCACAATGAGACAGAAGCTCAATGATCCAGGCTGCTGCTCGTGCTACAAATGGAATGTGAGTTCCTCTGGTTGTCAGCACCCCATCTACACAGCAGGCTCGAGGATTTCAGGGCTTCCAGCTGCCACTGCCCAACTCAACCTTTTTGCAAAAGAAACCTTTTGTTTCTCTAGTGCAGCTGCTGGGAGTGGGACGGGCTGTCACCGAATATTTGTCAGTAGATTTGGGTCACTGTACAATGGACTATGTGGAGATGACACTGTCAAAGCATCCTGACAGACATATCACACTGGACTGGGTCATTACCTGGGTTATAAGGCTGGTTAATGGGTCAAGAATAAGCGTTTTGTACTTTGCTGCTGACACACTGATTGATGAGACACCTCAGACCATATTTCTCCTTGACCCTGCACAAGAACACTTTGTTTTGATAGCTGAGAGAAGGTGACTGATACAAAGCAAAATACTGCAGATGCTGGGAATCTGAAATTAAAATAGAAAGTGCTGGAAATACTCAGCAGGTCAGGCAGCATCTGAGGAGAGAGAAGCAGAGTTAATGTTTCAGGTCAGTGACCTATCATGAGATGATTTTTCACCGCAGATGATGACTGATGATTGGCTCACTGGAATGTTGTTGTATCATGGAAGCTGGAGGTGTTATTGTGTGAGGGGAACTATCACAACACTTGTCACAGGTATTGCAGCCAGTGTGGAAGATAATTAAGTTATTATTGGCTGCAATGTAATCTGCTTTCTCAACATAACCAGGTCTTGTTTCATTTCCTGCTGTGTAGAGTCAGAGACAACGATCGATCAGTCTATCGAAGATTGGCAATTACAGCCAGAGGGCAACAGTTTGCAGCTTCTTCATGCCCAGCAAACCCGGAGTGTCAGTGACCTCCGACCCCACCCCGGCAAACCCGGAGTGTCAGTGACCTCCGACCCCACCCCGGCAAACCCGGAGTGTCAGTGACCTCCGACCCCACCCCGGCAAACCCGGAGTGTCAGTGACCTCCGACCCCACCCCGGCAAACCCGGAGTGTCAGTGACCTCCGACCCCACCCCCAGCCCGGCAAACCCGGAGTGTCAGTGAACACCAGTTGTCACATCTCACCAATCAGACACCTATCCTTTATCCCCACTCTCTAGCTCCTGGAATTTTACATTGGGTGGGAGGCTCCATGCAATGGCTGGAAAGTTGGGGGCGGGTGCCCCTCCTCCAGGCCCGGGAGCCACACTATGATTTTGCCTGGCCCAATCCCTTAATTGGCCTCGGGCAGGACTTCTGCCTCTCTGAGGCAGGAAGTCCCGCCTCCAAGAGCTGCTGGCCAATCAGCAGGCTGGCAGCTCTCAGTCCCAGCAGTGCCACTGGGAGCAGTGGCCACTGCTGGGACTGCAGCCAGGGAGTGGAGAAAGAGGGACCCTGGCCCTGGGAAAAAGGTAAGTTTGCGGGGCCTCGCCGTGGACAATTGGCCGGGCCCCGCCGAAGTAAGGGGTTTCGCTTGGGGTGGGTTTTACTGGGCGGCGTGAGGAGGGTCTGAGTCACTTTGTGATCAAATATCAGCGGCGGTGGGAGGAGGAGCCCTTAAGTGCAGTTAATTGACCATTTAAGGGTCTTAATTGGCCTGGTGTGGGCGGGCCATTTCTCACCACTGCTGCCCCTCGTAAAATAGTCTATAAATAGTCTGTAATTAAGGATAGGGTGACTGAGCACCTTGAAAATGTTCAGCTGGTCAGAGAGAGCCAGCTTGGATTTGTAAAGGTTCGATCATGTCTGATGATCCTGATTGAATTTTTTGAAGAGGTCACTAAAGTAGTGGACAGGGGAATGTTATTTATATGGACTTCCAGAAGGTATTTGATAAAGTTCCTCATAAGAGACTTTTTGTCAAAGTTAAAGCTCATGGAATTGAAGGCAAATTATTGACCAGGTTAGGAAATTGGCTGAGTGGTAGGAGACAGAGAGTAGGGATAATGGGCAGGTACTCTAATTGGCAGGATGTGACTCATGGTGTCCTGTAAGGATCTCTGCTGGGGCCACAACTATTTACTGTATTTGTTGATGACTTAGAGGATGGGATAGAAAGCCACATATCCAAGTTTGCCAATTACACAAAGAAAGCAAAACATTGTAAGCAGTGTAGATGGAAACATAAAATTGCAAAAAGTTATTAATAGCGTTAAATGTATATTAATTGTGTTTAATTGTATGCAGGTGGTCGACATTAACTGGGGATTCACATTTGCTCCAAAAAATAGACACAGACTGAAGCTCGGGCTGAGGGGTTAGGAGGTGCATGCTTGTAATGTGTAACTCTGTAATTAAATGCATATAAAAGTGTGTAAAAATTGGCTCTAGTTCTATCCTTCCCCAACTAGCTTTCTCGAGTATAACAAATAGATTAATGAATGGGGAAACTGTGGCAAATGGATTTCAAAGTAGGCAAATGTGAGTTCATTTACTTTGACCCTAAAATGCATAGAACAGAGTACATTCTAAATGGTGAAAAGCTAGAAACGATAGAGGGCCAAAGAGACTTAGCGGTCAAGCTACACAGATCATTAAAATATCATGAACAGGTACAGAAAATGGTGAAAGAGGCTAATGAAATGCTGGCCTTTATATCGAGAGTGAATTGAATATAAGGGGTAGGTGTCATGCTTCAATTATATCTGGGCCAATTATGGACTTTGAATATCAAGTGTAAATTCTGGCTGCCTTTAATTCTATCAAATGATTTTCCATATCAGGGGCTCGCAAACATGGTTATAATGTTAGTGAAAGGATTAAAAAGCAATTAGTCACATGGCTTGGCAGAGCTGTAAGTACCAAGCTGTTTGTTAGCAGAGAGGGTCCATTGGACTGGAGGGTGAAGGGTTTCTTGATCAAAGGTGTCAGCTGTGACTCAGTGGGTAGCAAACTCACCACTGAGCCAGAGGGCATGGGTTTAACCAGAGAGCATGGGTTTAAGTCCCACTTAGAGATTCAAGCACATAATCTAGGCTGGCACTCCAGTGCAGTACTCAGGGAGTGCTGCACTATCGGAGGGGCAGTACTGAGGGAGTGCTGCACTGTTGGAGGGGCAGTACTGAGGGAGTGCTGCACTATCGGAGGGGCAGTACTGAGGGAGTGCTGCACTGTCGGAGGGGCAGTACTGAGGGAGTGCTGCACTGTCGGAGGGCAGTACTGAGGGAGCGCTGCACTGTCGGAGGGGCAGTACTGAGGGAGTGCTGCACTGTCGGAGGGCAGTACTGAGGGAGTGCTGCACTGTCGGAGGGCAGTACTGAGGGAGTGCTGCACTGTCGGAGGGCAGTACTGAGGGAGTGCTGCACTGTCGGAGGGCAGTACTGAGGGAGTGCTGCACTGTCAGAGGGCAGTACTGAGGGAGTGCTGCACTGTCGGAGGGCAGTACTGAGGGAGTGCTGCACTGTCAGAGGGCAGTACTGAGGGAGTGCTGCACTGTCGGAGGGCAGTACTGAGGGAGCACTGCACTGTCGGAGGGGCAGTACTGAGGGAGTGCTGCACTGTCAGAGGGCAGTACTGAGGGAGCACTGCACTGTCGGAGGGCAGTACTGAGGGAGTGCTGCACTGTCGGAGGGCAGTACTGAGGGAGTGCTGCACTGTCGGAGGGCAGTACTGAGGGAGTGCTGCACTGTCGGAGGGCAGTACTGAGGGAGTGCTGCACTGTCGGAGGGCAGTACTGAGGGAGTGCTGCACTGTCAGAGGGCAGTACTGAGGGAGTGCTGCACTGTCGGAGGGCAGTACTGAGGGAGCACTGCACTGTCGGAGGGGCAGTACTGAGGGAGTGCTGCACTGTCAGAGGGCAGTACTGAGGGAGTGCTGCACTGTCAGAGGGCAGTACTGAGGGAGTGCTGCACTGTCGGAGGGCAGTACTGAGGGAGCACTGCACTGTCGGAGGGGCAGTACTGAGGGAGTGCTGCACTGTCAGAGGGCAGTACTGAGGGAGTGCTGCACTGTCGGAGGGCAGTACTGAGGGAGTGCTGCACTGTCGGAGGGCAGTACTGAGGGAGTGCTGCACTGTCAGAGGGCAGTACTAAGGGAGCACTGCACTGTCGGAGGTACTGTCTTTTGGATGAATCTTAAACTGAAGTCCTATTTGCCCGCTCAGGTGGATGTTTCTATATATTAATGACCTAGATCTTGGTGTACAGGGCACAATTTTACAATTTGCGGATGATATGAAATTTGGAACAGTTGTGAACCGTGAGCAGTTAGTGTAGAGCAGGGTTGTCCAACATACGGCCCATGGGCCAGGATCCAGCCCGCCAAAGGTTTCCATCTGGCCCGCGGATGTAAACTGTACCCGGAGCTCTCATCCTCTGCTGCTGGATCCTGAACACTGCTCCTCTGACACATGCTGGCTCAGTACCTACAGTATCTGGATTTAGATAGCACAACTCACCAGGTCTGCTCAACAGCCATTGCACTCTGGAAGATATAACACTGACCCAATCCACTTCACATCATCGGGGTTCTGACACTCAGGCTACCATTCGGAAAGCGGAGATTACAGTGCGATGAGTTGAGGCTGAGGACTAGACGTCGGCTCTACGCTACAGCCAGCGGGGATCATCCTGAACCATCCTGTCCAAATCAAGGTGAAGCCAAGTGACACAGACTGGCACATTTTTGTTTATTAATTTCATGGGTGCGAGAGTTGTTGGCCAGGCCAGCATTTGTTGCCCTTGAGAAGGTGGTGGTGAGCTGCCTTCTTGAACCGCTGCAGTCCATTTGGGGTAGGTAGACCCACAGTGCTGTTAGGAAGGGAGTTCCAGGATTTTGACCCAGTGACTGAAGGAACCGCGATATAGTTCCAAGTCAGGATGGTGTGTGACTTGGAGGGGAACTTGCAGGTGGTGCTGTTCCCATGCATCTGCTGCCCTTGTCCTTCTAGTTGATAGAGGGCGCAGGTTTGGAAGGTGCTGTCTAAGGAGCTGTGGTGCATTGCATCTTGTAGATGGTACACACTGCTGCTACTGTGCGTCGGTGGTGGAGGGAGTGAATGTTTGTGGATGGGGTGCCAATCAAGCGGGCTGCTTTGTCCTGGATGGTGTCGAGCTTCTTGAGTGTTGTTGGAGCTGCACCCATCCAGGCAAGTGGAGAGTATTCCATCACACTTCTGACTTGTGCCTTGTAGATGGTGGACAGACTTTGGGGAGTCAGGAGGTGAGTTACTCGCCACAGGATTCCTAGCCTCTGACCTGCTCTTGTAGTCACAGTATTTATATGACTACTCCAGTTCAGTTTCTGGTCAATGGTAGCCGCTAGGATGTTGATAGTGGGGGATTCAGCGATGGTAATGCCGTTGAATGTCAAGGGGAGATGGTTAGATTCTCTCTTGTTGGAGATGGTCATTGCCCAGCACTTGTGTGGCGCGAATGTTACTTGCCACTTATCAGCCCAAGCCTGGATATTGTCCAAGTCTTGTTGCATTTCTACACAAACTGCTTCAGTATCTGAGGAGTTGCAAATGGTGCTGAACATTGTGCAATCATCAGCGAACATCCCCACTTCTGACCTTATGATTGAAGGAAGGTCATTGATGAAGCAGCTGAAGATGGTTGGGCCTAGGAGACTACCCTGAGGAACTCCTGCAGTGATGTCCTGGGACTGAGATGATTGACCTCCAACAACCACAACTATCACACACACACACACACACACACACACACGCTCCTACTAGATATATAACTCCAACCAGTCATAATCCTGTGTACAGAACTGGATGCAATACTGCAGTTGTGGCCTAACCAGAGCTTTATAAAGATTCGGCATAACTTCCCTGCTTTTGCACTCTATTTATGAAACTCCAAAGCCCAGCTGACTACCCAGTTTACACTCCCAGCATCCACATACCCCACATACATCCAGTGCTCACACACACGCACCTCCCCCCCCCACAGCATTTGCGCACACCCAGCGCTCGCTCACACACATGCACACGCAGCACACACTCACACACACGCACACGCAGCACACGCTCACACACATGCACACGCACACCCAGCGCTCGCTCACACACATGCACACGCACACGCAGCACACGCACACCCAGCGCTCGCTCACACACATGCACACGCACACCCAGCGCTCGCTCACACACATACACAGGCACACCCAGCACACACTCACACACATGCACACGCACACGCAGCACACGCACACGCAGCACACGCAGCACACGCACACGCAGCACACGCTCACACACATGCACACGTACACCCAGCGCTCGCTCACACACATGCACATGCACACGCAGCACACGCTCACACACATGCACACGCACACCCAGCACACGCTCACACACATGCACACGCAGCACACACTCACACACATGCACACGCACACCCAGCGCTCGCTCACACACATGCACACGCACACGCAGCACACGCTCACACACATGCACACGCACACACACATGCACACGCACACCCAGCGCTCGCTCACACATGCACACGCACACCCAGCGCTCGCTCACACACATGCACACGCAGCACACGCTCACACACATGCACACGCACACCCAGCGCTCGCTCACACACATGCACACGCACACCCAGCGCTCGCTCACACATACACACCCAGCACACGCTCACACACATGCACACGCACACGCAGCACACGCTCACACACATGCACACGCAGCGCTCGCTCACACACATGCACACGCACACGCAGCACACGCTCACACACATGCACACGCACACGCAGCACACACTCACACACATGCACACGCACACCCAGCGCTCGCTCACACACATGCACACGCACACTCAGCACACGCTCACACACTTGCACACGCACACCCAGCGCTCGCGCACACACATGCACACGCACACCCAGCGCTCGCTCACACACATGCACACGCACACGCAGCACACACATGCACACGCACACGCAGCACACACATGCACATGCACACCCAGCGCTCGCTCACACACATGCACACGCACACGCAGCACACACATGCACACGCACACCCAGCGCTCGCTCACACACATGCACACTCAGCATTGCCTTTCCAGACTGACAAAGCAGGAAGCTTTTTGTCAAGTGTTTTTTACTTTGATTTGATTGGACAACACAAGCAGATAAACTGATGAAAAAGCAAAATGGATCTTTGGAGACAGAGAATTGAAAAGCTGGGTGGCAATTGTGACTATCACAAGATGTTTGTTCTTCTGCAGTTGTTTCCCCTGTTATAGAAAGGATATAAAGACAATGAAAAAGTCCAGCATGAATTTACTGGAATGTTACCAGGGCAATGGTTATAATTATGGACTGAAATTCTGAAGGGAATCTAAGGCATTTTACAATGGAGCTGATAAAATTAATTCAGGACCTGTTGGAGGGTTTGAAGATTATCGAGGGTTCAGATAAGGTAAAAAGTGAGATAGTTTTCACTCAAACTGAGACAGTAACGCAAAATAATCACAATAAGATTCAAAGAGGCATTAAAAGTCTCATTAGCCGGAGATGGGTTACATGTGGAATTCTCGGCCACAAACCATCTTTAAAATCTTTCAAAAGGACATTCCACATTTGCTTCGAGCAAGGCTAAGCAAGAGGCTCCATCAGGAGCTGCCACAGTCCACCTGCTTTCTCGTACTCAGTACTCTCAGTTTTTAAGCTTGTTTTAACATGTGTTACCCTGTTTATTTCCTGGGTCCTGATTTCTGTAACATTTGCAGATAGAAGTGTTATATATGATAAACACCAGCAGATCCCAGCTGGAGTCAGCAACCTGTGTTGGGTGAGTTGAACCCAGTCTTGGTGCTGCTGGAGTTAGCAGCATCAGGAGGGGAATGCCAGCAGGTCCCCTTCTCTGTGACCAAGATAGGGGAGAACAGGGTCAGACTCCACTGCGATGCCTCCACAGTCAAATATCCTTCTGACACTCACTGTCTCAGCACAAAGCTGGAGAACAGCCATGTGGGTGAAGTGTCCAGATGAGATTCCGTTCATGTAGTCCAAACCTGAGAGAGTTAATAAGTTCAGGGAATGAGGAAAATGAAGCTTCCGGTGCAGAATAAACAGTGAGAGGTGGCAGAATCTGGATTGTAATTTTAAAATATCCACTATTAATTACAGGCAACAGGATTACAGGTGAGTGACTCAAACCCAGTAAATAATTGGCTCAATGGAGAAGTCAGTGGGAACTGTAAATTCTGCTCCAATTGTAAAATGCCTCTTTGGAACAGTCACTTTATTCAAGGGGGAGCCAACCTCCAATAGTGACCCAAACTGACCAATCATTGAGCTACTTCGATTCAAATAGTAAATGCACAATACTGTGTAATTTCTGTCTGGTGGGTGATTGCCACCATCAGCACCAGCACAGTATAAAACTGTGGGAATGAGACACACAGAAAGACTGACTAATAACAGGCCAAACATGAACTGCTCAGCGCACAGTCACTAAAACAAACTGTTCCAGAATTTAACTTGATATTTGCACAGTAGGATCTGCACTGAGCAAAGAGGAAAGCTTTAGAAGTCGTGTCAGTGCTCAGCTCCTGAATTCACGAAAATAACTTAGTTGGTTTATGGGTATATTTAAAATAAAGATGAGGATTCATCAAGTTTTGATGTTGAAATTTGGAGAAGGCTCTTTCTGAAATTGGAAGAAAAGTAGACATTTCACCTGAGGTTCCCTCTGCGGCTGAGACAGCGAAGAAGATAAAGTAGATTTACATCGCAATAAATATAAAGTAACTATTAAAAGGATGACAAAACAGAGCAATCGCAAATATTTTGGTAAAAATACATATTTTGACTAAGTTAGTAGCGTGCAGTCCAGTTCGACACAGTTTTTAATGGGGGAACTCGTTGAATGAGTGAAGCGGCACCATTCTGATCTTTTAAAAACAAGGCAAGGAGTAGTGCGGGAATGGGAAAGAGCAACACCAGAGAGCAGAGGTCGAGAAGTGTTAGTCTGTATTACAGAGAGTGTCAGCAGCAGGGAGGTGTTAGTCTGTATTACAGAGAGTGTCAGCAGCAGGGAGGTGTTAGTCTGTATTACAGAGAGTGTCAGCAGCAGGGAGGTGTTAGTCTGTATTACAGAGAGTGTCAGCAGCAGGGAGGTGTTAGTCTGTATTACAGAGAGTGTCAGCAGCAGGGAGGTGTTAGTCTGTATTACAGAGAGTGTCAGCAGCAGGGAGCTGTTAGTCTGTATTACAGAGAGTGTCAGCAGCAGGGAGGTGTTAGTCTGTATTACAGAGAGTGTCAGCAGCAGGGAGGTGTTAGTCTGTATTACAGAGAGTGTCAGCAGCAGGGAGGTGTTAGTCTGTATTACAGAGAGTGTCAGCAGCAGGGAGGTGTTA
Organism: Heterodontus francisci; assembly: GCF_036365525.1. Taxonomy (NCBI): domain Eukaryota; kingdom Metazoa; phylum Chordata; class Chondrichthyes; order Heterodontiformes; family Heterodontidae; genus Heterodontus; species Heterodontus francisci. The sequence goes on along the minus strand of NC_090412.1, from coordinate 996,653 downwards.
GTCTGTATTACAGAGTGTCAGCAGCAGGGAGGTGTTAGTCTGTATTACAGAGAGTGTCAGCAGCAGGGAGGTGTTAGTCTGTATTACAGAGAGTGTCAGCAGCAGGGAGGTGTTAGTCTGTATTACAGAGAGTGTCAGCAGCAGGGAGGTGTTAGTCTGTATTACAGAGAGTGTCAGCAGCAGGGAGGTGTTAGTCTGTATTACAGAGAGTGTCAGCAGCAGGGAGGTGTAGTCTGTATTACAGAGAGTGTCAGCAGCAGGGAGGTGTTAGACTGTATTACAGAGAGTGTCAGCAGCAGGGAGGTGTTAGTCTGTATTACAGAGTGTCAGCAGCAGGGAGGTGTTAGTCTGTATTACAGAGAGTGTCAGCAGCAGGGAGGTGTTAGTCTGTATTACAGAGAGTGTCAGCAGCAGTGAGGTGTTAGTCTGTATTACAGAGTGTCAGCAGCAGGGAGGTGTTAGTCTGTATTACAGAGAGTGTCAGCAGCAGGGAGGTGTTAGTCTGTATTACAGAGAGTGTCAGCAGCAGGGAGGTGTTAGTCTGTATTACAGAGAGTGTCAGCAGCAGGGAGGTGTTAGTCTGTATTACAGAGTGTCAGCAGCAGGGAGGTGTTAGTCTGTATTACAGAGAGTCTCAGCAGCAGGGAGGTGTTAGTCTGTATTACAGAGAGTGTCAGCAGCAGGGAGGTGTTAGTCTGTATTACAGAGAGTGTCAACAGCAGGGAGGTGTTAGTCTGTGTTACAGAGAGTGTCAGCAGCAGGGAGGTGTTAGTCTGTATTACAGAGAGTGTCAGCAGCAGGGAGGTGTTAGTCTGTATTACAGAGAGTCTCAGCAGCAGGGAGGTGTTAGTCTGTATTACAGAGAGTGTCAGCAGCAGGGAGGTGTTAGTCTGTATTACAGAGAGTCTCAGCAGCAGGGAGGTGTTAGTCTGTATTACAGAGAGTGTCAGCAGCAGGGAGGTGTTAGTCTGTATTACAGAGAGTGTCAGCAGCAGGGAGGTGTTAGTCTGTATTACAGAGAGTCTCAGCAGCAGGGAGGTGTTAGTCTGTATTACAGAGAGTGTCAGCAGCAGGGAGGTGTTAGTCTGTATTACAGAGAGTGTCAACAGCAGGGAGGTGTTAGTCTGTGTTACAGAGAGTGTCAGCAGCAGGGAGGTGTTAGTCTGTATTACAGAGAGTGTCAGCAGCAGGGAGGTGTTAGTCTGTATTACAGAGAGTGTCAGCAGCAGGGAGGTGTTAGTCTGTATTACAGAGAGTGTCAGCAGCAGGGAGGTGTTAGTCTGTATTACAGAGAGTGTCAGCAGCAGGGAGGTGTTAGTCTGTATTACAGAGAGTGTCAGCAGCAGGGAGGTGTTAGTCTGTGTTACAGAGAGTGTCAGCAGCAGGGAGGTGTTAGTCTGTATTACAGAGAGTGTCAGCAGCAGGGAGGTGTTAGTCTGTATTACAGAGAGTCTCAGCAGCAGGGAGGTGTTAGTCTGTATTACAGAGTGTCAGCAGCAGGGAGATGTTAGTCTGTGTTACAGAGAGTGTCAGCAGCAGGGAGGTGTTAGTCTGTATTACAGAGAGTGTCAGCAGCAGGGAGGTGTTAGTCTGTATTACAGAGAGTGTCAGCAGCAGGGAGGTGTTAGTCTGTATTACAGAGAGTGTCAGCAGCAGGGAGATGATAGTCTGTGTTACAGAGAGTGTCAGCAGCAGGGAGGTGTTAGTCTGTATTACAGAGAGTGTCAGCAGCAGGGAGGTGTTAGTCTGTATTACAGAGAGTGTCAGCAGCAGGGAGGTGTTAGTCTGTGTTACAGAGAGTCTCAGCAGCAGGGAGGTGTTAGTCTGTGTTACAGAGAGTCTCAGCAGCAGGGAGGTGTTAGTCTGTATTACAGAGAGTGTCAGCAGCAGGGAGGTGTTAGTCTGTATTACAGAGAGTGTCAGCAGCAGGGAGGTGTTAGTCTGTATTACAGAGAGTGTCAGCAGCAGGGAGGTGTTAGTCTGTATTACAGAGAGTGTCAGCAGCAGGGAGGTGTTAGTCTGTGTTACAGAGAGTGTCAGCAGCAGGGAGGTGTTAGTCTGTATTACAGAGAGTGTCAGCAGCAGGGAGGTGTTAGTCTGTATTACAGAGAGTGTCAGCAGCAGGGAGGTGTTAGTCTGTGTTACAGAGAGTGTCAGCAGCAGGGAGGTGTTAGTCTGTGTTACAGAGAGTGTCAGCAGCAGGGAGGTGTTAGTCTGTATTACAGAGAGTGTCAGCAGCAGGGAGGTGTTAGTCTGTATTACAGAGAGTGTCAGCAGCAGGGAGGTGTTAGTCTGTATTACAGAGAGTGTCAGCAGCAGGGAGGTGTTAGTCTGTATTACAGAGAGTCTCAGCAGCAGGGAGGTGTTAGTCTGTATTACAGAGTGTCAGCAGCAGGGAGATGTTAGTCTGTGTTACAGAGAGTGTCAGCAGCAGGGAGGTGTTAGTCTGTATTACAGAGAGTGTCAGCAGCAGGGAGGTGTTAGTCTGTATTACAGAGAGTGTCAGCAGCAGGGAGGTGTTAGTCTGTATTACAGAGAGTGTCAGCAGCAGGGAGGTGTTAGTCTGTATTACAGAGAGTGTCAGCAGCAGGGAGGTGTTAGACTGTATTACAGAGTGTCAGCAGCAGGGAGGTGTTAGTCTGTATTACAGAGAGTGTCAGCAGCAGGGAGGTGTTAGTCTGTATTACAGAGAGTGTCAGCAGCAGGGAGATGTTAGTCTGTGTTACAGAGAGTGTCAGCAGCAGGGAGGTGTTAGTCTGTGTTACAGAGAGTCTCAGCAGCAGGGAGGTGTTAGTCTGTATTACAGAGAGTGTCAGCAACAGGGAGGTGTTAGTCTGTATTACAGAGAGTGTCAGCAACAGGGAGGTGTTAGTCTGTATTACAGAGAGTGTCAGCAGCAGGGAGGTGTTAGTCTGTATTACAGAGTGTCAGCAGCAGGGAGGTGTTAGTCTGTATTACAGAGTGTCAGCAGCAGGGAGGTGTTAGTCTGTATTACAGAGTGTCAGCAGCAGGGAGATGTTAGTCTGTGTTACAGAGAGTGTCAGCAGCAGGGAGGTGTTAGTCTGTATTACAGAGAGTGTCAGCAGCAGGGAGGTGTCAGTCTGTATTACAGAGAGTGTCAGCAGCAGGGAGGTGTTAGTCTGTATTACAGAGAGTGTCAGCAGCAGGGAGGTGTTAGTCTGTATTACAGAGAGTCTCAGCAGCAGGGAGGTGTTAGTCTGTATTACAGAGAGTGTCAGCAGCAGGGAGGTGTTAGTCTGTATTACAGAGAGTGTCAGCAGCAGGGAGGTGTTAGTCTGTATTACAGAGAGTGACAACAGCAGGGAGGTGTTAGTCTGTGTTACAGAGAGTGTCAGCAGCAGGGAGGTGTTAGTCTGTATTACAGAGAGTCTCAGCAGCAGGGAGGTGTTAGTCTGTATTACAGAGAGTCTCAGCAGCAGGGAGGTGTTAGTCTGTATTACAGAGAGTGTCAGCAGCAGGGAGGTGTTAGTCTGTATTACAGAGAGTGTCAGCAGCAGTGAGGTGTTAGTCTGTATTACAGAGAGTGTCAGCAGCAGGGAGGTGTTAGTCTGTATTACAGAGAGTGACAACAGCAGGGAGGTGTTAGTCTGTGTTACAGAGAGTGTCAGCAGCAGGGAGGTGTTAGTCTGTATTACAGAGAGTGTCAGCAGCAGGGAGGTGTTAGTCTGTATTACAGAGAGTGTCAGCAGCAGGGAGGTGTTAGTCTGTATTACAGAGAGTGTCAGCAGCAGGGAGGTGTTAGTCTGTATTACAGAGAGTCTCAGCAGCAGGGAGGTGTTAGTCTGTATTACAGAGAGTGTCAGCAGCAGGGAGGTGTTAGTCTGTATTACAGAGAGTGTCAGCAGCAGGGAGGTGTTAGTCTGTATTACAGAGAGTGTCAGCAGCAGGGAGGTGTTAGTCTGTATTACAGAGAGTGACAACAGCAGGGAGGTGTTAGTCTGTGTTACAGAGAGTGTCAGCAGCAGGGAGGTGTTAGTCTGTATTACAGAGAGTGTCAGCAGCAGGGAGGTGTTAGTCTGTATTACAGAGAGTCTCAGCAGCAGGGAGGTGTTAGTCTGTATTACAGAGAGTGTCAGCAGCAGGGAGGTGTTAGTCTGTATTACAGAGAGTGTCAGCAGCAGGGAGGTGTTAGTCTGTATTACAGAGAGTGACAACAGCAGGGAGGTGTTAGTCTGTGTTACAGAGAGTGTCAGCAGCAGGGAGGTGTTAGTCTGTATTACAGAGAGTCTCAGCAGCAGGGAGGTGTTAGTCTGTATTACAGAGAGTGTCAGCAGCAGGGAGGTGTTAGTCTGTATTACAGAGAGTGTCAGCAGCAGGGAGGTGTTAGTCTGTATTACAGAGAGTGTCAGCAGCAGGGAGGTGTTAGTCTGTATTACAGAGAGTGTCAGCAGCAGTGAGGTGTTAGTCTCTATTACAGAGAGTGTCAGCAGCAGGGAGGTGTTAGTCTGTATTACAGAGATTGTCAGCAGCAGGGAGGTGTTAGTCTCTATTACAGAGAGTGTCAGCAGCAGTGAGGTGTTAGTCTCTATTACAGAGAGTGTCAGCAGCAGGGAGGTGTTAGTCTCTATTACAGAGAGTGTCAGCAGCAGTGAGGTGTTAGTCTCTATTACAGAGAGTGTCAGCAGCAGGGAGGTGTTAGTCTGTATTACAGAGAGTGTCAGCAGCAGGGAGGTGTTAGTCTCTATTACAGAGAGTGTCAGCAGCAGGGAGGTGTTAGTCTGTATTACAGAGAGTGTCAGCAACAGGGAGGTGTTAGTCTGTGTTACAGAGAGTGTCAGCAGCAGGGAGGTGTTAGTCTGTATTACAGAGAGTCTCAGCAGCAGGGAGGTGTTAGTCTGTATTACAGAGAGTCTCAGCAGCAGGGAGGTGTTAGTCTGTATTACAGAGAGTGTCAGCAGCAGGGAGGTGTTAGTCTCTATTACAGAGAGTGTCAGCAGCAGGGAGGTGTTAGTCTCTATTACAGAGAGTGTCAGCAGCAGGGAGGTGTTAGTCTGTATTACAGAGAGTGTCAGCAGCAGGGAGGTGTTAGTCTGTATTACAGAGAGTGTCAGCAGCAGGGAGGTGTTAGTCTGTATTACAGAGTGTCAGCAGCAGGGAGGTGTTAGTCTGTATTACAGAGAGTGTCAGCAGCAGGGAGGTGTTAGTCTGTATTACAGAGAGTGTCAGCAGCAGGGAGGTGTTAGTCTGTATTACAGAGAGTGTCAGCAGCAGGGAGGTGTTAGTCTGTATTACAGAGTGTCAGCAGCAGGGAGGTGTTAGTCTGTATTACAGAGAGTGTCAGCAGCAGGGAGGTGTTAGTCTGTATTACAGAGAGTGTCAGCAGCAGGGAGGTGTTAGTCTGTATTACAGAGTGTCAGCAGCAGGGAGGTGTTAGTCTGTGTTACAGAGAGTGTCAGCAGCAGGGAGGTGTTAGTCTGTATTACAGAGTGTCAACAGCAGGGAGGTGTTAGTCTGTGTTACAGAGAGTGTCAGCAGCAGGGAGGTGTTAGTCTGTATTACAGAGAGTGTCAGCAGCAGGGAGGTGTTAGTCTGTATTACAGAGAGTGTCAGCAGCAGGGAGGTGTTGGTCTGTATTACAGAGAGTGTCAGCAGCAGGGAGGTGTTAGTCTGTATTACAGAGAGTGTCAGCAGCAGGGAGGTGTTAGTCTGTATTACAGAGAGTGTCAGCAGCAGGGAGGTGTTAGACTGTATTACAGAGTGTCAACAGCAGGGAGGTGTTAGTCTGTATTACAGAGTGTCAACAGCAGGGAGGTGTTAGTCTGTGTTACAGAGAGTGTCAGCAGCAGGGAGGTGTTAGTCTGTATTACAGAGAGTGTCAGCAGCAGGGAGGTGTTAGTCTGTATTACAGAGAGTGTCAGCAGCAGGGAGGTGTTGGTCTGTATTACAGAGAGTCTCAGCAGCAGGGAGGTGTTAGTCTGTATTACAGAGTGTCAGCAGCAGGGAGGTGTTAGTCTGTATTACAGAGAGTGTCAGCAGCAGGGAGGTGTTAGTCTGTATTACAGAGAGTGTCAGCAGCAGGGAGGTGTTAGACTGTATTACAGAGTGTCAGCAGCAGGGAGGTGTTAGTCTGTATTACAGAGAGTGTCAGCAGCAGGGAGGTGTTAGTCTGTATTACAGAGAGTGTCAGCAGCAGGGAGGTGTAGTCTGTATTACAGAGTGTCAGCAGCAGGGAGGTGTTAGTCTGTATTACAGAGAGTGTCAGCAGCAGGGAGGTGTTAGTCTGTATTACAGAGTGTCAGCAGCAGGGAGGTGTTAGTCTCTATTACAGAGTGTCAGCAGCAGGGAGGTGTTAGTCTGTATTACAGAGAGTGTCAGCAGCAGGGAGGTGTTAGTCTGTATTACAGAGAGTCTCAGCAGCAGGGAGGTGTTAGTCTGTATGACAGAGAGTGTCAGCAGCAGGGAGGTGTTAGTCTGTATTACAGAGAGTCTCAGCAGCAGGGAGGTGTTAGTCTGTATTACAGAGAGTGTCAGCAGCAGGGAGGTGTTAGTCTGTATTACAGAGAGTGTCAGCAGCAGGGAGGTGTTAGTCTGTATTACAGAGAGTCTCAGCAGCAGGGAGGTGTTAGTCTGTATTACAGAGTGTCAGCAGCAGGGAGGTGTTAGTCTGTATTACAGAGAGTGTCAGCAGCAGGGAGGTGTTAGTCTGTATTACAGAGTGTCAGCAGCAGGGAGGTGTTAGTCTGTATTACAGAGAGTGTCAGCAGCAGGGAGGTGTTAGTCTGTATTACAGAGAGTGTCAGCAGCAGGGAGGTGTTAGTCTGTATTACAGAGAGTTCAGCAGCAGGGAGGTGTTAGTCTGTATTACAGAGAGTCCTCAGCAGCAGGGAGGTGTTAGTCTGTATTACAGAGAGTCTCAGCAGCAGGGAGGTGTTAGTCTGTATTACAGAGTGTCTCAGCAGCAGGGAGGTGTTAGTCTGTATTACAGAGAGTGTCAGCAGCAGGGAGGTGTTAGTCTGTATTACAGAGAGTCTCAGCAGCAGGGAGGTGTTAGTCTGTCAGATTACAGAGTGTCTCAGCAGCAGGGAGGTGTTAGTCTGTATTACAGAGAGTGTCAGCAGCAGGGAGGTGTTAGTCTGTATTACAGAGAGTGTCAGCAGCAGGGAGGTGTTAGTCTGTATTACAGAGAGTCGTCAGCAGCAGGGAGGTGTTAGTCTGTATTACAGAGAGTCTCAGCAGCAGGGAGGTGTTAGTCTGTATTACAGAGAGTCTCAGCAGCAGGGAGGTGTTAGTCTGTATTACAGAGAGTGTCAGCAGCAGGGAGGTGTTAGTCTGTATTACAGAGAGTCTCAGCAGCAGGGAGGTGTTAGTCTGTATTACAGAGAGTCTCAGCAGCAGGGAGGTGTTAGTCTGTATTACAGAGAGTGTCAGCAGCAGGGAGGTGTTAGTCTGTATTACAGAGAGTGTCAGCAGCAGGGAGGTGTTAGTCTGTATTACAGAGAGTGTCAGCAGCAGGGAGGTGTTAGTCTGTATTACAGAGTGTCAGCAGCAGGGAGGTGTTAGTCTGTATTACAGAGAGTGTCAGCAGCAGGGAGGTGTTAGTCTGTATTACAGAGAGTGTCAGCAGCAGGGAGGTGTTAGTCTGTATTACAGAGAGTGTCAGCAGCAGGGAGGTGTTAGTCTGTATTACAGAGAGTGTCAGCAGCAGGGAGGTGTTAGTCTGTATTACAGAGAGTGTCAGCAGCAGGGAGGTGTTAGTCTGTATTACAGAGAGTGTCAGCAGCAGGAGGTGTTAGTCTGTATTACAGAGAGTGTCAGCAGCAGGGAGGTGTTAGTCTGTATTACAGAGAGTCTCAGCAGCAGGGAGGTGTTAGTCTGTATTACAGAGAGTGTCAGCAGCAGGGAGGTGTTAGTCTGTATTACAGAGAGTCTCAGCAGCAGGGAGGTGTTAGTCTGTATTACAGAGAGTGTCAGCAGCAGGGAGGTGTTAGTCTGTATTACAGAGAGTGTCAGCAGCAGGGAGGTGTTAGTCTGTATTACAGAGTGTCTCAGCAGCAGGGAGGTGTTAGTCTGTATTACAGAGAGTGTCAGCAGCAGGGAGGTGTTAGTCTGTATTACAGAGAGTGTCAGCAGCAGGGAGGTGTTAGTCTGTATTACAGAGAGTGTCAGCAGCAGGGAGGTGTTAGTCTGTATTACAGAGAGTGTCAGCAGCAGGGAGGTGTTAGTCTGTATTACAGAGAGTGTCAGCAGCAGGGAGGTGTTAGTCTGTATTACAGAGAGTGTCAGCAGCAGGGAGGTGTTAGTCTGTATTACAGAGAGTGTCAGCAGCAGGGAGGTGTTAGTCTGTATTACAGAGTGTCAGCAGCAGGGAGGTGTTAGTCTGTATTACAGAGAGTGTCAGCAGCAGGGAGGTGTTAGTCTGTATTACAGAGAGTGTCAGCAGCAGGGAGGTGTTAGTCTGTATTACAGAGAGTCTCAGCAGCAGGGAGGTGTTAGTCTGTATTACAGAGAGTGTCAGCAGCAGGGAGGTGTTAGTCTGTATTACAGAGAGTGTCAGCAGCAGGGAGGTGTTAGTCTGTATTACAGAGAGTGTCAGCAGCAGGGAGGTGTTAGTCTGTATTACAGAGAGTGTCAGCAGCAGGGAGGTGTTAGTCTGTATTACAGAGAGTGTCAGCAGCAGGGAGGTGTTAGTCTGTATTACAGAGAGTGTCAGCAGCAGGGAGGTGTTAGTCTGTATTACAGAGAGTGTCAGCAGCAGGGAGGTGTTAGTCTGTATTACAGAGAGTGTCAGCAGCAGGGAGGTGTTAGTCTGTATTACAGAGAGTGTCAGCAGCAGGGAGGTGTTAGTCTGTATTACAGAGAGTGTCAGCAGCAGGGAGGTGTTAGTCTGTATTACAGAGAGTGTCAGCAGCAGGGAGGTGTTAGTCTGTATTACAGAGAGTCTCAGCAGCAGGGAGGTGTTAGTCTGTATTACAGAGAGTGTCAGCAGCAGGGAGGTGTTAGTCTGTATTACAGAGAGTGTCAGCAGCAGGGAGGTGTTAGTCTGTATTACAGAGAGTGTCAGCAGCAGGGAGGTGTTAGTCTGTATTACAGAGAGTGTCAGCAGCAGGGAGGTGTTAGTCTGTATTACAGAGTGTCAGCAGCAGGGAGGTGTTAGTCTGTATTACAGAGAGTCTCAGCAGCAGGGAGGTGTTAGTCTGTATTACAGAGAGTGTCAGCAGCAGGGAGGTGTTAGTCTGTATTACAGAGAGTGTCAGCAGCAGGGAGGTGTTAGTCTGTATTACAGAGAGTGTCAGCAGCAGGGAGGTGTTAGTCTGTATTACAGAGAGTGTCAGCAGCAGGGAGGTGTTAGTCTGTATTACAGAGAGTGTCAGCAGCAGGGAGGTGTTAGTCTGTATTACAGAGAGTCTCAGCAGCAGGGAGGTGTTAGTCTGTATTACAGAGAGTGTCAGCAGCAGGGAGGTGTTAGTCTGTATTACAGAGAGTGTCAGCAGCAGGGAGGTGTTAGTCTGTATTACAGAGAGTGTCAGCAGCAGGGAGGTGTTAGTCTGTATTACAGAGAGTGTCAGCAGCAGGGAGGTGTTAGTCTGTATTACAGAGAGTGTCAGCAGCAGGGAGGTGTTAGTCTGTATTACAGAGAGTGTCAGCAGCAGGGAGGTGTTAGTCTGTATTACAGAGAGTGTCAGCAGCAGGGAGGTGTTAGTCTGTATTACAGAGAGTCTCAGCAGCAGGGAGGTGTTAGTCTGTATTACAGAGAGTGTCAGCAGCAGGGAGGTGTTAGACTGTATTACAGAGAGTGTCAGCAGCAGGGA